>NC_072435.2:46617155-46920431 GCF_028878055.3 Symphalangus syndactylus | reverse complement strand
GAGGTCAAGAGAACGAGACCATCCAGGCCAACATGGTGAAACCCCATCTCTACTAAAAGTAAAAAAATTAGCTGGGCTTGGTGGCACGAGCCTGTAGTCCCAGCTACTCAAGAGGCTGATGCAGGAGAATCGCTTGAACCCGGGAGGTGGAGGTTGCAGTGTGCCGAGATCACGCCACTGCACTCCAGCCCAGGTGACAAAGTGAGACTCTGTCTCAAAACAAAGTGAACTAATAAAATAGAAGTTAGCACATATATAAATGTTCACATATATGGCCATATGAAGTTATTTGCATATCCATAATTATTGCAGCATTGCTACTGAAAGCCAGTAGGTAAAACGAATGCAAATTTCTGTCACCAAAGTATTCAGTAGATATAATTCAAAATATAAAAATACTGGAATATCACCTAGGACTTAAAAAACCAAAAATATTCTAACAATTATAAAGATAAAGCTTGATGACACTATGCAAAATGAAATGAGCCAGCCACAAAAAGAGACTGTAGGAGCTACATGAAGCAGTTGCACTCTTAGAAAAAGAAAACAGAGTGGTGTTTGCAAAGTGCCAGAAAGTCAGAAAAATTGGTTCTTGTTTAATGTGTATTGAGATTTAGCTTTGCAACATATAAATATTATAGGGATATGTTGCATAACATTGTCATATAATTAATATGACTAAACAGCATATTTTATTTTTTTTCAAAGACAGAATCTTGCTCTGTTGCCCAGGCTGGAGTGCGGTGGCATGATCTCAGCTCACTGCAACCTCTACCTCTCGGGTTCAAGTGATTCTCCTGCCTCAGCCTCCTGAGTAGCTGGGACTACAGGCACTCGCCACCACACCTGGGTAATTTTTGTATTTTTAGTAGAGACAGGGTTTCACCAAGTTAGCCAGGCTGGTCTTGAACTCCTGACCTCGGGCAATCCTCCCACCTTGTCCTCCCAAAGAGCTAGAATTACAGGTGTGAGCCACTGTGCCTGGCCTAAACAGCATATTTTAAAATGTTTGATAATAAATTTTGTTACGTGGTTCTGACAAGTAAAAATAAACTAATACCTTAAAAGGATACAAAGTTATGATAGTTTGTATATAATCTTCAAATCCAAGGGTGTTTCTTCCACACAAAAATAATATAGGTTCACAATAGATATTGAAATTAGGAGATGACTGCTCACCTAGACAAGACTGAACAACCATTCACAACAAACCTACATAACAAATATACAAGTCATAAAAAATACAGAGATAATATTTATACAGGGAAAAAGAGATAATTATATTGGCAATAGACATATGGCTGATTTATATTTGATTTTGCTCCAAACTGCCTTAAACTGTACAGAGTTAAACATTGTCATACACAATTACAACATAAATGAAAACATCAAAACACAGTTAACGGGTATCAGGTGGCATACCCTAAAATATATAACATAAAAATATAAAATTGCAAAACAAAAGAAAAATACGGAATGTAAAACTTATTGGACACCATCAAGTCCATCAATATATTCATGAAATAAATCTTAGAAGAAGAATATAGGGGGGCCGGGCACAGTGGCTCACGCCTGTAATCCCAGCACTTTGGGAGGCCAAGGTGGGCGGATCACGCAGTCAGGAGATCAAGACCATCCTGGCTAAGACAGTGAAACCCCACCTCTACTAAAAAAAATACAAAAAATTAGCCGGGCATGGTGGTGGGCGCCTGTGGTCCCAGCCACTCAGGAGGCTGAGGTAGAAGAATGGCATGAACCTCGGAGGCAGAGCTTGCAGTGAGCTGAGATCGAGCCACTGCACTCCAGCCTGGGCGACAGAGAGAGACTCTGTCTCAAAAAAAAAAAAAAAAAAAAAAAAAAAAAGAGAAGAATAATATAGGGAAAAAGTAATACAGAAGTAAATTAAAGAAAAAGAAAGCTGAGAACTTCCCAAATTTTGATGTAATAAAAAATTCTAACCAATAATATTTAATTCAAAGTTATTTTACTTGAAAAACAAAATAAAAATACAGACTTTCCTAAATTAAATTTCAGGGTGTTCATTACAACTAGCACATTCCTACAAGAAATGTTACATGGTGGCCAGACATAGTGGCTCATGCCTGTAATTCTACAGCTTTAGGAAGCCAAGGCAGTCAGATCTCTTGAGACCAGGAGTCCCAGATCCAGTCTGAGAAACAGACTCTTCACATAAACAAATAGAAATGCTAAAATGAATCTGTTTTGTTGAAAAATAAAATGATGCTAGACGCATCATAAAACCATATATAAATATAAAGCTCCCTATTAAATATAAATATACAGACACATAGAATTTTTTACTATCATAATAATGGTGCATAAAACCGTTAAAGTTCTGTAGATATAAAAATACAAGATATAAATCTGTTAATAGATACATAATATAATTTGTAGTATCAATAACAAACTGGAAAACATAGCAGTAAAGGTTTTGTATTTAATTAAAGTTTTTAAGAAGTTAAAATATATCTTTTTTTACTCTTTGTTTTTTTTTTTTTTTTGAGATGGAGTCTCGCTCTGTCACCCAGGCTGGAGTGCAGTGGCACAATCTCGGCTCACTGCAACCTCTGCCATCTGGGTTCAAGTGATTATCCTGCCTCTGCCATCTGGGTTCAAGTGATTATCCTGCCTCAGTCTCAGGTGTCCACCACCACACCCAGCTAATTTTTGTATTTTCAGTAGAGACAGAGTTTCACCATGTTGGCCAGGCTGGTCTCAAACTCCTGACCTCAGGTGATCTATCCACCTCAGCCTCCCAAAGTGTTGGGATTACAGGTGTAAGCCACCATACCTGGCCTTATTTTTTTAACTTTAAGATGTTTTATGTAATCTCCATTTTAAGATGATTACATTATACTTCAAGATGATTACATAATATTTATAAAAATTATGCAAAAAAAAGAAAAAATAATTGAAGCATGTAATGATAAAGTTAACAAAAATAAAGGTAGTAAAACAGGAAATGAGAAAACACTCATCTACAAGAAGCACATAAAACAGGAACAACGAGGTGGCTTCTGCGGATCAGCGGACTTAGTCTTTCCCCCTGCTGGCTCTGAGAAATCCAGGCAGTACAGATGTATGGAATTTCCTGCAGTGCAGCACAGCCACCCCACCAAGGGGCAGCCAGAGTGCTTTCTTAAGTGTTTCCCAGATCTCATGCATCCTGACTGGGTGAGACCCCACAACAGACATCATCAGACAACTTATAAAGCAGTGTTCCCACTGTCATCAGGTCATTCCACTTCTGAGACAAAGACCCCAGAGGAAGGAGCAGGCAGTCATGTCTGCTATTCTGCAGGCTCCACTGGTTGACACCTCCAGGTGTGGGAGAAACCCAGACAAATAGGGTCTGAAGTAAATCCCAAGCAAATCACAGCAGTGCTACAAAAAAGTGGCCTGATGGTTAGAAAAACAAACAGAAAGCAACAACAAAAACAGCATGAACAAAAAAGTCCTCACAAGAATCCCATCCGAAGGTCAGCAGCCTCAAAGATCGAAGCTAGAAAAACTCACAAAGATGAAAAGAATAAACCAAAAAATGCTGAAAACTTAAAAAGCCAGAGTGCCTCCTTTCCTCCAAATGATCCCAGCATATCTCCAGCAAGGGCACAGAACTGGGCGGCGGCTGAGGTGGATAAATGGACAAAAATAGGCTTCAGAAGGTGGGTAATGATGAACTTTGCTGAGCTAATGGAGTATGTTCTAACCCAATGCAAAGAAGCTAAGAACTATGAAAAACATTACAGGAGCTGTTAACCAAAACAACCAATTTAGAGAGGAACATAAATGACCTGATGGAACTGAAAAACACAGCATCAGAACTTCACAATGCAACCACAAGTATCAATAACCGAGTAGACCAAGCTAAGGAAAGAACTTCAGAGCTTGAAGACAATCTTGCTGAAATAAAACAGGCAGACAAGATTGAAGAAAAAAGAATAAATGGGAATGAAAGATATCTCCAAGGTCTATGAGATTATGTAAAAAGACCAAACCTATGACTGACTGGGGTACCTTAAATAGATAGAGAGAATGGAACCAAGTTAGAAAACATCCTTCAGGATATCATCCAGAAGAACTTTTCCAACCTAACAAGAAAGGCCAACATTCAAATTCAGAAAATCCAGAAAACCCCAGTAAGATACTTCAAGAGAAGATCATCCCCAAGACACATAATAATCAGATTCTTCAAGATTGAAATTGAGGAATAAGTGATAAGGCAGCCAGAGAGAAAGGCCACATCACCTACAGACAAAAGTTCATCAGACTAACAACAGACCTTTAAGTAGAAACCGTACAAGCTGTAAGAGATTGGTGGCCACTACTGAACATTCTTAAAGAAAAGAATTTCCAACCAAGAATATACAGGAAAACTAAGCTTCATAAGTAAAGGAGGAATAAAATCATTTTCAGATAAGTAAATGCTGAAGGAATTAATCACCACCAGGCCTGCCTTGCAAGAGCTCCTGAAAGAAGCACTAAACATGGAAAGAAAAAAACATTACTAGCCACTGCAAAAACACACTGAAGTACAAAGACCAAAAAACTATATCAAAGAGTCTTCAAAATAACCAGCTAGCACCATGAAAACAAGATCTGATTCACACATAGCAATATTAACCTTAAACTTTTTTTTTTTTTTTTTTTTTTGAGATGGAGTCTTGTTCTGTCACCCAGGCTGGAGTGCAGTGCACAATCTTGGCTAACTGCAACATCTGCCTCCCAGGTTCAAGCAATTCTGCCTCAGCTTCCTGAGCAGCTGGGATTACAGATGTGTACCACCATGACAGGCTAATTTTTATATTTTTAGTAGAGGCGGGGTTTCGCCATGTTGGCCAGGCTGGTCATGAACTCCTGACCTCAGGTGATTCACCTGCCTCAACCTCCCAAAGTGCTGGGATTACAGGCATAAGCCGCCGTGCCTGGCCTAATCTTAAATGGGCTAAATGCCCTCATTAAAAGACATAGAATGTCAATCTGATTAAAGAGTCCAGACCCATTGGTGTGCCATATTCAAGAAACCCATCTCACATGCAAAGACACACACATGCTTAAAATAAAGGAATGGAGGAAAATTCACCAAGCAAATAAAAGAAGAAAAAAGGAGGGGTTGCAATTGTAGTTTCTGACAAAATAGGCTTTAAACCAACAAAGATCAAAACAGAAAAAGAAGGGCATTACATAACGCTAAAGGAATCAATTCAAGGAGCATCCAGATTTATAAAACACATTATTACAGACCTACAAAGGGACTTAAACTCCCACACAATAATAGTGGGAGACTTTAACACCCTGCTGCCAATATTAGACTGACAATTGAGACAGAAAAGTAACAAAGATATTCAGGACTTGAACTCAGCTTTAGGTCAAATGGACCTGATAGATATCTACAGAACCCTCCAGCCAAAAACAACATAATACACATTCTCCTAAGTGCCACATGGCACTTACTTTAAAATTGATCACATAATTGGAAGGAACACTCCTTAGCAAATGCAAAAGAAATGAAATCATAACAGTCTCTCAGACCACAATACGATCAAATTAGAACTCAAGAGTAAGAAACTCACTCAAAACCACACAAGTACATGGAAATTGAACAACCTGCTCCTGAATGACTTCTGGGTAAATAATAAAATTAAATCAGAAACCAAGAAATTCTTTGAAACCAATGAGAACAAACAGACTATGTACTAGAATCTCTAGAATGCAGCTAAAGCAGTGTTAAGGGGAAAATTTATAGCACTACATAGCCACAGCAAAAAGCTGGAAAGATCTCAAAATGACACCCTAACATTACAATTAAAAGAACAAGAGAACCAAGAGCAAACAAACCCCAAAGCTAACAGAAGACAAGAAATAACCAGAATCCGAGTGAAACCGAAAGAGATAGAGACACGAAAAACCCTTCAAAAAACCAATGAATCCAGGAGCTATTTTTTTTTAAAACATTAATAAAATAGAACACTATCTAGAGTAATGGAGAACAAAAGAGAGAAGAAGAAATAGACACAATACAAAATGATAAAGAGGATATCACCACTGACCCCACAGAAATACAAACCATCAGAAAATACCATAAACACCTGTATGTACATAAATTGAAAAAGCTAGAATAAATAGATAAATTACTGGACACCTACACCCTCCCAAGACCAAACCAGGACAAATTTGAATCCCTGAATAGACCAATAAGAAGTTCTGAAATTGAGGAAGTAATAAATAGCCTACAAACTAAAAATGCCCAGGGGCAGATGGATTTACAGCTGAATTCTACCAGAGGTACAAAGAGCAGTTGGTATCATTTCTTCTGAAACTATTCCAAATGATAGAAAAAGAGGGACTCCACTCTAACTCATTTTATAAGATCAGCATCATTCTGATACCAAGATCTGGCAAAGATATAACAACAACAAGAAACTTCAAGCCAACATCCCTGATAAACATTGATGCAAAAATTCTCAATAAAATACTGGCAAACCAAATCCAGCAGCACATTGAAAAGCTTATCCACCGCGATCAAGTCAGCTTCATCCCTGGGATGCAAGGCTATTTCAACATAAACAAATCAATAAATACAATTCATCATATAAACAGAACTAAAAACAAAATCCATATGATTATCTCAATAGATGCAGAAAAGGTCTTTGATCAAATTCAACATATCTTAATGTTAAAAATGCTCAATAAACTAGGTATTTATGGAACATACCTCAAAATAATAAGAGTCATTTATGATGAACCCACAGCCAATATCATACTGAAAGGGCAAAAGCTGGAAGCATTCCCCTTGAAAACTGGCACAAGAATGCCCTCTCTCACCACTCTTATTCAACATAGTATTGGAAGTTCTGGCCAGGAAAATCAGGCAAGAAAAATAAATAAGGGGTATTCAAATAGGAAGTCAAACTGTCTGTGTTTGCAGATGACATGATCCCATATCTAGAATGCCCCAATGTCAGCCCAAAAGCTTCTTCAGCTAATAACAAGCTTCAGCAAAGTCTCAGGATACAAAATCAATGTGCAAAAATTACAAGCATTTCAATACATTAACAATAAACAAGCAGAGAGCCATATCATGAATGAATCTCCAGCCACAATTGCTACAAAAATAATAAAATACCTAGGAATACAGCTAACAAGGGAAGTGAAGGACCTCTTTAAGGAGAATACAAACCACTGCTCAAGAAAATCAGAGAGGACACAAACAAATGGAAAAGACAGAATCAACATTGTAAAAACGGCCATACTGCCAAAAGTAATTCAATGCTTATCCCACTAAACTATTACTGACATCTTTCACAAAATTAGAAAAAACTATTTTAAAATTCATATGGAACCCAAAAGACCCCATATAGCCAAGACAATTCTAAGCAAAAAGAATAAAGCTGGAAGCATCATGCTATCTGACTTCAAACTACACCACAAGGCTATAGTAACCAAAACAGCCTGGTACTGGTATAAAAACATACACATAGACCAATGAAAAAGAATGCAGAACTCAGAAATAAGACTGCTTATCTACAACCATCTGATCTTTGAAAAATCTGACAAAAACAAGCAATGAGGAACAAACTCCCTATTTAATGAATGGTGCTGGGAGGATTGGCTAGCCATATGCAGAAAACTGAAACTGGAACCATTCCTTACACCTGTACAAAAATTAACTCAAGATGGATTAAAGACTTAAATATGAAACCCAAAACTATAAAAACCCTAGAAGAAAATCTAGGAAATACCATTCAGGACATAGGCATGGACAAAGATTTCATAATGAAAACGTCAAAAGCAACTGCAACAAAAGCAAAACTTGACAAATAGAATCTAATTAAACTAAAAACCTTCCGCACAACAACAAAAAAACTATCATCAGAGTGAACAGACAACCTATACAATCAGAGAACATTTTTGCAACCTATTCATCTAACAAACGTTAATATCCAGAGTCTGAAAGGAACTTAAGCAAATTTACAAGAATAAAACAACCCCATTAAAAAGTGGGCAAAGAACATGGACACTTCTCAAAAGAATACATTTATGTGGCCAAGAAACAAACAAAGCTCAACATCAGGGATCATTAGAGAAATGCAAATCAAAACCAGAATTAGATACCATCTTATGCCAGTAAGAATAGTGATTATTTTTTTCTAAATTTTTTTTTTTTTTAGACAGAGTCTCACTCTTTCACCCAGGCTAGAGTGCAGTGGCGTGATTTCGGCTCACTGCAAGCTCTGCCTCCCAGGTTCACGCCATTCTCCTGCCTCAGCCTCCCGAGTAGTGGGGACCACAGGCGTCCGCCACCACACCCAGCTAATTTTTTGTATTTTTAGTAGGGACGGGGTTTCACCGTGTTAGCCAGGATGGTGTCGATCTCCTGACCTCGTGATCCTCCCGCCTCGGCCTCTGAAAGTGCTGGGATTACAGGCGTGAGCCACCGAGCCCGGCCAAGAATAATGATTATTAAAAAGTCAAGAAACAACAGATGCTGGTGAGGCTGTGGAGAAATAGAAATACTTTTACACTGTCGGTGGGAATGTAAATTAGTTCAATCATTGTGGAAGACAGTATGGGAATTCCTCAAGGACCTAGAACCAGAAATACCATTTGACCCAGCAATCCCATTACTTGGTATATACCCAAAGGAATATAAATAATTCTATTATAAAGATATGTGGATGTGTATGTTCATTGCAGCACTATTTACAATAGCAAAGACATGGAATCAACCCACATGCCCATTGATAATAGACTGGATAAAGAAAATGTGGTATATATACACTATGGAATACTATGCAACCATAAAAAAGAATAAGAGCATGTAGTTTGCAAAGGCATGGATAGAGCTGAAAGCCATTATCCTCAGCAAACTAATGCAGGAACACAAAACCAAACACCACATGTTCTCACTCGTAAGTGAGAGCCGAACAATAAGAACACATGGGCCGGGCACAGTGGCTCATGCCTGCAATTTCAGCACTTTGGGAGACTGAGGTGGGCAGATCACGAGGTCAGGAGATCAAGACCATCCTGGCCAGCATGGTGAAACCCCATCTCTACCAAAAATACAAAAATTAGCTGGGAATGGTGGTGCATGCCTGTAATCCCAGCTACTTGGGAGGCTGAGGCAGGAGAATCGCTTGAACCAGGGTGTTGGAGTTTGCAGTGAGCTGAGATCATGCCACAGCACTCCAGCCTGGCGACAGAGCGAGACTCTGTCTCAACAACAAAAATAAAAACAAACATGGACACATAGAGGGGAACAACACACTCTGGAACCTGTCAGAGTGAGGGAAACAGCATCAAGATAAATAGCTAACGCATGCAGGGCTTCATACCTAAGTGATGAATTGATAGGTGCAGTAAACCACCATGGGACATGTTTACCTATGTAACAAACTTGTAAATCCTGTATGTGTATCCCAGAACACACAAAAAATAATATTTAAACAAAACAATAACAATGAAACTGGTAATAGTAACTTTATTTCTTAAAGCAATCATTTTAAATATAAATTAATTAAACTACTTAATAAAAAAATGTAATCCCAGGACTTTTGGAGGCCCGGGGGGCTGATCACTTTAACTCAGGAGTCTGAGACCAGACTGGAGAACATGGCAAAATTCTGTCCCTACAAAAACAATAAAATGAGCTGGGCGTGATGGCACATATTTGCAGCCCAGCTACTTGGAAGCTGAGATGAGATCATCTGAGTTTGGGAGGTTGAGGCTGCAGTGAGCTGTAATCATGCCACTGCAAACCAGCTTGGTTGACAGAATGAGACTCTATCTCAAAAACAGATAAATTTATAAAAAGAAAAAGAAATAAGATGCCTGAGTAGTTTAAGTAAAAAAGCATACAATACGCTGTCTATAACAGACTCATTTTAGCATTGAGTCAAATAGGCTGAAAGTAATAGAATGAAAAGAATCTATATTCCATGCAAATAGTAACTATAATTGGGTGAGGCGGTAGTAATTATATTGAATGTAATATGCTTTAAGTAAAATACTAACATGAGACAAACACTGATACTGTATAATGGCCAAATGAGTCAAGAATCTATAACTATCACATCTATCTATTTATGTTTATATGTATATTATATATAACATCAGGACTCCAAAATATATAAAGCATATTTTGGCAAAGGTAAAACAAGAAATATATAGCAACATAATAATTGTAGACATCAAGATCCCATTTGCATAATAAATAGAAAATTTAGATAAAAGATCAGTAAGAAAACAGACAACATTATAGACTGTATTAACTATTTTGCATATAGACAAATAACTGAGAGTGGATAAATTATAAAGTAAAAAGGTTTATTTGGTTTACAATTTGGCAGACTGTATAAGAAGTGTGTGCCAGTATCTGCTTCTGGTGAGGGTCTCAGGAAACTTATAATCTTAGTGGAAGACAGAGTAGCTGGACATATCACATGGTAAGAGACAGAGCAAGTGTGAGGTGAAGGAGACAGGTTATTTTAATGAACCAGCTCTTATTTGAATTAATGTAGTGAAAACTTTCTTATTACTAAAAGGATGGTGCCATGGCATTTATGAGAACTAGTCCCCATGACCCAAACACCTCCTACGAGGTTCCACAACCAACATTGAGTATTACATTGCAGCATGAGCCTTGCAGAACGTGGACATCCAAACTGTACCACAGACCAACTAGGCTTAACAGCATGTACAAAACTTTCCAGTTAAAAGCAAGGGAATACACAATATTTTTATTTGGATGTGATATATTCTGTTAGGACACATAACAAGTCTTATTAAAGAATACCACCTGGGAGTAGTGGCTGATACATCTAATCCCAACAATTTGGAAGATGAAGGTGGGAGGATCACTTGGGACCAGAAGTTTGATACCAGACTGAATAATATAGTGAGACTCTGTCACTACAAAAAATCAAAAAATTAGCGAGGCATGGTAGTGCATGTCTGTAGTCTCAGCTACTTAGGAGGAAGAAAAGATCACTTGAGTCAAGGAGACTGAGGTTGCAGTGAGCCAAAATTATGCCACTATACTCCAGCCTGGGTGACGGAGTATGATCCTGTTTCAAAACAACAACAAATAAATATAAGAAAACCAAAATCATACACTGTGTGTTTTCTGACCAAAACTGAATGAAACTAAAAATTAAAAGCAAAAGTAGGCCGGGTGTGGTGGCTCACATCTGTAATGCCAGAACTTTGGGAGGTCAAGGTGGGTGGATCACCTGGGGTTAGGAGTTCAAGACCAACCTGGCCAACATAGTGAAACCCTGTCTCTACAAAAATACAAAAATTAGCCAGGCATAATGGAGGGTGCCTGTAATCCCAGCTACTCAGGAGGCTGAGGCGGGAGAATTGCTTGAACTCAGGAGGCGGAGGTTGCAGTGAGCCAAGATCGCACCATTGCACCCCAGCCTGGGCAACAGGGTGAGACTCCATCTCAATAAAAAAATAAAAAAAAAAAAAAAAAAAAAAAAAACAAAAGTAAAACTGTCAAATCCAATAATATATTTGAAAAAAAAAAACAAAACACATGGGCCGAGTGTAGTGGCTCACGGCTATAATACTAGCACTTTGAGAGGCCAAGGCAAGAAAATTGCTTGAGCCCAGGAGTTCCAAACTAGCATGGGCAACATAGGAAGACCCCATCTCTAAAAATAAAAATAAAAAAAATAAAAATAAGGCCAAGCGTGGTGGCTCACGCCTGTAATCCCAGCACTTCGGGAGGCCGATGTGGGCGAATTACTTGAGGTTAGGAGTTTGAGACCAGCCTGGCCAACATGGTGAAGCCCCGTCTCTACTAAAAATACAAAAGTTAGCCAGGCCTGGTGGCAGGCACCTGTAATCCCAGCTACTCAGGAGGCTGAGGCAGGAGAATTCCTTGAACCCGGGAGGCAGAGGTTGAAGTGAGTCGAGACCATGCCATTGCACTCCAGCCTGGACGACAGAGCGTGACTCCGTCTCAAATCAGTCAGTCAATCAAACACACTATTCAGCTCAAGGTTCAAAAAGTTTAATTTAGTTAAGTTGTCAATACAACCTACAGTGGTGAACATATTCAATATAATCTCTATAAAAATCACAATAGCACAGTTTTATTACACAAATATTGTTTAAAATTTTTAAATTTGATTATGAACTATAGCCAACCACCCATGAAAAAGAATAAACAGGCATTATACTTCCTGATTTTTAAACATATTAGGCAGCGTGCAGTGGCTCACACCTGTAATGCCAGCACTTTGTGAGGCCAAGGTGGGGGGGATCACCCGAGCTCAGGAGTTCGAGACCAGCCTGGTCAACACTGTGAAACTCCCGTCTCTACTAAAAATACAAAAATTAGCCAGGCGTGGTAGTGCACACCTGTAACCTCAGCTACTCAGGGGACTGAGGCAGAAGAATTGCTGAAACCCAGGAGGAGGAGGTTGCAGTGAGCTGAGATCGAGCCACTGCACTCCAGCCTGGGCGACACAGCCAGACTCCATCTCAAAAATAATAATAGTAATAAATTAAAAGCTACAGTA
Source organism: Symphalangus syndactylus (assembly GCF_028878055.3). NCBI lineage: Eukaryota > Metazoa > Chordata > Mammalia > Primates > Hylobatidae > Symphalangus > Symphalangus syndactylus. The sequence continues at coordinate 46,907,877 of NC_072435.2, read as the reverse complement.
ACAAAAACAGTGCAATACTGACACAAAGGCAGACAAACAGATGAAAGAACAGAATATGGAGCCCAGAAATGAAACCTTTTATATACAATCAAATGATCTACAAAGCTGCCAAGAGCAAACAATAAAGATAGTCTTTTACAAAACAATGTTAAAAACTAAATATCAATACTGATAAAATAAGGTTGGATCATTTCTTTGAACCATATACAAAAATATTTTAAGTAAAATACTTAGACATAAAAAAACTAGTAAGTCTCTTAGAAAAAAATAGAAGACATGATACTGGTCTTGGCACCATTTTCTTAGATAAGACACTAAATGCATGAGGAACAACAACAAAAAATTAACTATACTATACTTCAAAATTTCTGCACATTAAAACAAAACATTTAACTCAGTGCAAATGCCTCCTAGAAAATGGGTAAGAATATTTCCAAATTACACGTGATAGTTAATATTCAAAATATATAAAAAACACTTAAAACTGAATAAGTTAAATAACTTGATTTGAAAATTAACAATTGAACTAAATTTTTATCATAAAAGATACACAAATGAAAAAAGCATTTGAAATGACATGCAAAATTAATAATTTGTAGAGAAACACATAAAAATAACAATGAAAAATGAAATCATGTCATACCCATTACGATGGCCACTATAAACTATTTAAAAACACCAAGTCTGTTGATGATGCAATGAAAATAAAACCTATGTCGATTGTTGGTAGAAAACAAAGATGCAGTCATTATTTTTAAATGTTATAAATGTTTCTCAAATAATTAAAAATGGAATTATCATCAAATATAGCAATCCTGTTTATCAATTTAAAATATGCAACACATGACCTGGAAGACATATTTGAACATCCATGTTTATTGTACTAGTATTCACAAAAGCTAAAAGGCTGAAGCAACCCAGGTGTCTCTTCATTTATAAACACATCAAAAATGTAACGTGTACAGTGAAATATTATTCAGTCTTAAAAAGCAAAATCTTGCCAAGCGTGTGACTCACACCTGTAATCCCAGCACTTTGGGAGGCTGAGGATGGCAGATCACCTGAGGTCAGGAGTTCGAGACCAGCCTCACCAACATGGTGAAACCCTCTCTCTACTAAAAATAAAAAAAATTAGCCAGGCATCGTGGCACATGCCTGTAGTCCCAGTTACTCGGGAGGCTGAAGCAGGAGAATCGCTTGAACCGGGGAGGCAGAGGTTGCAGTGAGCTGAGATTGCATCATTGCACTCCAGCCTGGGCCAACAGGAGACTCCGTCTCAGAAATAAAAAAGAAAAAAAAAAAAAAAAAAAAAGAAAATCTTGTCACATTTTAAGATAAACTTTGAGAATATTATGTCACCTGAAATAAGCCAGTAATGAAATGATGGATACAGTATGACTCCACTTATATGAGATATTTTAATTAGTCATAGTCATAAAAACAGAAAGTGGAAGGGTGTTTGTTAAGGGCTGGAAACAGGGTAAAATGGGTTGCTGTTATTTAATGGGTATTGAGTTTCAGTTTCACAAAATGTAAAATATCTAAGTCTTTTGCATAACAATGTGAATATAATTAACATGCCTGCCTGAAATGTAGAGCTGTGGTTTTTTTTTTTTTTTTTTGGAGACAGAGTCTCACTCTGTCAAAAAGCTGGAGTGCAGTGGTGCAATCATGGCTCACTTCGGCCTCCAACTCCGAGGTTCAAGTAACCCTCCCACCTCAATCTTGCAAGTAGCCTGAAGCACAGATGCACAACACCATGCCTGGCTATTTTTTAAAACCATTTTTTTAGAGAGGGAATCTCCATATGTTTCCCAGGTTGGTCTCAAACTTTTGAGCTCAAATGCCTAGATTACAGATGTGAGCCACCACCATGTCTGGCCCTAAAATGTACACTTAAATAGATTTAAGATGGTAAATATTATGTGTTTTTACAACAATTAATTTTTCTAAAGGAAAAACTGAAAAAAATACAGATTTACAAATCTTTTCAAAAATTACCTTCAAATTACAAAAGTGTTTCTCTCACACAAAGGTGAGAGAAACATCATCATTAAACACATGGTGAAAATAAGAGAGGGTGAAAATATTTCCATGACTACTCACTTAGGTGAGATAAAACAACCACTGAAAATTAGCTAAGAAAAAATATACACAAGATAAGCCATAACCAATATTGGGGTCATATTTATAGATAAACACACACACATATATATCTAATTGTGACAGACATATGACTGATTTATCTCTTAATTATAAGAGATAAACCAAATTGCAAACTGTCTAAAATTATAATACAAAAGTGAAACAAAAAAACACAATAACTCAATGTTAAGAAACCTACACTAACAAAACACTGATATGAAACTGCACAACAATAGTAAGTGACATATTTACTCATAAAATCTGCTGTGCAACACTGATATACCATTAAAAAAGAATTTGTCTGCATAACTACAGTAATCCTCTCTGGTACTCAATAAAAGCCATACTCATTCACATCCTGATATAAGGGCCATTATATATGAACCTGACTGCAGAAACCTGCCCTATTGTCTGCTCCACAGATCAAAGTCCTGAAGGATATTCAGTCTGTCCAAAAATAAAATGGGAATTACAACTACCCAAGCCCCTGTAACAAGCCAACTAAAGGTGGACCCTAGTGCAGTTCCAGCAGCCTTGGGATCAAGCTACACCCCCTCTCCACTACAAACCCAGAGAGCATTCTACGACCCTGGAGACATGACAGAAAAAGATCTTTACCTACTGAAACCAGTTTATAGAAGCTTGAGGAGTTGTTTGTTCCTTCAAATTCACAGACACTAATGCAAAACTATATTGTGCCCATTGTCAATGCTTCTATTTTAACATAGCACTGGAAGTATGTGGCAGAATGAGTCAAAAACATTTTTAAAAAGCCACTGAAATTGAAGACAAGTAAAAAGTTGCTGTTTGTGGATCATATGATTTTATATATAAAAAACCATGAACACTACATTGAAATTTGTCTGAATTAATACACTCAGTAAATTAGCAAAACACAAAATTAACACATAAGTATTAAGTTATTGTTCATACACTTAAAACAAACTAAGAAAGAAAACAATTTAAAATAGCATTAAAATAACAAATTTCTGAGAACAAGGAAGTAAAAAATCTTTACAATGAAAGATATAAGTTATTAATAAAAGAAATTAGAGAAGACACAAATTTAAAAATATTGCATGTCTACAGATTGAAAAAGTAAATATTGTTAAAGTGTCCTATTATCTAAGTAATCTATAGATTCAATAAATTACCTATCAAAATTTCAGTGGCATTTTTCTTCACAGTAATGGAAAATACAATTCTAAAATTTACAAGAAACTACAATAAACTTCAAATAACCAAAGCAATCGTGGGGAAAAAGAACAAAGTAGAAAGACATCATACTATATAATTTCAAACTATATTTCGAGAATATAGTAATAAGAACAGAATGGAATGTGCAGAAAAGTTAACAACAACAACAAAAAACAATGGAACAGAAACCACTACTCTTACACATTTCAGACATGATGCAAAAAGAGAACTAAGAAAATAGTTTGGCCAGGTGCAGTGGCTCACACCTGTAATCCCAGTACTTTGGGAGGCCAAGGCGGGTGGATCACTTGAGGTCAGGAGTTCGAGACCAGCCTGCCCAACATGGTGAAACCCTGTCTCTACTAAAAATACAAAAAATTAACTGGGCATGGTGGCGGGTGCCTGTAATTCCACCTACTCGGGAGACTGAGGCAGGAGAATTGCTTGAATCCAGGAAGCGGAGGTTGCAGTGAGCCTAGATCACGCCATTGCACTTTAGCCTGGGCAACAAGCATGAAACTCAGTCTCAAAAAAAAAAAAAAACAAAAAAAAAAGAAAAAAGAAAAGAAAAGAAAATAGTTTAACATAGAGTTTCTCAAAATCATGTAGATATTTGTGTGTCCCCCAAAACAATGGAAAAGCAGTCAGACTGTGAGTCTCGCATGCCATGAAGAGGACTTTGGTTCTGACAGCAAACTTGAAGGGAGATCACCAAAGGGAAAGAATCCTTAAAGAATTTAAAAGCATAAGACAGAAGATGCCCCTATGCGAGAGAGAAATTAAAAAAAAAAACTCAGGCTTCCCAGAAAATACTTGCTTTGGAACACAGCTTCTCAAATAACATTTTAAGCATTGGCTTTCTTTTTTTTTGGACCTCTCATTCATGTCGTCTGTTGTGTTCACTCTCACCTACCTGGGGGTTCATCTACCATCGCATGTCTCTTCATATTCCAGGGCTCTTTTCCTTGCTCTAGACAGGTGATCAGGTCTGGCTTAGAAACAGCAATACCTGCTTTATTGAAAATAAATAACATGAATCTTTCTCATATTCTTCAGTTACCAACCTAGTACTGTGCTTAGTAAAGAGGATGTAGAATATTCTAGAAAATTAATCCTAAAAATACTAATTTATAACAGAAATTTCTAAGTATTTAGAAAATATTTTACATTTGTAGGTTCTTACTATTTCACTACCTGGTATTCATTAATCAAAAATTGGTGGTAGCAAATAGATTTTAAGATATGGACAACAATATTTTATGCCACTAAATTTCTGGAATTGCCACTAATCTAGAGTGAAGGATACAGATCAGCCCAGGAATGTGGAAAGTTTAAGTCAAGATAAAACATCTTGAAAAAATTCTTTTCTATATGGAAAAATCCTCAAGGTTTTCTTAAGAACAAGTATCAGAAACTCATTCATGCAAAGCATAAATTACCAAAAATTATTCTCAAAAAAAGAGAAATGAAACCTTTAGGGTATATTAGTAATTGTGTACTAAAGTTATTCTCGGCCGGGCGCGGTGGCTCACGCTTGTAATCCCAGCACTTTGGGAGGCCGAGGCGGGCGGATCACGAGGTCAGGAGATCAAGACCACGGTGAAACCCCGTCTCTACTAAAAATACAAAAAAATTAGCCGGGCGTGGTGGCGGGCGCCTGTAGTCCCAGCTACTCGGAGAGGCTGAGGCAGGAGAATGGCGTGAACCCAGGAGGCGGAGCTTGCAGTGAGCCGAGATAGCGCCACTGCACTCCAGCCTGGGCGACAGAGCGAGACTCCGTCTCAAAAAAAAAAAAAAAGTTATTCTCACCCAAGAAGACCAGGTTTCTGTAGTTCTCTAACATCACTTTTCTATACAAATCCTGCTGAGCAGTGTCCAGGCATTGCCACTCCTCCAGAGAGAATTCTATGGCCACATCCCTAAATGTCAACGGCCCCTGAAAAACACAAGCACAAAAGACACACGTATATTTACCAAGTGGCCACAGGCAGAATTCATTATTTTTTTATTTTTTTTTTTGAGATGGAGTCTTGCTCTGTCCCCCAGGCTGGAGTGCAGTGGCGTGATCTCAGCTCACTGCAAGCTCCGCCTCCCGGGTTCACGCCATTCTCCTGCCTCAGCCTCCCAAGTAGCTGGGACTACAGGCGCCCGCCAACACGCCCGGCTAATTTTTTGTATTTTTAGTAGAGACGGGGTTTCACCGTGTTAGCCAAGATGGTCTCGATCTCCTGACCTCGTGATCCGCCCGCCTCGGCCTCCCAAAGTTCTGGGATTACAGGCTTGAGCCACCGCGCCCGGCCCAGAATTTATTATTTGAATTAAAGTGAAATGAGAGAATAAAGAGAATTGGTTCTGACTTACAGGAATGACTGAAATTATTCAATAATTTTTTTTTTTTTTTTTTTTTTTGAGACAGAGGCAACCTCTGCATCCCGGCTTCAAGCAATTCTCCTGCCTCAGCCTGCCGAGTAGCTGGGATTACAGGCATGCGCCACCACATTCGGCTAATTTTGTATTTTTAGTAGAGACCAGGTTTCTCCATGTTGGTCAGGCTGGTCACGAACTCTCAACCTCAGGTGATCCACCCGCCTTGGCCTCCCAAAATGCTGGAATTACAGGCATGAGCCACCACGCCCAGCCCCAATAATTTTTCACACAGAAATATTATCTAATGTTTTCTCTAACTCTGAGAGAAGAGAATGGCATAAGATCCATAACACCAGTATATATATGATATGTCTCTGGATGAGAAGCATAAAATTGAGGGCATAAACAAAAATTTGTACACTTTGAGTGCTATATTTACATCATAAAGTTTGAGTTGTGTATATTTTTCAGACAAAAAAGACATGTTGAGCTCGAAGGTACCTCTCAACTTTAAAGGTGAACAATAAACTGGAGATCCTGTTGTGCAGATTTTTTTTCTTCAGAAGATCTGGAGTAAAGTCTTAATTTCTAAATTTCTTTCTTCTTTTTTTTTTCTTTGAGATGGAGTTTTGCTCTTGTTGCCCAGGCTGGAATGCAATGACACCATCTCGGCTCACTGCAACCTCCACCTCCTGGGTTCAAGCGATTCTCCTGCCTCAACCTCCCAAGTGGCTGGGATTACAGGCATGCACCATCATGCCCAGCTAATTTTGCATTTTTAGTAGAGACGGGGTTTCTCCATGTTGGTGAGTCTGGTCTCGAACTCCCGACCTCAGGTGATCCATCCACCTCGGCCTCCCAAAGTGCTGGGATTACAGGTGTGAGCCACCACACCTGGCCAACAAATTTTTATGATGTGCTGATGCACATAGAAGAACACAGCATCACTGCTAAGATATTGCCGCTCAAATAGTAAATTATAGTCTGAATGTAACCATAAAGATACATCAGTTTTATACAAAGTTCAAGATACAGATATCTCCCATGTTCTGTTATTTTTAATAGTGATTTTAAGTAGACTTTCTTTAGCACCCTAGAGAGCAGGTATCTCCTAATAATTTTTTTCAGAACTTTCTGGGTAATAAATGGTATTCTGTTTAAATAAGCATTTTCTTAATCCTGTTCTGCAGAGAGTTAATAGAGAAAACAGATGAAACCTCAACATTACATATTCTCCATCTTTACTAGGGACCCCAGCTTTTCCCCAATAGGAATCTTAAGTATCTACATCTCCCCATGTTTAACAGCCACAAAGGGAACATTTTTAATAGTTGCCAATTATAAATTTATGGTAGGAATTCTGCATGGCATATAAGAAGCCATGATGTAGAGAATGTAGAGAAAGCTCTGGTATACAGTAAAGAAATGTTTTGCAGAGAGCCTTGAATATTATAAGAATTTTTAAATGTAGTTAAAACAAACTCCTTAAGGAGGAAAAACACAAGTAGAGAAGTAAAGATCTGCAAGTAATAAACACGTGGCATTCCATGAAGCAGAGTGCACACAGCTCTTCGTCTGAGACATGTTTAGCTGAAAAAAAGCCATTTTTTCTCTCTCCTTCTCTGAAAATCCTTTTTAGATAACATTCTCTGGAAATGTTATACCTGCATTTTGAGAATGTTCCTTTAAAAATGTCAGCACCACCTTTTTGTCTGCTACCGTCACGCACACAAACAGAAGGAAGGTCCTGCAGAAAAAGTCCACCCATTTCTCTGTCCTTTATAACAGAAGGGATTCAGGAACAACGAGCTGCTCTATGAATATAAAAGTATGTTTCTCTTTTCCTGTCCTTAGGTGCCCTCCCCTGCCACAGACACCAGCAATTTCTGCTACAGTAATGGAAATATGAGCCACAATCCCCTGTCCCTACCAAACCCAAACAGAACGGGCCCTGTGACCACCCTTTAGTGCAAAGGTGGCACTTAGCGCTCATGAATGTATATTGAAGCCCTCATACTTGATTCTGGCCTCACCTTAGAGTCACATAAGGCACTTCATTAAAACAACATGGATGCTTCCACCCAGAACAATAAACAAAATCCGTGGAAAGGGCATAAGTACAGAGATTTCTGCCATGACATCCTAATTAGAAGACTGGGCAGAGGCCGGGTGCAGTGGCTCACACCTGTAATCCCAGCACTTTGGGAGGCTGAGGCACATGGATCACCTGAGGTAAGGAGTTCATCAGCCTGGCCAACATGGTGTAACCTCATCTCTACTAAAAACACAAAAAATTAGCCAGGAATGGTGGCAGGTGCCTGTAATCCCAGCTACTCAGGAGGCTGAGGCATAAGAATGGCTTGAACCTGGGAGGTGGAGGTTTCAGTGAGCCAAGATTATGCCATTGCACTCCAGACTAGGTGACAGAGTGAGATCCTGTCTCAAAAACAAAAACAAAACAAAACAAAACAAAAAAACAAGATGGGGTTGATAACCACTTAGCTAAGCACTGCCTCTCAAACTTTAATGAGCTTAAAACTCGCTTGGTAATTTTGGCCCCACTCTATGTAATGCGAATCTGCAAGTTTGAAAAGGGTTCATGAATGGGTGTTTCAAACAAGTTCCCTGTCAATGCTGATGGTGTTCCCCCTGGGCTCATTATTAGCATTTGTTAGAGAAGCAGGTACAGCACAGGGTTCCTTACACTCAGCACTCTTGTCACAACACAAATACTTCTGGTACAAATAAAACCAATCTCCATCTTAAAGTTTTATATTCTTTGCTGGCTCTTTAAAGTTTACAGAACAAACAGAAGGCAGCAATGTCCGAATAAATCTGCCTTTGGAAAATAACATGTACACATATACAAATGCAATGTTTATTAAGCAGGTACTATGTGCTCAAGGGTATGTTACAGAGCACTGTGCTGGGCATAACACATTTTGTGGTTTAATCCTAATAACACCCTAGAAGTTGATACTAAGTGTTCAATAATTCCCAGGATTTAGATAAAGGGTTCAGCATTTTTATTTCTTCCTCTGTTTCTCTGTCATTGATTTTGTTTTAAATATATAGAATAAAAGTTAAATATAGGCAGATGATCAGAACATAGAAAAAGTTTAATGTAGTTTAGAGAAATTTTTATTGTGTATACTTTTACTTGTTTGTGACTTTGTGGAGCAACTGCTAGATTGGCAGAAACAGAAAACAAGGTGCTAAATGGAATGTTTCTGTAAGCACTGGTTTTAATACAAAATTAAAAAATAAGATCCTAAAATAAATAGTTTATTTCTGTCATTTATCTGTTTTTGGGTTTCAGAAAATTGTGAGCACCAGCTCTAGAAAAGCAGCAGGATTCACCAGACAAAACTCCAAATCTTTTTTTTTTAGAAGGAGTCTCGCTCTGTCGCCAGGCTGGAGTGCAGTGGCACAATCTTGGCTCAGTGCAACCTCCACCTCCCGGGTTCAAGCGATTCTCCTGCCTCAGCCTCCTACGCAGCTGGGATTACAGGCATGTGCCACCACGCCCGGCTAATTTTTGTATTTTTAGTAGGGACGGGGTTTCACCATGTTAGTCAGGCTGGTCGCAAACTCCTGACCTCGTGATCTGTCTGCCTCGGCCTCCCAAAGTGTTGGAATTACAGGTGTGAGTCACTACACCCGGCCAAAACTCTGATTTTTATAAATCAGTTTTGTGAGGCAAGGCTCCAGAGTGGGGCCAGACATAAATAAGGCCTCCAAAAAGGGTGAATCTGAACAGAATTTGGGCAGGGAAAGGACCCTATGTAGAATTCTGTTCTCTCTGCCACCAAGGTATTTCCAGTTCTGTTTTTCCTAAGCTTACATAAGAGAATCTTAAATCCCAGAGCTTATGTAACTTTAATCTATTTTTGCCACTGCCCTGTCAATTTTATAATATATACTAATAAGCAATTTAAACAAATGTATTAAAGTTCTTTAGAATAATTTATATTAGAAGATATATATTCTTAGCAAAGTAAAAGAAACACAAATAATAACAAATCTTCACTCCATAAATATCCCTTTAGCTGATGATATCAGAAGTAACAATATAAAACAGTGGCCCAAATTTTTTTTGGACACATCTATTCATTGTACCAATCATATAATGCTTAATTCACCCACATCTCCAGTTGTTAGTCTAGACAAAATGTTCCTGGATAGTAAGGATCATGACTGCTTCATCTGTTTTTTGAATGGCCATATAAAATGAAAACAATTACTTTATCTGTTTGAGTCACTAGACCTCCTATTGCTTTCATCCAAGTACCAGGAAACTTGAGAAACTCTCATCTGGGTACCAACCAAACTTATCTCTTGTATGAGGGGAGAAAAAAAACACAGAATTGCCAGGCATGGTGGCTCATACCTGTGATCCCAGCATTTTGGGAGGCTAAGGTGGGTGGATCACAAGGTCAGGAGTTCAAGACCAGCCTGTGCAATATGGTGAAACCCCGTCTCTACTAAAAATGCAAAAATTAGCCAGGCATGGTGGCAAGCGCCTGTATTCCCAGCTATTCGGGAGGCTGAGGCAGAAGAGTCACTTGAACCCGGGAGGCGGAGGTTGCAGTGAGCCGAGATCGTGCCACCACACTCCAGCCTGGGTGATAGAGCAATACTCCATCTAAAAAAAGAAAAAAAAGAAGAAAAAAAACCCCCAAAAAAACCACACACACACAGAATGACTCATTTCTCTTACACCAAGCCAGAAGCAGAATTAACCACTCTTGTCAGCCTGACACAATTCTGCCCTGGACATCCTCAAATGTCTCAAAGATGCGTAGGTGATTGTGAGAGGGTTCTTAGTGACCCTGGGCTGATGGCCCAATGATAATCCAGGCTGGAGAGATTCAGGCTGATTCTAAATAGAAAATGGCCTGGTGGAGCTCCAGAACCTAATCACTTGTCCCAATTTGCTAGCTTTTGGGTGAGGAGAAGGACAAGAATACTCTACTCCAGTATCACATTTTACAGGTAGGTATAGTTGTGGTCATGGCTCTGGATACATTATGACTTTGATATCTCACTCTTAAAATGCTGATTCTGTCATCAGATTCTATTTATATCTGGAGCCTCTCACATAACTGTGGCAAATCACTGAATAAGATCTGAAAAGCTTAAAGAACCACACTCTCAAAGGGGGCTTTAAGATGTCTATGTTGACAACTCACAATGGAGAAAATGCCTCCTGCTGGTTTTCTGGACATTCTTATCTAAAGTCTGGCCATGTCCTGTAAATCCCAGGAAGAGGCCAGACCTTATGTGCAGATTCTAGGTAGGATCAACCACACTCTGCATTCCTGGGTGTTACAGCAAGTGGAGTACAATCAAAGGAGAGATCCCCTCATAGAGGCTGCTCTAGCTCATTCTATGTGATATGACTACCTAAAAGGAAAAAGCTGAGGCAACATGAATATAAGAGAGTTTATTTGGGCCAAGCTTGAGAATAGTAACCTGGGAGCAAAGACACATTTTCCGGAGACTGAACAAATAAGAAACTGAATCCCTGAATAGACCAATAACAAGCTCCAAAATTGCATTAGTAAGAAATAGCCTACTAGCCAAAAAAAAGCAAAGAACCAGACAAATTCCTAGCTGAAGTCTACCAGATATACAAAAAAGAGCTAGTACCACTTCTACTAAAAATATTTCAAAATATTGAAAAGGACTCCTTTTCAACTCATTATATATAAGAATAGCATCATTCTCATACCAAAACCTGGCAGAGATAAAAAAAAAAAAAAAAAAAGACAGAAAACTTCAAGCCAATATCCTTGATGAACATTGATGAAAATATCCTCAACAAAATACTGGGAAACTGAATTCAGAAGAACATCAAAAAGCTAATCCACCATAATCAAGTAGGCTGCATCTCTAAGGTGGTTCAATATACAATCAATAAATATTATTCATCACATAAAGAGAACTAATAACAAATACCAACATTATCTCAATAGATGCTAAAAACACTTTCAATATAATTTAACGTTTTTCATGTTTAAAACCCTCAACAAACTAGGCATTGAAGGTATATACTTCAAAAAATGAGACATCAATGACAAACTTACAGCCAACATACTGAATAGACACAAGCTGGAAGCATTCCTCCTTGAAAACTGGCACAAGATAAGGATGCCTTCTCTCAAACATCCTATTCAACATAAAATTGGAAATCCTAGCCAGAGCAATCAGAGAAGAGATGAAAATAAAAGGCATCTGCCAGGCATGGGGGCTCACGCCTGTAATCCCAGCACTTTGGGAGGCTGAGGTGGGTGGATCACGAGGTCAAGAGATCGAGACCATCCTGGCCAACATGGTGAAACCCCGTCTCTCCTAAAAATACATAACTTAGCTGGTCATAGTGGCATGCGCCTGTAGTTCCAGCTACTCAGGAGGCTGAGGCAGGAGAATCACTTGAACCTGGGAGCCGGAGGCTGCAGTGAGCCGAGATCACACCACTGTACTCCAGCCTGGCGAGAGCAAGACTCTGTCTCAAAAAAAAAAAAAAAAAAAAAAAAAAGAAAAGAAAAGAAAAGGCATCCAAACAGGAAGAAAGCAAGTCTAGGCCGGGCGCGGCGGCTCACACTTGTAATCCCAGCACTTTGGGAGGCCGAGGCGGGCGGATCACGAGGTCAGGAGATCGAGACCACAGTGAAACCCCGTCTCTACTAAAAATACAAAAAAATTAGCCGGGTGTGGTGGCGGGCGCCTGTAGTCCCAGCTACTCGGAGAGGCTGAGGCAGGAGAATGGCGTGAACCCGGCAGGCGGAGCTTTCAGTGAGCCGAGATTGCGCCACTGCACTCCAGCCTGGGCGACAGAGCGAGACTCCGTCTCAAAAAAAAAAAGGAAGTCTAACTATCCCTGTGTGCAGATGACATGATTCTGTATCTTCAAAACCCTATAGTCTCAGCAGGAAAGCTCTTTAAACTGATAAACAGCTTTAGCAAAGTTTCAGGATACAAAATACATGTACAAAAATCAGTAGAATCTCCATACATCAAAACATCCAAGCCAAAAGCCAAATCAAAAACATAATCCCATTCACAATTGCCACAAAAAGAATATCTAGGAATACAGCTAATCAGAATGGTGAAAGATCTCTATGACAAGAATCACAAAACACTGCTTAAAGAAGTTAGAGATTGGCCGGGCACGGTGGCTCACGCCTGTAACCCCAGCACTTTGGGAGGCCGGGGCAGGCAGATCACAAGGTCAGGAGTTTGAGACCAGCCTGACCAACATGGTGAAACTCCATCTCTACTAAAAATACAAAAACTGGCCGGGTGTGGTGGCATGTGCCTATAATCCCAGCTACTCAGAAGGCTGAGGCAGGAGAATCATTTGAACCCGGCAGGCGGAGGTTGCAGTGAGCTGAGATCGTGCCATTGAACTCCAGCCGGGGCAACAGAGCAAGACTCCGTCTCAAGAAAAAAAAAAAAAGTCGGAGATTACGGCCAGGCACGATGGCTCATGCCTGTAATCCCAGCACTTTGGGAGGCTGAGGCAGGTGGATCACGAGGTCAAGAGATGGAGACCATCCTGGTCAACATGGTGAAACCCCGTCTCTACTAAAAATACAAAAATTAGATCCAGGAGTGCATCCAGAGGAAACCAGGCCATGGATCTGGGGCCCACATCACTGTCTCATAAAAAGTGCGATGACCAGGTTTATGGATCACTCTATTCTCAATGACAGAACCTTCAGTCTGTATTAAGATATGGCTGCAGAAAGACAAGATGAATTGTGGAAAGACTACAAAGAGGGGGAAAGTAGGAGGTTTCCCAGTTCCAATGGCTGAGTAATGGGAGGAGGAGATGGAGAAAGCAGAGTAAACAGATTGGACTAAAAAAAAAAAAAAAAGTACAAAAATTAGCCAGGCATGGTGGCAGGCGCCTGTAATCCCAGCTACTGGGGAGGCTGAGGCAGGAGAAATACTTGAACCCGGTAGGTGGAGGTTGCAGTGAGCCAAGATGATGCCGTTGCACTCCAGCCTGCGCAACAGAGTGAGACTCCATCTCAGATTTAAAAAAAAAAAAAAAAGGAGAAATGTCGGAGGCGTATTGAATCAGGGCAAATCCATTTTGAATAGGGGCTGGATAAAATGAGGCTGAGACCTGCGGGGCTGCACTCCCAGATGGTTAGGCATTCTAAGTCACAGGATGAGTTCAGCACAAGATACATGTTATAAAGATCTGGGTGATAAAAACAGGTTGCAGTAAAGAAGGTGGATAAAACCCACCAAAACCAAGATGGGATGAGAGTGACCTCTGGTCGTCCTCACTGCTACACTCCCACCAGTGCCATGACAGTTTACAAAATGCCATGGAGACATCATGGAAACATCAGGAAATTATATTGTCTAATTGGGAAGGCAAAAATAATCCACTCCTTGTTTAGCATATAATCAAGAAATAACCATAAAGGGCAACCAGTAGCCCTCAGGGCTGCTCTGCCTGTAGAGTAAGCCATTCTTTTATTCCTTCTGTTTCCTAATAAACTTGCTTTTACTTTACCCTGTAGACTCACCCTGAATTCTTCCTTGAGCAAAATCTAAGAACCCTCTCTTGGGGTTTGGATTCTGACCCCTTTCCTATAAGAACTCTGCACATTTTCTTTTTCTCATTAAAAAAAATCAGCTGAATTTGTCTTCAGTGGTCTAAATAAAATTTTTCACAGGCTCCTGAACTTGGAGCTATCCTCAATCTGAGCCAATATACAACTCCATTTTATGTCCCTCCTAAGAACATGCTGACTTCAGGGTAAAACATTTTCTGATCTAAAATCTGATTATTTCACCCTTCATTTGCCAGTCCCCTCCAACTTCCTTTTTTTTTTTTTTTTTTTTTTTTTGAGACGGAGTCTGGCCCTGTCACCCAGGCTGGAGTGCAGTGGTGCGATCTAGGCTCACTGCCAGCTCTGCCTCCTGGGTTCACGCCATTCTCCTGCCTCAGCCTCCCGAGTATCTGGGACTACAGGCACCTGCGACCACGCCTGGCTGATTTTTTTGTATTTTTAGTAGAGATGGGGTTTCACCATGTTAGCCAGGATGTCTCCATCTCCTGACCTCGTGATCCACCTGCCTCGGCCTCCCAAAGTGCTGAGATTACAGGCGTGAGCCACGGCATCCGGCGGTCTCCAACTTCTTTCTAATTTCGTTTGCTCCTCCCCATGAAAGAAAGCCCTTTTCTGCCTAAACTTTGCAATCCTTAAGGTTCTTGCAGTTGGTATTTCCTCCTGTTGCAATAGTCCTTTGGAATTCAAATTTTTAACAAAAATCTAACTTTGTTATATATTACAAAGTCTAGAAACTGCCTTCAAACAATAACAACTTTATCATCAGTAAGACCCTCTCAATCCCCTACCATCTTAATCTTAACTGCATCTGCCTGTGGGTCCCCACCTTTCCAGGACTCTGTAGCTTCTCTCAGCAGAAAAGCTTCTTCCACAGCTAGAGTGAGCAGGCTGGGACATCTGCAGGGGAGGCTCCCCAGAAAATAACTGGGCCTGTAATAAACTCCTTTTGCAGGCTCAATATTAGCCTTAGCTCTGAGTCACTGGGCTCAAGCTTTAATTTCTATGTTAGTTACTCACTTGGTTTTTGAAACTATGTGTTCGAAAAATCTAGCAAAATTAGTCACAGTGTTCATACAAGGGAAGGAAATTTTAAGGTGTTTGCAACTTATACCTCAATAAAAAAAGCAAAAGTATCTATTTCTTTCACATAATATATGCATTATTTTATTAATTCCATTAAGAATCCTTTAGTAAACAATTAGTCATATGGGAAAACTTCTAGGTGGTACCAAGTTTCATCTCATAAAATTTAGCATGAAACTCAGAAATCAAGATAACAGGATTTGAACAGAGATATTCACTGTCACAAATTTACCCTGCAGAGACAGAAACTGATGTTTTCGTGAATCTGTGTAACTCGCCAATTATCTACCACATTTTCTTGTAGAAATGTATTTATTTTCTACAAAAAAATGGAACAGAGATTTTCCCTACTCATTTCCTTGGTAGCATGCTAAAAGCTGAGCCTTAGAATTCTGTTTGAAATCACCCAGCCATAAAAAACACACCTGAGAAAATTCCTAAACTCACCCTGGGGGGAAAAAGGGAATAGAGAATTTTTAATGAATGGAATATATTATTAGATACTATTTTTTTTCTTAAACCCACCACTTTTATGCCTTTGATAAATATTTTCCTACCTTTCAAGCCCTACTAATACAATTTACAGCTAAAAAACTGAGGTTAAAATAAGTGAACAAATCTTTTCAAGGTGACAAACCCAGGGAGTGGCAGTGCTGATGAAAAAACAGATGTGTCTGACTCATGTTTCAAGTCAGGCCATTCAATCACTTGAAACAGTCTTCCACCCACTCCTGCTCACTTATGTGCTCAAGAACCACCCACTCAGGAGATACCACACTATGCCCCAGTGACTGTCCCACGGGCATTTAACTTTGCAAGTTCTTACACCATCTCACTGGGGTCAGTGTTTTTCTTTTTCTGTCTTTTGGGATACTATTTTTTCTGTCACAAATGTTCCACTTTTTTCCACTATTTTACTTTGGGTATATTTATTTCACTATTTTTCTGCCCCCTTAGACAATCCAGAGGCAAAAATTATCTGTTTTCCCCTCAATGCCACAGTCTGATTGGTTGACCAGCAATGTGTCTCCACGAAATGAAAGCTGGGTTGGGTCAAGACAATTTTAACATCTCAAGGGGTTACCTTTTCATAAAAAGAGTACACCAGAAGATTCCTGTCAGCCCCAGGGCATCCACTTGCTTCCTTGAGAGGATACACTCCAGACTTCAGGTTCTCCTACGGGAGAAAATAACCCAGAAGCTGACATCCACTAGACACTCTAGCTGACATAACCATAGTGGATATCTTGGTTTATCCCCAGACAGTACTGAAACCCAGGACTAGAAAAAAACTGATGGGTGGCTGAGGACACATCACCTCATAAAGTTTCCAAAGGAAAACTTTGACCCCAAAGCATCCTGAGACAAGATCTCTGTGCCCAGAGAAGATACAAGAAGAAGCACAGAGAGTTTTTACAATACAGTGTCAGGGGATTATTCTTTGCTTTCTTCTCATGGGAAATATTTACAAACAGATAACAAATCTTATCAAAAGCACTACTTAATGCTTTGTCAGAAAATAACTAATTAAAATACTAATTAAAAAGTACACGAAAGGACAAATAGGTGATAATGTGAATTAGGGAGGAAAAAATGGCATTTGGGAATGCCAGAAAGAACTGGAAATTTAGTATCTTACTGCAAGCCAGAGTGAGGCTGGAGAAATGGGGGACGGGAGTTAGACTTAAGACCCTGCTTGGGACATCAAGAGTTCGAGGCCAGCCAGGCCAACATGGTGAAACCCCGTCTCTACTAAAAGTACAAAAATTAGCTAGGCAGGGTGGCGGGCGCTTGTAATTCCAGCTACTCAAGAGGCTGAGGCAGGAGAAGCTTGAACACGGGCAGCGGCGGAAGTTGTAGTGAGCCGAGATTGTGCCACTGCACTCCAGCCTGGGGGACAAGAGCAAGACTCCATCTAAAAAAAAAAAAAAAAAAATCTAACTCAAGCGCATCGTTTTGAAAATTCTGGGTGACAGAGCGAGACTCCGTCTCAAAAAAAAAAAAAAAAAAAAGACAGACACAAAATTCAGGCTTAACCAACTGTATACTGCCAATTAAGCTCTGATTACATAACCAGAAAATTTTCACCTTTATTGTACAAACTAAGAAACTACATAACGGTACCTAACCAATTACTGAATTTGGCTTTCTTCATCATGCACCTTATAAAAGTCTTTCCTTCAAGCCCCGCCATGAACAACAAATTACAAACCACAGCTGGGTGCTCTACAGTTTTTAAATCACTCTTTGATTAATTTCTTTAACATTTTTGCGGTGACTTCTGTACATTTTTTTTTTTCTCGAGACAGAGTCTTGCTCTGTTACACAGGCTGTAGTGCAGTGGCGCGATCTCGGCTCACTGCAACCTCCACCTCTCAGATTCAAGTGATTCTCCTGCCTTAGTCTCCCAAGTAGCTGGGACTACAGGCGTGTGCCACCATGCCCGGCAAATTTTTGTATTTTTAGTAAAGAAGGGGTTTCACTATGCTGGCCAGGCTGGTCTTGAACTCCTGACTTAGTGATGCGCCTGCCTCGGCCTCCCAAAGTACTGGTATTACATACGTGAGCCAATCCTCCCGGCCTGTACATTTTTTAATAGGAGAAAAGACGAACCAGGAACCCAGGACCAAAGTTCTTCCCATTCATGAACTCGCACCCCAAGTCAGGATTCTCCCATGACGATCCTCCGGTGGTCCCTGCACAGTCTGGGAGAGACGCGGCGCTGCGGATGCAGAGCTGCCCAGAGAGGGATCCAGGCCAGGGCACAGTCACGGCTCAAGGAAGAGACAGGACGTGCTCGGGCCCGCCTGTCAGCGGAGCCGCCATCTTATGGCTGATGGGGACTGAGGCCCAGCTGGGCAAGGAGAACTCGGGGCGCAGACTGTGTAGCTGACTGCCGGGAGGCCTGAGTCCCGCCACAGCCACTTCCCACCCGTTACAACCAGCCCCTCCCCTCTCTGGGGATGTAGGACCAGGCACTCTCACCATTTCTAGGCTTCCAGGGGTTCCTGGCGTCTTAGCTGTAGATCTCCCAATACCTGCAGGTCACAGGGCCACAGAGCCTGGACCTCTAGGAGCAGAGGACACAGAGCGGTGAAGACGAGACCAGGAGCTCAGGCCACAGCCAGAGACAAAGGCCCCGCCAAACCCGGAAGCCACCCTGTCCGCTTCACCTGCGTGCCTGATTGGACGGTTCCCTGCCTAGCGTCTCTGACTGGATAACATTTAAATCCCCGCCCCCTCAGGCCATGATTGACGGAAGATGTGAAGAGATGCGGGGCTGAAGGAAGAGTGACAGCCTGGGCTGCATCCTTCTCTGATAGGGCTTCCTCCCTGAGCTGAGCCAGGCCCACTCCAGGGGTTATTTGCATTTAACCTTGTGTGTAAGGTCATATGCACTTATAAATAATATATGGGGCCGGGCGCGGTGGCTCACGCCCGTAATCCCAACATTTTGGAAGGCCGAAGCTGGCAGATCACCTGAGGTTGGGAGTTAGAGACCAGCCTGACCAACATGGAGAAACCCAGTCCTTACAAAAAATATAAAATTCGCGGGTCTTGGTGGCCCATGCCTGTTATCCCAGGTACTCAGGAGGCTGAGGCAGGAGAACCGCTTGAACCTG
Organism: Symphalangus syndactylus; assembly: GCF_028878055.3. Lineage (NCBI taxonomy): Eukaryota > Metazoa > Chordata > Mammalia > Primates > Hylobatidae > Symphalangus > Symphalangus syndactylus. The sequence goes on along the minus strand of NC_072435.2, from coordinate 46,888,865 downwards.
GGAGGCGGAGGTTGCGGTGAGCCGAGATTGTGCCATTGCACTCCAACCTGGGCAACAAGAGCAAAACTCTGTCTTTAAGAAAAAAAAAAAAAATATATATATATATATATAGTGGCTATTCAAAAATGAAAAGAATGTAACAATAATTATTTTAAAATTTCAGATTTTATGACCTTCCTGGCTCTGGTCCTTTGAGCAGGCAGCCTGAGATTTTAAAAAGGAGTTGATCTTCTGAAATAAAATGTGAGCCACATGTGAATCTTAAATTTTCTATTAGACAAACTTGAAAAAGAAACAAGAAACAGGTTGAATTGATTGTTAACAATTTAATTAACCCAATATGTCCATAATATTATCATTTTAATGTGTGAGGAATGCGTAATTATTAATAATGTATATAAACATTTGAAACTAAATCTTTGAAACTCTGTATTTTACCTTTCTAGCACATCGCAGTTCAGACCAGCCACATTCCAGTCACTCAGGAGGCACACGTGGCCAATAGCTGCCACATTGAAGTTCAGCTCTGATGTCACGGGAGTGAATGAACTGAACATCCCTTTTCTTCCAGAAGTGAAGGCAGAGCCTCTCCCTACCAATATCTTTCTTCAATTCTAAGGGTGGAACAGACAGTGGCCATCAAAAGAGCAGATGGCAGCCGGAGTAAAATAACCACAGGTAGACTACTGCTGGCCATCTGTTGCCCACTTTTCTTCCAGAGATCAGACAGTGAACAAAGAATGTTGGGCCACAGGATAATAAAACTCTGTGTCTTCAGATCTGTCCACACTCTTGACCTCAAATGTTTAGATATGGAGAAAACAGATTCAAGGCAAAACTTATTTTGCTATTGGCCTTGGCCCTAATGGTCAGGCTGTAGTTACCCGTTTTCTCCTGTGGTGTGTGGGACTGTGTGGGTATAAGCACCAATCACATGCACACATGTCTACCTGTATTTCTGCATTACTCAACATTCTCTTACAAGTCACCCAACTTTAAATCAGGGGAAAAAATCAGTACCTATATGGTGCCCACTGTTAGAACATAACTAGTAATCAACCTGTCATTGAATCGTGGCATCCTATCTGCACTAAGTGCATGTATTAGTTAGCTATTGCAGCATAACAAATCATCCAAAACTTATTAGTTCATAATTGAGATGGTCAGCCATTTAGGTTGGGCTCAGTGGGGCCATTCTTCTGGTCTCAGCTGAGCTCCTTCAGACATATGTCATCAGCTGCTTGTTGACTAGGCAGCTGTGCTTCTGGGGGTGATGTTCTGCTTCTGGGGTTGTCAACAGGGATACCTTGCTTCTCTTCCCCATGATACCTTATTTTCCAGCTGGCTAACATGGGCTTTTTTCCAAGGTGATGTCAACATTCTAAAAGAAAAACAGAAGCATTCAAGACCATTTGAGCGTAGGCCCCAAATTAGCGCATTGCCGTGTTCACAGGCTTCTACTGCCCTGAGCAAATAAGGCCAGCCTGATCTAGGGTTTGGAAAACAGATTCTGAATCTTGATGGCAACAACTGTAAAAGCATCTGGCATTGGGCATGGATACAGGGGGGATGAAAAATTGCTACCATTTTGCAAACACGGTGGCTCAGACCTGTAATCCTAGCACTTTGGAAGGCTAAGATGGGAGAATTATGTGAGCTCAGGAGTTCCAGTACAGCCCGAGCAACATAATAAGATTTTGTTTCCATTAAAAAAATGAAAAAATTAGCCAACCATGGTGGTACTTGCCTGTAGTCCCAATACTTAGGTGGCAGAGGCAGAAGGATTGCTTGAGTCTGGAAGGTCAAGGCTGCAGTAAGCCATGATTGGCTGCACCACTGCCATCCACACTGGGTGGTAAAATGAGACTGTGTCTCAAAAAAAAAAAAAAAATTGGAGAAACATTTTGAAGACAGAAAAATTTAAGGAAATAGCTGAGGGATGAGTTTAGAAAATCAAAGCCCAACAGCACATTATTTATTTTTATCATTGAAAATATTTGAGCCGGGCGTGGTGGCTCACGCCTGTAATCCCAACACTTTGGGAGGCCGAGGCGGGTGGATCACAAGGTCAAGAGATTGAGACCATCCTGGCTAATACAGTGAAACCCCGTCTCTACTAAAAATACAAAAAAATTAGCTGGGCATGGTGGCGGGCGCCTGTAGTCCCAGCTACTCGGGAGGCTGAGGCAGGAGAATGGTGTGAACCTGGAAGGCGGAGCTTGCAGTGAGCTGAGATTGCACCACTGCACTCCAGCCTGGATGACAGCGCAAGACTCTGTCTCAAAAAAAAAAAAAAAAAAAAAAAAAAATTTGAAAACTAGGCTGCGCGCGGTGGCTCATGCCTAATCCCAGCACTTTGGGAGGCTGAGGTGGGTGGATCACCTGAGGTCAGGAGTTCAAGATCAGCCTGACCACCATGGGGAAACCCTGTCTCTACTAAAAATACCAAATTAGCCGGGCATGATGGCACATGTCTGTAATCCCAGCTACTTGGGAGGCTGAAGCAGGAGAATCGCTTGAACCTGGGAGGCTGAGGTTGCAGTGAGCAGAGATCGCGCCACTGCACTCCAGCCTGGGCAACAAGAGTGAAACTCTGTCTCAAGAAGAAAAAAAAAAGAGAGAGAGAGAGAAAAGAAAATATTTGAAAACTTTTAAAAGAGAAAAACTTTAAAACTTTAGAGAAATTAAATTTAACAGAGTTTGATAGAGCATAGAATGATTTGCAAATTGGGCAGCCTGTGGATCCAGAGTAGGCTCAGAGATACTCTGGCAAAGCCACATGATGAAAACAGATTTGTGGATGGAAAAAGCAGAGTGACATACAGAAAATAGAAGTGAGGTACAGAAACAGCCAGATTGATTACAGGTTGGGATTTGCCTTATTTAAACATAATTTGAACACTTGATGTCCTTTTATTGGCAAAAACACAGTGGTTGATACAATAATGGATTACAGTCTATTTATATATCCAGTTAGGTTTCAGTTTACAATGTTTATAAAAAAACCTAGTGACCAAAGTTAAACAGAAAAGGGAGCAGCTTTAGGCATAATTAATTTAACAATTTCTCCCTTTTGATCATCTTCTCAATTTTGAGAGATAGATCAAAACTTTAAACATTGATATTATTCTGTCACCATCAAAAATCTACTTATTTATTCTCAAATCCCATTGTGAAATAGCAGAACTGTAGCTTTTGTAAAGTGGAAACAAGGGCTTCAGGTTATTATTTTTTTTTAAGGGTTACAGTAGAGGTGACCTCTTTGTGTTGAAATCTGCTGTTTTCAAAAGAATAACCAAACCTGGCCTGTTTTAGGATCTACCTATTTCCTTACATTTTCAGTTTGATTATGTCACATTTAGCATGAGTGACTCCATTTGGTTTGGTTTGGTCTCTTTGGGCATAATGCACAAGCTCAATCCAGAATGATGGCCTTCAACAATGTTGTTTATAAAATTCCCCCCTTTTGGTTAAGTTCTCACATAGGTAAGAGTGTGACCAAAACTCTATCTTAATGCCACTCTCAGTTTCCATTACTTTTAGTTTTTGTCCTTATCAGGTCATTCATAGGTTCTGGTGTCCTCATGGTCACATATGCATTTGAGTTTTTGTGATTGCTGTTAAAGAGAGATCATTTGACATTCTAGAGATAACTGCATGCAAACATTTATAACTTTTGAGAGAATACAATGCAGTAGGGAGACTACTATTTTGACTAGAAGAAAGATAATAACAAGAGTTTCAAGTATGCTTTTTTTTTTTTTTTTTTTTGAGACGGAGTCTTGCTCTTTCGCCAGGCTGGAGTGCAGTGGCGCGAGCTCGGCTCACTGCAACCTCTGCCTCGCCTCCCAGGTTCAAGCGATTCTCTTGCCTCGGCCTCCCGAGTAGCTGAGACTACAGGCACGAACCACCATGCCCAGCTAATTTTTGTATTTTTAGTAGAAACGGGGTTTCACCATGTTGGCCAGGATGGTCTTGAGCTCTTGACCTCATGATCTGCCCGCCTTGGCCTCCCAAAGTGCTAGGATTACAGGCGTGATCCACCACGCCTGGCCTCAAGTATGCTTTTTAGCCAGGGTCTCATGAGCCCACCAACTAACATTAAATAGATCAAATAATTAGGTAAATAAATGGTCTCGTCATTTCAACCAAGCAGCCTATTTATTAATCTCCTATAACTGAATCTCTGTAATATCCGATGTATTTTTCTATGTACAACTACAAGTTTTAGCAACTGCACAGATACTTCTCTGCTCATCCAGTAAGTAATCTAGAGAAATTCTATTATTTTGCACAACTTTAAAAAGAACAATTAAAGTCTATTGTGTAACCATAGCCTTTATAATAGAATATGCTATAGAGCCCTATTACAGGGAATAAATTTCTAACCATTGCCTCATTTACTCTAAACCATGGGGAACAAACATACCTAACAAATGATAGCCATTGAAGAGTAATGGCCTCCTTGCAATGCTCTATAATCTATTCTGAATAAGTTCTCTTTAACTTATGAATTAGGTTAACTGCAGTGAGCCAATATTCTGTTTCTGATATTACGAGGCAACAGATGTCCCATTAAAATTTCTCATCCTCATTGGCCCTTAATCTTTTACTTATGAAGGCATAAGATTTGTTCATATATAATGTTGGCTGCAAAATCTTCTACATATAAAAGTGTACCCCATGAGTGCACACAAGAGGCCCCTTTTAATTTCTGTTGTTTGCAGAGCCATAAGAAAAAAACAGTAATCTAAGAGTGTCATGATAGCAGAGATGTCTTGATTTTTCATCTTGTGAAGAAAGCGATCTACATCAAAGCTCCCATTTGATTTTTAGGAGAAACTTCCCTGTTTAACTTTACCTTAATATCTCCAGCTGGGTGTGGTGGCTCACACCTGTAATCCCAGCACTTTGGGAGGCCTAGGCTGGAGGATCACCAGGTCAGGAGATTGAGACCATCCTGGCTAACACGGTGAAACCCCGTCTCTACTAAAAATACAAAACAATTAGCTGGGTGTGGTGACAGGCACCTGTAGTCCCAGCTACTAGGGAGGCTGAGGCAGGAGAATGGCATGAATCCAGGAGGCGGAGCTTGCAGTGAGCTGAGATCACACCACTGCCCTCCAGCCTGGGCAACAGAGCAAGACTCCGTCTCAAAAAAAAAAAAAAAACCTCCAATGGGCATACAATTGCAAGAGTTTGGAGGGCCCTTTCTCAGTTGTGAGATTATCAACTAAGGTTCAAGGTCCTGAAGTCTTGCTTCAGTGTAGATGGCAAGCAGACTCAATCTCTGGGTTCTAAACTATAAAGAGTTTTTCTGTCCTCAGTCAGTAGACCATAAAAGTGTTTACCTGGTGAAAATATGCTTTGCCATAACGCATTAAAGCCTTGCTGCATTTAGTCATATTAAGCTTCAGTAACAGAACACACATGAGGTTCTATTATCAGGTACGTAATGACAAGTTTATAATAATCAAATGTTTATAATAGTCAAGTTTATAATAGTCAAAACAGTTTTTCACTCTCAGTGAATCTGATTGTCATCAATCTGCAATTACAAAAGCAATCCTGTCAATTTAGTTGGATTTTCTCAATACTATTGTTTCTGGAATACCTTATTTAACAGTTTATAACTTCTCCAGTGAAATAGGTATTTTTTTTTTTTTTTTCCTGAGAGAGAGTCGCACTCTGTCGCCCCGGCTGGAGTGCAGTGGCGCAATCTCAGCTCACTGCAGCCTTTACCTCCTGGGTTCAAGCGATTCTCTGCCTCAGCCTCCCGAGTAGCTGGGATTACAGGCATGCTCCACCACACCCGGCTAATTTTGTATTTTTAGTAGAGATGGGGTTTCTCCACGTTGGTCAGGCTAGTCTCGAACTCCCGACCTCAGGTGATCCATCCACCTCAGCCTCCCAGAGTGCTGGGATTACAGGCATGAGCCACAGCGCCCAGCCTATTTTTTATTTTTTTGAGACAGAGTCTTGCTCTGTTGACCAGGCTAGAGTGCAATGGCACAATCTTGGCTCACTGCAACCTCTGCCTCCCGGGTTCAAGTGATTCTCCTGCCTCAGCCCCCTGAGTAGCTGGGATTAAAGGCTTGCACCACCACACCTGGCTAATTTTTGTATTTTTACTAGAGACGGGGTTTCACCATGTCAGTCAGGCTGGTCTTGAACTCCTGAACTCGTGATCTGCCCACCTCTGTTGTAGCAGGATGAGACACAGACAAGAACCCCTCAGACACCGAGTTGCAGAAGGAAAGGGCTTTATTCAGCTGGCAGCATTGGCAGACTCACATCTCCAAAAACTGAGCTCCCTGAGTGAGCAATTCCTGTCCCTTTTAGGGGCTTACAACTATAAGGGGGTCCGCGTGAAAAGGTCATGATTGATTGAGCAAGCAGAGGGTACGTGACTGGGGGCTGCATGCACCAGTAGTCAGAACAGAACAGAACAGGACAGGGATTTTCATGATGCTTTTCCATACAATGTCTGAAATCTATCGATAACACAAGCAGTTAGGTCAGGGGTGGATTTTTAACTACCAGGCCCAGGGCATGATGCCAGGCTATCTGCCTGTGGATTCCATTTCTGCCTTTCAGTTTTCACTTCTTCGTTTGGAGGCAGAAATTGGGCACAAGACAATATGAGGGGTGGTCTCCTCCCTTATTCCCCCCATTTGAGAACCTCACTCATTAGTGGGGGTTCTCACCTTTATCCTCGCTACTCATATCTTCTTGTAAGATAGATGGATAGTGATTCATATAGTACACTTGTGCTGAAGCATTTTGGTGAACTAAGGTAGCGATGAAGCTTTTTATCATTTGAAGAAGTACAGGTAGCAAACAAGGGAGCAGTAAGCATGTTCTTATTACTATTATAACTCCTACTGTAAGAGTTTTAAATCCTCCTAGTGCTGGGAACCATTTTTCAAACATGGCCCCAGGATTAAATCCATGCCACACTTGCACAGGCACATGTGCCAGTTTTGTCATATCTCTAACTATGTCTTCAACTACTTGCCCTTGGTCATCTATGTGTAGACAGCAATTAGTAAGGTTAAATTTCCCACAGACCCCTCCTTTAGCTGTGAGCAAGTAGTCTAGAGCTAGTCTATTTTTATAGATAGCATTTCTCATCTGGGTTTCTTGCTGGGCTGAAACAGTTGAAGCTCTGCCAGTTTTATTAGTGATTATTTCTAAGACAGCTTGTAATCGTATGATTCAGTGGAGCATATAAATGGGGACTCGGTATCCCCATAAGCTGTCTTGTGCCTAAGTGGCAGGCCCATAGTACTGTATGATTCTTTCAGGGGGCCACTTGTCATCTTTTCAGTTGCCTATAGCTATGCTTCTCTTTTCTCGGGAAGCATAGACCAGGAAACCTAGAAGTTCGCCTGTTGGCAGTAGGAAAAAGGATGGGTTATAGCACACATCAGGCTGGTCATTTCGTGGGCTACATACCTTGTATAGAATAGCATTATACAAACAAGTTCCTTTTACAGTCTTGGTACACTTAAAATAACCATAAAATAATAGGACTGTAGCAAACTTTTGTTCTCCCTCAGTGACTTGATGTATATACTGGGAACAGTCCTCAGTCTGAGGAAGGTCAGTTGAAGTCCTCACTGTACAAGTCCAAATTTTAAGGGAAATGAGTCCTGTGATGAATTTCCTCATGCGGAGACCAGTCAGCTTCTGGGTGTGACTGGATCGGGGCTTGTCATCTTTTTCTTTTTTTTTTTTTTTTGAGACGGAGTCTCGCTCTGTCACCCAGGCTGGAGTGCAGTGGTGCAATATCGGCTCACTGCAAGCTCCGCCTCCTGGGTTCACACCATTCTCCTGCCTCAGCCTCTCCGAGTAGCTGGGACTACAGGCACCCGCCACCACACCCAGCTAATTTTTTTGTATTTTTAGTAGAGACAGGGTTTCACCATGGTCTCGATCTCCTGACCTTGTGATCTGCCCGCCTCAGCCTCCCAAAGTGCTGGGATTACAAGCGTGAGCCACCGCGCCCGGCTTGTCATCTTTTTCAAAGTCACTTTGCAGAGGCTGGCAAAGCTGCTCCTGTCCACATACAGCTCACAGTCTACTGATATTCAAGGATGATCTTGGAGGTTGGGCCCACTAGAATAAACTGAGTCCAATGCCTCTACACAGTTATGTAGGGTCCAGCCCTACAGGATCTGTGGGTTTTTTCTCCTCATGTGCGGAGATGAGAGATCATAGAAATAAAGACACAAGACAAAGAGATAGAAGAAAAGACAGCAAGGCCCGGGGGACCACTACCACCAAGGTGCAGAGACCGGTAGTGGCCTTGAATGCCTGGCTGTGCTGTTATTTATTGGATACAAGACAAGGGGGCAGGGTAAGGAGTGTGAGCCATCTCCAATGATAGGTAAGGTCACACGAGTCATGTGTCCACTGGACAGGGGCCCTTCCCTGTTTGGCAGCTGAGGTGGAGAGAGAGGACAGATTACACCATTATTTACTCTATGCATTTCAAAGACTTTTAGTACTTTCACTAATTCTGCTACTGCTATCTAGAAGGCAGAGCCAGGTGTAGAGGGTGGAACATGGAAGCGGACCAGGAGCATGACGGCTGAAGCACAGCATCACAGGGAGATGGTTAGGCCTCCAGATGGCTGCAGGCAGGCCTGACTGATGTCAGGCCTTTCACAAGAGATGGTGGAGCAGATTATTCTCTAACTCCCCCAGGGAAAGGAAGACTCCCTTTCCTGCTCTGCTAAGTAATGGGTGCCTTCCCTAGGCACTGATGCTACTGCTAGACCAAGGTCCGCTAGGTAATGAGCGCTGGCATTACTGCTAGACCAGGGAGCCCTCTAGTGGCCCTGTCCGGGTGTAACAGAGAGCTAACATTCTTGACTTCTGGTCACTTCTCACCATGTCCCTTCACCTCCTATCTCTGTATGGCCTGGTTTTTCCTAGGTTATAATTGTAGAACAAATATTATTATAATATTGGAATAAAGAATAACGCTACAAACTAATGATTAATGACATTCATATATAATCATATCCATAATCTATTTCTAGTATAACTATTCTTATTCTATATATTTTCTTTATTATACTGGAACAACTTGTGCCCTCAGTCTCTTGCTTTGGCACCTGGGTGGCTTGCCACCCATATCTTCCCCCTTTTTATTGACTAGGATCACCACCACCATCATTGCTTGTCGTTGTCTTTGGACTTGTCCTCAGACTCCTTGGAGACATGTGCAGACTAAAAGTAGACAACATAAACATACCAATATTAATAATGCCAATGACAACAATGATCCTCTGAGGGAGGATCCATTTAAAAGTATTAAGACAGTTATGTTCTAACTGGTCTCTCTGATACCGGGAGCAAGGTGGCAGGGTTTAGGGTGTTGCAAACTTCAATGGTTACGTGGGGATTTTCACATAGCAAGCTTTGGTACTTGTTAATCCAGCATTTGTTAGCCAATGATGTCCTTTGGTATTCGTCAAATTAACCACAGCTTGGGGGGACTTTATATTCAGGTTTTGCCCAAGAGTTAGCTTATCTGCTTGTTGTGCTAGCAGGGCTGTTGCTGCCAAGGCCCTCAAACATGGGGGCCAACACTTAGAAACCCCGTCTAGTTGTTTAGAGAGGTAGGCCACCAGCTTTGGCCAGGGTCCCACAGTCTGGGTTAAAATTCTTAACTACCATTTTTTTTTTCTGACACATATAGTGTAAAAAAAAAGTTATAAAAAAAGAATTTATGCAAGAAATTGTTGTGTAAATTTAAAAGTAATTAGTCTTCCTGAATGTAAAACTATTGTCAGGTCAGGTAGCCCAGGGCTGGGGCCACCATGAGTTTTTCTTTTAACTCATGAAAAGCTCATTGCTGTTGGTTGTAATAGATATAGTTTACCCAATCAACATTTTTATTAACTGTCACCCACCAAAATACTGACTCAAATCCTGCAGCTATTTGATTTCAAGCTTTAAATTGATCTGGTATTCCCCATGGGACTCCAATTGCATCTAAATAGATGTGAGAGTCGAAAGACCCATAAGGGGCTTCTCTCACTTTACGGTGTCTTATTTTTCCTCCCTCTGGTTGATAAAGTGCCAGGGTGAAAGGGATAGCCAATTGGACTAAAGTACAAGTGCCACTCCAGTTATTCGGCAGACTGCGCAGTAAAGGTCCACCACAATACCACCACACAACCGCTCAGGGATGAACAAGGGCTGACTGATTGATAAGCTCTTGAAAATTCTTAAGCTCACTGCATCCCTTCAGGTCTCCAAGGAATGCTAAGTTTCCTCCCTGTCATGAGAGACACAAAGTGAACTTAGTGTTGGGAGACGGAAGCTGGATGGCCCTCAGGGTCTGACTCACGGGGTGCTGGACTTTGGGATATCACAGAGAGAGCTTGGCATGACTTATTACTCCAGGCTGTAGAATCCTGGAAAAGAGCTACCATACAGCCCATGCCTGGTCGACTGGAGGACCACCTTAGAGGAAAGGGGACAATCTGGGCCTCTGGCCTGCCATGTGCCCAAGCATAACAACTGCTTTTGTTTAATGTGCGGATGGAATATTTGATCCATTCCAACCAGGCATTTGCATCTTGGTATCCCATCTTAATTGCCAAAGTTTGTTTTAAGTCTTTAACTTCTATGATCCTCTAGTAAAATTAATGTATGATTTTAGGAAATTGCAAAAACTGGTTGGGGCAGTCCATCCTTGCCCTTTAGGGGTTCACAGAATGTTGGACCATCTATGGCATAAAACCTCTACATTGGGGAGCAAGGCTCCTGGTTGACACTGGAGTCTTTATCAAAATTTCCCCAGATTAAATGGTCCTAATTTACTAATGCCCAGTCTGAGGAGAGTCAGGAGGGACAGAGGTACTTTTCTGAAGTAGAGAGCTGTCTTTCACTTGGTGAGTCCCCACAGGGTATAACAAGGCAAGCATTAAATGCAATAGTTTGAGGGGAAATTGACTTGGCTACGTTAATAACTAGATGGCGAGCAATAGAGCGAGGAAAGAAGAAAGAGTGATAGAATAGATGAGAGAGTTAAATTTTTCTTAGCTTTAGTTTGGTAGGGTTTTCCCCTGGGACTATGGCCAGGAGGTGGCACCTTCTTGACTCAGTTGTGATGACTCCATCCTTTTTCCGTTGTATGAACAGCAGTCTCAGTGGTTAGCAGCACAAGGTAGGGTCCCTCCTAGGCTGGCTCAAGTTCCTTTCTTTTCACCCTTTGATGAGAATGTGATCTTCAGGCTGGTGCTGGTTTACCAGAAATTCTAGGGGTGGTACATGTGCTAAAAGACTTTTAGTTTTGATGGAAAGGAAAGTGGAAGATAAACCAAGTATACAATTTCTAAGAAACTGACATTTTCTTTTAAATGTGGAGACATCAGCAGTGGACTTTGTAGTCCTTGGTGCCTTTCTACTGAGAAATTTCTTTTAGCATGTATTTTTTATTAGTCTTTAGATCAAAGAAGCCAAATACCATTTTATATTTGACAATGCTTCCTGTATGATTTTTATACCAGATAAGCTAAATTTCACCTTTATATTAGTGTGCTATTAATGTTAAACTTAGTTTTAATAAAACTTTGTAGACATATTTATTTAATTTTTAATGTTGGAGCATAAGGTAAGATTTTTATAGACCCTTTTTAACCTTTCATAATCTTTGTTAAAGAGCATGTTAGTGCTTTAAGAAAAACCCGTTGTTTTTACTTTAATGTCCAGTTCACAGAAAAATTGCATGATAACCCTTTAACTAATATGTTTACACACAGAATTTTCTTTAACATTTTAAAACTTGCTTAAACCTTCAAAACAATTTTTTTAACCTTTTAATGTAGGTAAAAATTTACACTTATGCCTCCTTATAATCCTTTTACCAAAGGTATATTTTACTTTGTTTATACACCTTGCATATAAACTGTTTTTTTCCAATAGTTTTACATTCAGGAGGCCTAGTTACTTTTAAATTATACAACATTTCTTGCATAAATTCTTTTTTTATAACTTTTTTTTTTCTTTCACGACTTTCACAGACAATTCTTCGACAGGCCTCAACTTTCTGACTTATGACAAACATTTCTTTCTTTAAACAACCAGTTAGTTTATTTCAGGACAACAAGTTACCATATAACATTCTTTTTATATAAATTCTGCCCCCCGGCCTTCTTTCCCCCCCCTTTTTTTTTTCCAAAGATGATAACCATTCCTTTCCAAAGCGAACTTCCTTTATGTCTGTGGACTAGACTGTCTAAGGCCACAAGATTAGAAGTTACTATAATACATGTTACACTGTTAACTTTTAGCAAACTTCACTTTTGTTGAAAACCTTGTAAGTTTGGGATTTCAATTATCCTTTGCTATTAATAAGACCTTGTTTAGTCCAAATTAAGTTAGAATTGGTATATATGGCTTTTTTTTTTTTCCTTCAATTACCCGGGAGGAACCATCTATCATCCCGTCCTAAAGGGAGTTCCTCCTAGGTCTGGTCAGACCTTTGTATGGTAATTAAGATTTAGATCCCCTGTTAGGAAACCTGCTAGGTTAAGGGAATTTTCAGTGGCTGTTAAATCATCTTTTTTTTTTTTCCTTAGGATACTTCTGAACTGGTGAGGTGTGCTCACAATGAGGTTTCCTCTAAAAGTTATTTTTCTACTTCCTTCTGTTAACAAAGCAGTTGCTGCTACGGATTGAATGCATTTGGGCCATCCACAGATTACTTGGTTAAGAATTTTTGATAGGAAGGCTACAGGTTGCCAGTGCCCTCAGTGCTTTTGGGCTTCGCCCTTGTTTACACTTACAACAAGGTTGTACTGGAGTGTTGTAGGGTCATGGAAAAGACCTCCAATTATCAATTATAGGTTTTAAATTTACCCTGGCTTTTAAAGGAATAGGGTACACTTTTTTTTCTTAACTACTTGTATATTTCTCTCTTTCTTTCTTTCACTTTCTGTCTCTCTCTCTCTTCTTGACTCCCTCTTTGTCTCTGTCTCTTCCTCTCTCTCTCTCTGCTGGCCTTTCCTTGCCTCTACCAGCCACTTATGCTGCTGTTCTCTCAACCACTGTGGGGGGCGGTCTAAAACCAGCTATAACCAAGTGTCTATGTACGGGAATTGGTCTGTGTGCCCTGGCTTACAGGTTACCTTGTGCCATACCTTTGAAACAAGAGACCTGTCCAGGCTTCCTTCTGGTGGCCAACCCACCTCTAATGCTGTTCAGTCTATCTTACACAGTTTTAAGTTTTCCTGCTGTCATAGTACTCCACAGTCTCCCTTAAATCTTGAAATTTTCAGCATAGTTCCTGGTGGGGTGGGCTTACTTTGAGCCTGACCCATGCTTCCTCAAGACAAAACACCACGCTCACACCACACGCACACAACAAAGAATGGGTAAAAAGGGCACACACACGCTTTTACAATTTACACCAAATCAGAACCAAAACCAAATCAGAGTATCAAGAAATCCAAGCCAGGTCAAAACCAAAACCAAAGTATCAAGCAATCCAAGTCAAGTCAAAAACAAAAACCAAAGTGCTGGTACAGGGACGCTGTGGGTGATCAGGCCATGCTTGCACTCAAATGGAGTGGACAAGTTCCAAAGACCAGTCTTACCAAGTTTCAGATGTCTGGACTCTGAGTGCAAGTTCCTTCCTGGTGTTCAGCTGCTGCGTTGATCCTCCAGAGGGGCCTGCCATGCACCGCTCTGACGAGGCATTCCACTGGGGCAAATGCCTACCCAGGAGCGCTCTCAGGATCCGCGTTGCTCAAGCTGGCCAGTGTCCCCTGCAGGGATGCTCCACAGGGCAAGCCTCAGCTGCCTAAGGAGCTGCCTCAACCATCCATCCATTAATCACCTCACTTCCCAGTCAGGGAACCAAGAAATGTAGCAGGACTAGCCTCAGACACCAAGTTAAGGAAGGGCTTTATTCAGCTGGGAGCACCGGCAGATTCACGTCTTCAAAAACTGAGCTCCCTGAGTGAGCAATTCCTGTCCCTCTTAAGGGCTTGCAACACTAAGGGGGTCTGCGTGAGAGGGTTGTGATCGATTGAGAAAGCAGGGGGTATGTGACTGGGGGCTGCATGCACTAGTAATTAGAATGGAACAGAACAGGACAGGGATTTTCACAGTGCTTTTCCATACAATGTCTGTAATCTATAGATAACATAACCAATTAGGTCAGGGGTGAATCTTTACCTACCAGGCCCAGGGTGTGGTGCTGGGCTATCTGCCTGTGGATTTCATTTCTGCCTTTTAGTTTTTAGTTCTTCTTTCTTTGGAGGCAGAAATTGGGCATAAGACAATATGAGGGCTGGTCTCCTCCCTTATTCTTGAGACGGAGTCTCGCTTTGTGGCCCAGGCTGGAGTGCACTGGTGCTAGTTCAGCTCACTGCAACCTCCTAATCCCTGGTTCAAGCAATTCTCCTGCCTCAGCCTCCCAAGTAGCTGGGCCTACAGGCATGTGCCACCACGCCCGGCTACTTTTTTTGTATTCTTAGTAGAGACGGGGTTTCACTGCGTTAGCCAGGATGGTCTCGATCTCCTGACCTCATGATCCACCCACCTTGGCCTCCCCAACTGCTGGGATTACAGGTGTGAGCCACCATGCCCGGCCAGAAGAGACACATATCAGACTCATGTGTCAAATCAGGCAATCCTACAAGTTGGGGACATTCTGCCACCCTTACCCTACTCACTAAAGTGCTCAAAGCTCTCCCTCCCAGAAGACACTGCACAGTGCCCTACAGTGTGTCCCTGGTGTTTTTTTTTTTTATTTTTTTCTTGCTTTGCAAGTTCTTGCATGCCTCCCTGGGGTGAATTTTTTTGTTGTTGTTGTTGTTTTGTTGTCTTTTAAAACAGTTTTTCCCCCTTCACAAATATAAGATAATTCGGAAGACAGGCATTATTTTTGTCTTTTTCTCTAAATACAACCATCCAATTGGCTGACCAGGAAGAACTGGGGTTGGGGAAAGAAAATCTTAAGATCCCCAAAGGTTCTTTTTATGGGAAGGGTAAGCCAGGATATTTCTCTCAGCCTCAGGACATTCAGCTGCTCTCCTGAGAAGCTCCATTTCCATACATCAGTGTGTCCTCTGGAAGGAGATGACCAAGGGGCTGATATTCACTAAACCGTCCAAAAGGCAGGGCTGTTGTGTGTATCTTGGGTTATCCCAAGAGAGTTCTAAAACTCAAGGCTTAAAAAAGAGCAGTGTGGCTGAGGACACATTGCCCCATCAAGTTTCCAAAGGGAAACCTGAATTTAAAGATATCCTGATAAGGCATTTGTGCCTAGGGAAGATAAAAGAAGAAAAAGCAGAAAAATTTTTGACAGTGGAGTGTAACGGGATTATTTTCTGCTTTCCTCTGGTGAAATATTTACAAATGGAAACGTACAATAAAAAACAAAAATAGTTGATAATGTTGTGAATTGAATGGGAGGAGTTGGCTTTGGTGAACGTTGAAAAGAAATCGGAAATTTCAGGCCGAGTGCGGTGGCTCACGCCTGTAATCCCAGCACTTTGGGAGGCCAAGGAGGGCGGATTACCTGAGGTCAGGAGTTTGAGAACAGCCTGGCTAACATGGTGAAACCCCGTCTCTACTAAAAATACAAAAATTAGCCGGGTGTGGTCGCACACGCTGGTAATCCTGGCTACTTGGGAGGCTGAGGCAGGAGAATTCCTTGAGCCTGGGAGACGGAGGTTGCAGCCTGGCTGACAGAGTGAGACTCCGTCACACACACACACACAAAAACTGGAAATTTAAGATTTTACTGCAAGCCAAGTTAGGCTGGCAGAACACAGTAGTGGATTTAAGACTCTGCTTGCCACACATTTGGAAAATGCAGGAAAAAAACAGTGCTTCTGATTAAATTAAAATCATTAAATAGCAGGTAGACTGAAGTGGCTCTAGGGATCTAGGTTCCTGTGTAACAACAACAACAACAAAACGATCTAACTCAAATGCATATCTTGTAAGTTACTACCTTAGGAGAAAACAAAATTCAGGCTTAACCAACATAAATCTCCAATTAATCTGATTACACAACCAGAAAACTTTCTCCTGGACACTCCAAATGAAACGAATACATAACCGTACCCAATCAATTATTTAGTCTGCTTTGATTCTTCACAAACCTTAAAGCCTTTTCTTCAAGACCCGCTGGTAGCCCCCAAACGATAAACCATGTCTGGGGCTGCCCCACTGGTTCATCACTGTTTGCTCATATAAACTCTTTAATGTTTTAATGGTGCCTCCGCTTATTTCTGAATAGGTTCAAGTAGGGACTGGTGACCCCACAGACCAGAGCTCCTTCCACGCAGGAGCCCTGCACACGGAGTCGGCGACTTTCCCTGGTGACCTTCTCCTCATCACCTCACAAGCTGGGGAAGATGTGGGGCTGCGGGCGCAAAGCTGCGCAAAGAGGGCTACAGGCTGGGGCCAAAGCCGCTGTGCTGAAACGGGACAGGACGCCTGGGGACCCTGCACCAGAGGAGACTGAGGGCTGAGCTGAGGGGGGCTCAGGCTCACAGACACGGTCCCCCCACCGCCATTTCCGGCCGACTCCGATGAGGCCTCCCCAGTCTCCGGACGCCCTGCCCCGCACACTCAGCATTTCTCGGCTTTGTGGGTGTCCTGGAGTCTTAGCTATGAATGTTCCAATACCAGCAGGTCACAGAGCGACGGAGGCTGAGGCTGTGGCAGAATCACCGAGACCTGCTGGAGCGGAGCACGCAGGTCAGTGAAGTACTAACACCAAGCTCTGCCTGGAGCGAAAGACAAAGGCTCCGCCAGATACCGGGAGCCGCCCGTTCCTCTCTGGCTGTGATTCTGATTGGACGGTTTCCACCTCAGCGCCCTGATTGGATAGAGCTCCAGGCCCCGCGCCCTCAGGCCTTGAGTGACAGAAGACGCTACCAGACAGTGCACTGAATGAGGCAAGAGTGACAAACTCTTGCCTCCAGTCATTTCCAGCAAGGGCTTTCTCTCTGTGCTGGGCTTAGCTCTGCCTGGGGGTAATTTTTTAATCTTGTGTATAAGGTTAGGTCCACTTATAAATTTTATATACACACGTATGTTGTTTACAAATGGAAACACTATAATGACAATTATTTTAATATTTAATATTTCATAACCTTTCTGGCCCCTGATCTTCTGAGTAGGCAACCTGAGATTTTAAAAGAAAAGCAATCATCTAAAACATAAAATGTTAGCCATGTGTGAATTTTAAATATTTTAGTAGCCACATTAAATATAATAAAAAGAAACAAGTGAAATTATTTGTTATTTTTTAACCCAGTACATCCAAAATATTATTATTTTAACCCATTTATGCCTGCGGTTGCAATTTTTAAAATTTTTGCAATCAGACGTTGGCAATGACCTTGAGCAGTGGGATATAAATAACTCCCATATGCTTAGTGTTACATTATTGGAATGGCGTGATCTCAGCTCACTGCAACCTCTGCCTCCTGGGTTCAATTGCTTCTCCTGCCTCAGCCTCCCAAGTAGCTGGGATTACAGGTGTGTGCCACCACACCCAGTTAATTTTGTATTTTTAGTAGAGACGGGGTTTTGCCATGTTGGCCAGGCTGGTCTTGAACTCCTGGCCTCAGTGATCCACCCATCTCGGCCTCTCAAAGTGCTGGGATTACAGGTGTGAGCCACCGCACCCAGCCCAATATATAATAATAATAATTATAATTATTATTATTATTTTGAGATGGAGTCTCATTCTGTCACCCAGCCTGGAGTGCAGTGGCATGATCTTGGCTCACTGCAAACTCCGCCTCCTGGGTTCATGCCATTCTTCTCCCTCAGCCTCCCGAGTAGCTGGGACTACAGGCACCCACCACCACGCCGGCTAATTTTTTGTATTTTTAGTAGAGACAGGGTTTCGCCATATTTGCCAGGGTGGTCTCGATATCCTGACCTCATGATCTGCCTGCCTTGGCCTCCCAAAGTGCTGGGATTACAGGAGTGAGCCACCGCACCCAGCCTAATATATAATTATTAATAGAGTGATTTTTGTTCTAAATGTTCTTAACTGACTATTTCATATCTGTAGCACATCTCATTTTAAATCAGCCACATTCCATGTACCCAGTAGCCTCAAATGACAAGTAGCTGGCACATTAAAGTGCATCTCTGAAGGCTCTGACTCTCTGACCTCAAAGAGGTAAAGGACCTGAATATCATTTTTCTGCTGGAAGTGAGAGAACAGCCTCTGCCTATAAACTTCTCTGTTCAGGCCCGAGGGTGGGAGGGACAGTGCCCTTAGACAGAGCAGCAGCTGCAAACAGTAAGTGTCCACATGTAGACCACTGTGTCCCAGTTGCTGTTTGGAGAGGATTTCTCTTCCAAACATCAGACAGTAAACAATGGATGGTAGGGCCTCAGAAGGAGGAAACCCCATTTCTTCAGGTCTCTTCACAATGTTGACCTCTAAAGTTTAGATGTGGAGGGAATAGATTAAAGGCTGATATGGTTTGGCTCTTTGTCCCAACCCAAATCTCATCTTGAATTGTAATCCCCACGTGTTGGGAAGGGGCCTTGTGGGAGGTGATTGAGTCTTGGCAGCAGACTTCCCCCTTGCTGTTCTCTGATAGAGTTCTCAGGAGATCTGGTTGTTTGATGAGTCTGTGGCACTTTCTCTCTCTTTCACTCTCTCCCGCCACCCTTTGAAGACATGCCTTGCTTCCCTTTTGCCTTCTGCTGTGATTGTACATTTCCTGAGACCTCCCGAACCATGCAGAATTTTGAGTCAATTAAATCTCTTCTCTTCATAAACTACCCAGTTTCAAGTAGTTCTTTTTTTTTTTTTTTGAGACAGAGTCTCGCTCTGTTGCCCAGGCTGGAGTGCATTGGCATGATCTCTGCTCACTGCAACCTCTGCCTCCCAGGTTCAAGCAATTCTCCTGCCTCAGCCTCCCGAGTAGCTGGGATTACAGGCGCCCGCCACCACAACCAGCTAATTTTTGTATTTTTAGTAGAGATGGGGTTTCACTATCTCGGCCAGGCTGGTCTTGAACTCCTGACCTCGTGATCCACCTGCCTTGGCCTTCCAAAGTGCTGGGATTACAGGCATGAGCCACCGTGTCCGGCCTCAGGTAGGTCTTTATAGCAGTCTGAAAATAATACAAAGGTCAACTCCTTATTTTATTTTATTTTTTTGAGACGGAGTTTCACTCTTATTGCCCAAGCTGGAGTGCAATGGCATGATCTTGGCTCACCACAACCTCTGCCTCCCAGGTTCAAGCAATTCTCCTGCCTCAGCTTCCCTAGTAGCTGGGATTACAGGCATGTGCCACCACACCCGGCTAATTTTGTATTTTTAGTAGAGATGGGGTTTCTCCATGTTGGTCAGGCTGGTCTCGAACTCCCGACCTCAGGTGATCTGCCCTCCTCAGCCTTCCAAAGTACTGGGATTACAGGCATGAGCCACAGCACCCAGCCTACTCCTTATTTTGCTATTTGGCCTTGGACCTAATTGTCTGGCTGTAGCTGTATGTTCTTCTCCTGTGGTATGGGGTACTGTGTGAGTTTAAGCACCAGTCATATACATCTACTTGCTCTTCTGTATAATTCAATACCATGTAACAGAAATCTAACTTGAGGCCGGGCGCGGTGGCTCACGCTTGTAATCCCAGCACTTTGGGAGGCCGAGGCGGGCGGATCACGAGGTCAGGAGATCGAGACCACGGTGAAACCCCGTCTCTACTAAAAAATACAAAAAATTAGCCGGGCGTGGTGGCGGGCGCCTGTAGTCCCAGCTACCCGGAGAGGCTGAGGCAGGAGAATGGCGTGAACCCGGGAGGCGGAGCTTGCAGTGAGCCGAGATTGTGCCACTGCACTTCAGCCTGGGCGACAGAGCGAGACTCCGTCTCAAAAAAAAAAAAAAAAAAGAAAGAAAGAAATCTAACTTGAAATAAAGGGAAAAGAAAATCAGTACTTATAGGGTGCCAACCATTTGCAGGTTATTTGTAATTAACCTTTCTGGAATCCTGATACCCTGTCTATAATGAATGTGTATGTTAGTAAGCTATAACGGCATAACAAACTATCCTAAAACTTACTAGCTCATCATTGAACTGGCTAGAAATTTCGGCTGGGCTTCAGGCAGGAGTGGTCCGCTGCTGGCAGATTGATGGTTCTGCTTCTGAGAGTGAGCTACGTGTCAGCTGGGGCACTTCAGTTTTTCTCCTCGTGATACTTTTACTTTTCAGCAAGCTAAAATGATCTTTTAAGACCCATTTTAGAAACATTTAGGACCTTTTGAGCCTAGGCTCAAAACTGACACACTGTCATTTCACAGTTTTGGCATGTGCAAATAAGGCCAACAAGATCCAAGCTTTGGAAAACAGATTCTGTCTCTTGATGGGAACTACTATAAAATCATATTGCTAAGGGCGTGGATATGAGAATGAATAAAAAGAATTTTTTTCAATCAAATTTATTATGCTTTTATTTGCAGAATAAGGTTGATGCAACTGTCCCACAGCTACTAAGCAACTGGGCTGGGACTGAGGATTAATTCTGTCTGAGTCCAGAGCTCATGCACTTCCATAGACCACACTACTCAGCCAGGTTTTCTAGTCCATCAGGGTTCTGGAGAGGGACACTCCTGCAATAGAAGCAAGAATATTTTTTATTCTCATCCCGCCCATTTAGCACTCCTGGAGAATTCATTCCCTCTAGAGAATGCTGCTGAAGTCTCTTGGAAAAACTAGAAATAATTTGAGGAAGTGGCTGAACACTGAGTTTAGGAAATTAAGGCCTAACATTATATTTTTTATTTCTCATTATAAGAGAAATTTGGAAACACCTATAATGCACTCCACACATCGGCAAAATCTTTGTATCTCTTTTTGGTAGTTCTAGGCTATTTATAATTTTCAATACAGAAGAAATCAAATTACTGTGCCTGAAACAACCTCTTACTCAAAAGGTAAGTGACATAAAGATAGAGCTGCTGATATTTTCTCCTGCTGCAATTTAGCCAAACAGCTGTGTATACTTTGAAGGGCAAAGATGTTTTCTAAGCCCACAAATTTAGGAGCAGCTATGGGGCAAAGCCTGAAGCACACATAAAAATCGCACACAACCAATGCATTCTTCACCCTGAATAAATGCTTCTTACCCCTGCCTGGATATTAGAGCAACCTGGAGGTGGGGTGTTTAAAGTCCCCAAACTCAAGTTCCAATGGCACAATTAGTCAAAATCCCTGGAGGGAGACCCAGGAAACAATGTGATTTAAAGCTCTCCGGGAGGTTACAGTCGCAGCCAGACTCCCAAATCACTGCTTGACATGAACATCATTTGGTGAGCTAGTTTAAAATATTTTCCAAATAAATGTAAAAGTGTTTGCTGTTGAGTGTGGCCTTTCAGTCTTCATTGTGTACCTACTTTCTATCATTTGTAGAACTGACCTCTGCTAGTTGTTTTGTTCCTGATTCAAACCAGTTCTGCTCAGACTGGGTGCACACTGCGAGCAGGGCACTGTGCTAGGCAACCTGGTCTTGGTGAGTATTACTGTGGGGAGAAGACTTTGCTGTAAAAAATTGCATCTTCCAAATTAAAACAGTGCTACTTAATTGAGGTAGAAATCGGAAGACCTTATGGGTCTCCCAAGAGACAGAACATAAAGATATACTTTGGAATATTAACATCCATCTCAGAACACCTGAGTGAAAATGCCCCACTTTAAAACAAAATAATACCAAAGATTACATAATTCTGAAATATTAAGTTAGGATTAAGTATGTAATATTTAAATTTTTATTAATGTATAACGTGCGTACAGAAATACATGCACAAAGCATTAATATAAAGCTTAATAAATCATTGTAAGCCAAACACATTTGTTTAACCATAGAATAGAATTAGCCTTGTTTATGCCTCCGCCCACAATTTTCATCCTCTTTTCCTTCTCCTCCCCAAAGGTAATCACAATCTTTTTTTGTTAATTTTATTTTTATTATTTTTAAAATTTTACTTTAAGCTCTGGGATACATGTGCAGAACACACAGGTTTGTTACATAGGTATGCATGTGACATGGTAGTTTGCTGCACCCATCAACCCGTCATCTAGGTTTTAAGCCCCACATGCATTAGGTATTTGTCCTAATGCTCTCCCTCCCCTTCCCCCCTCAGACAGGCCCCAGTGTGTGATGTTCCCCTCCCTGTGTCTATGTGTTCTCATTGTTCAGCTCCCACTTATGAGTGAGAACATGCAGTGTTTGGTTTTCTGTTTCTGTGTTAGTTTGCTGAGAATGATGGCTTCCAGCTTCATCCATGTCCCTGCAAAGGACATGAACTGATTTTTTATGGCTGTATAGTGTTCCATGGTGTATATGTGCCGCATTTTCTTTATCCAGTCTATCATTGCTGGGCATTTGGGTTGGTTTCAAGTCTTTGCTATTGTGAACAGTGCCACAATAAACATACGTGTGCATGTGTCTTTATAGTGGAATGATTTATAATCATTTGGGTATTTACCCAGTAATGGGATTGCTGGGTCAGATGGTATTTCTAGTTCTAGATCCTTGAGGAATCGCCACACTGTCTTCCACGATGGTTGAACTAATTTACACTCCCACCAACAGTGTAAAGGGTTTCTATTTCTCCACATCCTCTCCGGCATCTGTTGTTTCCTGACTTGTTAATGGTCTCCATTCTAACTGGCATGAAATGGTATCTCATTGTGGTTTTGATTTGCATTCTGTAGTGACTAGTGATGATGAGCTTTCTTTTTTTTTGAGATAGAGTCCTTCTCTGTCGCCCAGGCTAGAGTGCAGTGGCGTGATCTCAGCTGGCTGCAAACTCCGCCTCCCGGGTTCAAGCAAGTCTCCTGCCTCAGCCTCCCAAGTAGCTGGGATTACAGGCTCCCGCCACTGTGCCTGGCTAACTTTTGTATTTTTTAGTAGAGACAGGGTTTCACCATCTTGGCCAGGCTGGTCTTGAACTCCTGACCTCGTGATCTGCCCACCTCGGCCTCCCAAAGTGCTGGGATTACAGGCATGAGCCACTGCTCTGGGCCTAATGAGCTTTTTTTCATATGTTTATTGGCCACACAAATGATTTAAGTTCCTTGTAGATTTTGGATATTAGACCTCTGTCAGATTGGTAGCTTGCAAAAATTTTCTCCCATTCTATAGGTTGCCTTTTCACTCTGATGATAATTTCTTTTCCTATGCAGAAGCTCTTTAGTTTAATTAGATTGTATTTGTCAATTTTAGCTTTTGTTGCAATTGCTTTCAGTGTTTTAGTCATGAAGTCTTTGCCCATGCCTATGTCCTGAATGGTATTGCCTAGGTTTTCTTCTAGGATTTTTATGATTTTGGGTTTTACATTTAGGTCTCCAATTCATCTTGAGGATTGTCTTGGCTATACGGGCTCTTTTTTGGTTCCATACAAAATTTAAAGTAGTTTTTTCTAATTCTGCAAAGAAAGTCACTGGTAGCTTGATGGGAATAGCATTGAATCTGTAAATTACTTTGGTCAATATTGCCATTTTCATGATATTGATTCTTCCTACCCATGAGTATGGAATGTTTTTCCATTTGTTTGTGTCCTCTCTTATTTCCTTGAGCAGTGGTTTGTAGTTCTCCTTGAAGAGGTCCTTCAAATGCCTTGTAAGTTGTTTTCCTAGAATATTTTATTCTCTTTGTAGCAATTGTGACTGAGATTTCAGTCATGATTTGGCTCTCTGCTTGTCTATTGTTGGTGTTTAGGAATGCTTGTGTGTTTTTTTTGTTTGTTTTTGTTTTTGAGATGGAGTCTTGCTCTGTCACCCAGGCTGGAGTCCAGTGATGCAACCTCGGCTCACTGCAACCTCCGCCTCCTGAGGTCAAGCAATTTCCTGCCTCAGCCTCATGAGTAGCTGGGATTACAGGCAAACACCATCATGCCTGGCTAATTTTTGTATTTTTAGTAGAGACAGCATTGCACCATGTTGGCCAGGATGGTCTCGATCTCTTGACCCCATGATCCGCCCACCTCAGCCTCCCAAAGTGCTGGGATTACAGGCATGAGCCACTGTGCCAGGCCTATGCTTGTGATTTTTGCACATTGATTTTGTATCCTGAGACTTTACTAAAGTTGCTTATCAGCTTAAGGAGATTTGGGGCTGAGATGATGGCGTTTTCTAAATATGCAATCATGTCATCTGCAAACAGAGACAATTTGACTTCCTGTCTTCCTATTTGAATACCCTTTATTTCTTTCTCTTGCCTGATTGCCCTGGCCAGAACTTCCAATACAATGTTGAGTAGGAATGGTGAGAGAGGGCATCCCTGTCTTGTGCCAGTTTTCAAAGGGAATGCTTCCAGCTATTGTTCATTCAGTATGATATTGGCTATGGGTTTGTCATCAATAGCTCTTATTATTTTGAGGTATGTTCCATCCATACCTAGTTTTTTGTTTTTAGCATGAAGGGATGTTGAAGTTTATCAAAGGCCCTTTCTCCATCTATTGAGATAATCATGTGGTTTTTGTCATTGGTTCTGTTTATGTGAGGGATTATGTTGGTTGATTTGTGTATGTTAAACCAGCCTTGCATCTCAGGGATGAAGCCCACTCGATCATGGTGGATAAGCTTTTTGATGTGCTGCTGGATTTGGTGCCAGTATTTTATTGAGGATTTTTGCATTGATGTTCATCAGGATATTGGCCTGAAATTTTTTTTTTTGTTGTGTCTCTGCCAGGTTTTGGTATCAGGATGATGCTGACCTCATAAAATGAGTTAGGGAGGAGTCCCTCTTTTTCTATTCTTTGAAATCATTTCAGAAGGAATGGTACTAGCTCCTCTTTTTACCTCTGGTAGAATTCAGCTGTGAATCCATCTGGGCCTGGGCATTTTTTGGTTGGTAGCCTGTTAATTACTGCCTGAATTTCAGAACTTGCTATTGGTTTATTCAGGGATTCACCTTCTTCCTGATTTAGTCTTGGGAGGGCGTATGTGTCCAGGAATTTATTCATTTCTTCTAAATTTTCTAGTTTATGTGCATAGAGGTGTTTATAGTATTCTCTTATAGTAGTTTGTATTTCTGTGGGATCAGTGATAATAGCCCCTTTATCATTTTTAATTGTGCCTATTTGATTCTTGTCTCTTTTCTTCTATACTAGTCTAGCTAGTAGTCTATCTATTTTGTTAATCTCTTCAAAAAACCAGTTCCTAGACTAATTGATTCTTTAAAGGATTTTTGTGTCTCTATCTCCTTCAGTTCTGCTCTGATCTTAGTTATTTCTTGTATTCTGTTAGCTTTTGAATTTGTTTGCTCTTGTTTCTCTAGTTCTTTCAATTGTGATGTTAGGGTGTTGATTTTAGATCTTTCCAGCTTTCTGTTGTGGGCATTTTAGTGCTATAAATTTACCTCTTAACACTGCTTTAGCTGTGTCCCAGAGATTCTGGTACATTGTATCTTTGTTCTCATTGGTTTCAAAGAACTTATTTACTTCTGCCTTCATTTCGTTATTTACCCAGTAGTCATTCAGGAGCACGTTGTTCAACTTCCATGTAGTTGTGAGGTTTTGAATGCGTTTCTTAATCCTGAGTTCTAATTTGATTGTCCTGTGGTCTGAGAACCTGTTTGTTATCATTTCCATTCTTTTGCATTTGCTGAGGAGTGTTTTACTTCCAATTATGTGGTCAATTTTAGAATATGTGCTATGTGGCACTGAGAAGAATTTATATTCTGTTGATTTGGTGTGGAGAGTTCTGTAGATGTCCATTAGGTCTGCTTAGTCCAGAGCTGAGTTCAAGTCCTGAATATCCTTATTAATTTTCTGTCTCCTTGATCTGTCTAATATTAACAGACGGGTGTTAAAGTCTCCCACTATTATTGTGTGGGAGTCTAAGTCTCTTTGTAGGTCTCTAAGAACTTGTTTTATGAATCTGGGTGCTCGTGTATTGGGTGCATATATGTTTAGGATAGTTAATTCTTCTTGTTGCATTGATCCCTTTACCATTATGTAATGCCCTTCTTTTTATTTTTTGATCTTGTTTGGTTTAAAGTCTATTTTATCAGAGACTAGGATTGCAACCCCAGCTTTTTTTTTTCTTTTCATTTGTTTGGTAAATATTCCTGCATCCCTTTATTTTGAGCCTATATGTGTCTTTGCTTGTGAGATAAGTCTCCTGAATACAGCACACCGATAGGTCTTGACTCTTTATCCAGTTTGCCAGTCTGTGTCTTTAAATTGGGTCATTTAGCCCATTTAAATTTAAGGTTAATATTGTTATGTGTGAATTTGATCCTGTCATCATGATGCTAGCTGGTTATTTTGCACGTTAGTTGATGCAGTTTCTTCATAGTGTCATTGGTCTTTATATTTTGGTGTGTTTTTGCAGTGGCTGGTACCAGTTTTTCCTTTCCATATTTAGTGCTTCCTTCAGGAGCTCTTGTAAGGCAGGCATGGTGGTGATGAAATCCCTCAGCATTTGTTTGTCTGTAAAGGATTTTCTTTCTCATTCGCTTATGAAGCTTACTTTGGCTGGATATGAAATTCTGAGTTGAAAATTTTTTTCTTCAAGAATGTTGAATATTGGCCCCTACTCTCTTCTGGCCTGTAGGGTTTTCACAGAGAAATCTGCTGTTAGTCTGATGGGCTTACCTTTCTAGTTAACCTGACCTTTCTGTCTGGCTGCCCTTAACATTTTGTCCTTCATTTCAACCTTGGAGAATCTGATGATTATGTGTCTTGGGGTTGCTCTTCTTGAGGAGTATCTTAGCAATGTTCTCTGTATTTCCTGAATTTGAATGTTGGTCTGCCTTGCCAGGTTGGGGAAGTTCTCCTGGGTAATATTCTTAAGTGTGTTTTCCTACTTGGTTTCATTCTCCCTGTCACTTTCAGGTACAACAACCAATCATAGGTTTGGTCTTTTCATGTAGTGCTATATTTCCTGGAGGCTTTGTTCATTCCTTTTCATTCTTTTTTCTCTAAGCTTGTCTTCATGCCTTAGTTCAGTAAGATGATCTTCAATCTTTGATATCCTTTCTTCTGTTTGATTGATTCAGCTATTGATACTTGTATATGCTTCATGAAGTTCTTGTGTTTGTGCTGTGGTTTTCAGCTCCATCTGGCCATTTAAGTTCCTCTCTAAACTGTTTATTCTAGTTAGCAGTTCCTGTAACCTTTTATCAAGGTTCTTAACTTCCTTGCATTGGGTTAAAACATACTCCGTTAGCTCAGAGGAGTTTGTTATTATCCACCTTCTCAAGCCTACTTCTGTCAATTCATCAATCTGATTCTCCATCCACTTTTGTGCCCTTGATGGAGAGGAGTTGTGATCATTTGGAGAAGAGGCATTCTGGTTTTTGGAATTTTTAGTGTTTTGATGCTGGTTTTTACTCGTCTTCATGGATTTATCTATCTTTGATCTTTGAGGCTGATGAGGTTTGGATGGAGTTTTTGTGTGGGTGTCCTTTATGTTGATATTGATGTTGTGGCTTTCTGTTTGTTAGCTTTTCTTCTAACAGTCAGGCCCCTCTTCTGCAGGTCTGCCGCAGTTTGCTGGAAGTCCACTTCAGACCCTGTTCACCTGGGTATCACCAGTGGAGGCTGCAAAACAGCAGACTGCTGCCTGCTCCTTTCTCTGGAAGCTTCATCCCAGAGGGGCACTGGTCTGATGCCAACTAGAGCGCTCCTGTATGAGGTGTCTGTTGAACCCTGTTAGGAGATTTCTCTCAGTCAGGAGGCTCAGGGGTCAAGGACTCACTTAAGGAGGCAGTCTGTCCCTTAGCAGAGCTGGTGTGCTGTGCTGGGAGAATCCCTCTTGTCAGGATCAGCTGCTCTCTTCAGAGCCAGCAGGCAGGAACAATTAAATCAGCTGAAGCTGTGCCCACAGCCGCCCCTTCCCCCAGGTGCTCTTTCCCAGGGAGATGGGGGTTTTGTCTGTAAGCCTCTGACTGGGGCTGTTACCTTTCCTTCAGAGATGCCCTGCCCAGTGAGGAGGAATTGAGAAAGCAGTCTGACCACAGCTGCTTTGCCACATCCAGCCCAGACCTTTCAGCCTCCTTAGCAATTTCAGGGGAAAATCTCATACTGAACCCTCAGTAATGGGGGCGGATGCCCTTCCCAAGCTCAATCGCCCAGGTCAACTTCATACTGCTGTGCTAGCACTGAGAATTTCAAGCCGGTGGTTCTTAGCTTGCTGGGCTCTGTGGGAGTGGGACCTGCTGAGAGAGACCACTTGACTCCCGGGCTTCAGCCCCCTTTCCAGGGTGAGTGAACAGTTCTGTCTTGCTGGGGTTCCAGGTGCCTCTGGGGTATGAAAAAAAAACTCCTGCAGCTAGCTCAGTGTCTGCCCAAACAGCCACCCAGTTTTGTGCTTGAAACCCAGGGCCCGTCGTGCAGGCATAGGAGGAAATCTCCTGATTTGCAGATTGCAAAAACTGTGGGAAAAGCATAGTAACCCAGCTGGGCAGCATAGTTCCTCACCGCTTCCTTTAGCTGTGGGTAGGGAGGATCCTGGTCCCTTGCACTTCTTGGGCAACGTGATGCCCCACCCTGCTTCTGCTCACTCTCTGTGGGTTGTCCCCACTGCCTAAGCAGTCACAATGAGATGAACTGGGTACCTCAGTTGGAAATGCAGAAATCACCCGCCTTCTGCATTGGTCTCTTGTTGGCAGCTGCAGACTCAAGCTGTTTCTATTTGGCCATCTTGTCCACTCCCTACAATTTTTTTTTATAGAGTCTTGCTCTGTTGCCCAGGTTGGAGTGCAGTGGCATGATCTCGGATCACTGAAACCTCCACCTTCCAGGTTCAAGCAATTCTCATGCTTCAGCCTTCCGAGTAGCTGGGATTACAAGTGTGAACCACCATGCCTGGCTAATTTTTGTGTTTTTAGTAGAGACAGCGTTTCACCAGGTTGCCCAGGCTGGTCTCGAGCTCCTGACCTCAAGTGATCTGCTCACCTTGACCTCTCAAAGTGTTGGGATTACAGGTGTGAGCCATTGTGCTTAGCCAGGAACCACAATCTTAAGAGCTAATGTTGTAGATCAACTTTATCTCTTCATACATGTGTTTTATTCAGAATATTTTAAACATTTACACAATAACCATAATAGCATAATAGACTGATGCTCAACCTCAATATCTGCTAATTGTGTGTCTTTTTTTTTTTTTTTTGAAACAGAGTCTCACTGTCACCCAGGCTGGAGTGCAATGGCATAATCTTGGCTCACTGCAAACTCCGCCTCCTGGGTTCAAGCGATTCTCCTGTCTCAGCCTTCTGAGTAGCTGGCATTACAGGAGCACGTCATCATGCCCGGCTAATTTTTGTCTTGTTTTGTTTTTTTTTGAGACAGAGTCTCACTGTCGCCCAGGCTGGAGTGCAGTGCCATGATCTCGGCTCACTGCAACCTCCGTCTCCCAGGTTCAAGAGATTCTCCTGCCTTAGCCTCCCAAGTGGCTGAGACTATAGGTGCATGCCACCATACCTGGCTAATTTTTTGTATTTTTAGTAGAGACGGGGTTTCACCATGTTAGCCAGGATAGTCTCGATCTCCTGACCTCATGATCTGCCTGCCTCAGCCTCCCAAAGTGCTAGGATTACAGGCGTGAGCCACCACGCCTGGCCTAATTTTTGTATTTTTAGTAGAGACAGGATTTCACCATGTTGGTCAGGCTGGTCTAGAACTCCTGACCTCAGGTTATCTGCCTGCCTCGGCCTCCCAAAGTGCTGGGATTACAGGCATGAGCCACTGCACCTGGCCTATGTGTCATTTTTGTTTAATTTCTACTTCAATCTATTCCCCATTTCCATGTTTTTCTGTTTTTTTTTTTGTGTGTGTGAGATAGGTTGTATATGCATTGAAACATACCATCTTAGTTATACCTTTTAGACAAACCAGTACACCTATATAATTATTTCCCCTTTTAAGAATAGAATCACTCCAACATAACAACCGTTAATGTGCATGTGAATCACCTGGAAATATGTAAAATCCAGATTTCGATACAACATACCTGTATCTTGCCTGAAATTTTGTATTTCTAACAAACTACAGACCAACAGAGCACATGGTAACTGCAAAGGTTTCTTTTATCTAAAGTGTACAAAATTTGATAAATAAAATTAAGAAAAATTGACCTCAGGTAAAAGAACAAATTAAAACAGGTGTGCAATATGGTATCTGTAAGAGCACTTGGTTAACAATGACTCACAATCATAGTTGGCCTTTGCAGAATTACCCAAAATTCGGTCATTTACACACCAATTGTACATAATTTTCATAGCTTCTCATTAAAATTAGATTGTAATCTTTATAAAAATCTGACTGAATTTTCATATAAAATTAAGTAACAACATTTTTATATAACATTATAAATTCTATTTATGTTAAACATAAACTTCCATAATTTTATTAGGCAGTGTCTCTCTGTCTACCACCCAATATTCTTCTGGGTTCCAGCATTTGCACAGGCACCTCAGCTAAGGAGCACAGATTAACCAGAACCAAGATGCTCCCTGCATCTTCTTGTTTCTCACGGTATCCATTTATCAGTCAACCAAGTTATGTAAGAATGGAGGTCATGTATTCCCTAGCATAGGGGGTCTCATGGGCACTCTCCTTAGAGGAGGAAGAGACTGGGAGATCCAGTTAGGGGGTACTTCCTTGGACATGGGCTAAGCCCCCGAAGAGGTAAGGGCTCTGATCTGCAGGTGCAAACTTCTCAGGAGGGAAGATGATGCCGCCATTCTGAACCTGGAGCTCCACCAGCCATTGTCCCATCTCAAGACAATTCTGAGAGATGACTCTAGAACATGTCTGGATTGTGGAGGTTGGGAAAGAATACGGGCTTTGATGGAACTCAGGTAAAGTCTCCCATGGGGAGGGAGGTGATCAATGCTCAGCATTCTTCGTGACCTGTTGACAAAGGGTTGCCTCTTTCGGTCCAAGTTCATTTTCACTGCAGAGGAGGCTTGAGTGTCTGAATGGCTCCCAGATCCCATCTGTGATTCTTTTGGAGAGTGGGGTCTGGAAAGTACTGAGTCTCAGCATTTTTGGAAAATTCTGAAAAGTTCATTTGGGAGTCTGGGAAGGCCTCTTGCCTCATTCCTGAATGCTAGATTTGCTGTCCTGGCCACATATATGCTGACAGCAAGCAACCTGAGTTTGCATTTATACCAAGATAACCATAAGACAGGTTTTAGTGGCCAGGACAGGTGTCTTGGTGGCACGCTAGGGTACATTATGAGAGCAAACTTCAAGCCTGTTGATAGCTTGCCAAAGAGGGTTGAGTCCTGGCCCAAGTGGTTAGGTAAAGCATGGGGCCAATTAATAAATCCACCTTCAATTCTTCAGCTGTTCATGAATTAAGAGAGAGCCCAGTTCATGACTTGATAAGAGGCCCTGCTAGGTGGATGGATGACACTCTGGGTTTATTGACTTCTGGCTAACTCATGACAACAGATTCAGAACAAATCTATTCTCAGGATTTGTGGATAGGCATTACCCTGCTAGAATGATGTGTGTGGATATGGTGTTCAAATAAAAGGTGTTAGTCACCCCTAAAAATTAAGAGCAAAATTACAAACTTAATTACAAAAAGACACAGGACCTATAATAACATTTCACAGTAAAAGAAGTAAAAAATTGTCATTATCTACATAAAGAGGCATCCAATTTTAATGATGGTTAAAAATAATTACAAAATATATGAGTTTATGTGACTATCAATTTGGAAATTTAAATGTTCCTTAATACTGTCTCTATGTTATCAGAGGAAACCTGCTGTTTTGTGCATGCTTGTAAGGAGTACAAATGGCCAATTACCTTTTGAAAGATAATTTTAAAATATGTATCAAGCATGGAAAGACACATGATCTTACATAAAGGATTCTACCTCCTGGAAGGCATCTCATAAAACACTTGAGCATCTGTGCAGAAATCCCCATACTAGCATGTTCTTGGTGGGCATGTACATAATAGCAAAGAGAAAAAGAAAACAGAAGCAGAAGAATCCAAAAAAGCAGCAGCAGAAGGAGAAGAGGAGGAGGAGGAGGAGGAGAAGGAGGAGAAGGGGGAGGAGCAGGAGGAGGAAGAGGAGAAGAAGAAGGAGAAGGAGAAGAAAAGAAGAAGAAGGAGAAAGAAGAAGAAGAAGAAGAAGAAGAAGAAGAAGAAGAAGAAGAAGAAGAAGAAGAAGAAGAAGAAGAAGGAAGAAGAAGAAGAAGAAGAAGAAGAAGAAGAAGAAGAAGAAGAAGAAGAAGAAGAAGAAGAAGAAGAAGAAGAAGAAAGGTACACATATATGAAAAATATTTTTTATCATCTTTTTTTTTTTTTTTTTTTGAGACAGAGTCTCTCTCTGTTACCCAGGCTGGAGTGCAGTGGTGCAATTCTGGCTCACTGCAACCTCTGCCTCTCAGGTTCAAGCGATTATCCTGCCTCAGGCTCCTGAGTAGTGGGAACTACAGGCGCGCACCACCAGGCCAGGCTAATTTTTGTATTTTCAGTAGAGACGGGGTTTCACCATGTTGGTGAGTCTGGTCTTGAACTCCTGACCTCAGGTGATCCACCTGCCTCGGCCTCCCAAAGTGCTGGGATTACAGGCGTGAGCCACTGCACCCGGCTGAACATCCTGATTTTTAAGATGATCATCACTCATTCATAAAGGGCACAGGAGTAAAACAAGTCAGGGGATCCACGAAGAGCAACTAAGCAGGAAACAAAGGGGAAAAACACCTCAGAGCCACCAGATTCTCTCATTACTTTTCAGTTTTGCTGATGCTTCAGTTCACATCTGCTGCACAAATTCTGCAGTAGAATCTTCCTTCCAAGCTTCTCTTGCTTGCTGAGTAAACTACGTTAAGTGTTTGTATGTGTCTCAACTTTCTGTCACCACCCAGGGAAGGAACAGCAGGGGCACAGTCCTCGCTCGTATTTTGCTGTGAGGAAAGCACTGAAGGTCTTTTGAACTTTGTGAAGGTATCTTCTGCCTTCATGTCAAATCCAGCCCCCAACGCCAAGCATCCTTGCATGGTTTCTTCATGTCCAATCAAGATGGGCTTTCATTTGTAATCTACTGCAATTGTGCCTGCCACATGCAGTTTCAAGGTATCCTCATACACCTGCTCACAATGATCCTCCAGGAATAGAATGAGCTCCTGAGAGAGGAACTCAGGAGTATGCTGGGCTCTTCATGTATTTTTTTTTTTTTTGAAACAGAGTCTCGCTCTGTCACCAGGTTGAAGTGCAGTGGCACGATCTCAGCTCACTGCAACCTCCACCTCCCAGGTTCAAGTGATTCTCCTGCCTCAGCCTCCTGAGTAGCTGGAACTATAGGCACGCCTGGCTATTTTTTTCTTTTTTTTGTATTTTTCAGTAGAGATGGGGTTTCACCGTGTTAGCCAGGATGATCTCGATTTCCTGACATCATGATCTGCCCGCCTCGGCCTCCCAAAGTGCTGGGATTATAGGCGTGAGCCACCACACCCGGACTCTTCATGTATTTCTATTGTGCTTCTCTCTCCACTCTTAAAGAGGGCTGTGGACACAGAGTAAAGAAGGAGACACTAAAATTCCAAAGTCTGGATACAGTTTCAACCCTGCAGGTATCTGATCTTTGCCTTCATGCCTCCTGTTAGTCTTAGTAAAGAGCCCTGGAGTCTGTAGTTGCCAAGACTTCTTTGGTTTCAGGTTCTGCTTGTTCTTATTTGGTTCAGGGGCTGTGGGACAGGACCACATTAGAGCACTTCCCTGGGTACCTCCTGGTCCTGGCCACGTGCCCTAAGACCTGGTGGTTCTTGCACTTTCTCTGTGGATTGAGGAGAAAGGAGGTCAGTGAGTCAGTATCATCACAGGCAGCTTTCAAAGGTTAATGTTGGAACAGCTTTTTGGATCTGTTTATTATTTTTAGGATTAGACCCAGACAAGTACCACACTGGGTTTCTAAAGATTCATGATGTAGGCTAGGTGTGGTGGCTCATGCCTGTAATCCCAGTGCTTTGGGAGGCTGAGGCAGGTGGATCATGAGGTCAGGAGTTTGAGACCAGCCTGGCCAACATGGCGAAACCCCATATCTACTAAAAATACAAAAAATTAGCTGGGCATGGTGGCAGGTGCCTGTAATCCCAGCTACTCAGGAGGCTGAGGCAGGAGAATAGCTTGAACCTGGGAGGCGGAGGCTGCAGTGAGCTGAGACCGCACCACTGCACTCCAGTCTGGCTAACAGAGCTAGACACCATCTCAAAAAAAAAAAAAAAGTTTCATGATGTAATAGTTATATCCACAACATATTTTAAACAGAGAAACAAGAACAAAGAACCAAAATGTGTTAGGGTTGTGATAATAATCTAGCCAATTTGTGAGCTCAGATAGTGAATGCTGAGCAAATTCTACAGAAGACAATGTAGCACCCAGGATGACTGAGGGAGGGTGAGGTGGAGGAGAATCTTCCTTCTCCAGCAGGGCTCTTTGCTGCCTTAGGAATCAGTGGTTGATTGAGTTAGCACTGGCTCGTATCTGATCAATTCAATGTGATCACATTTGATTTAACTATGTCTTCAACATTCAAGAGACAAAGCCATATTCTATTTGGAGTTTAGTTGTTCAGCATTTTATTTTATTGTATATTTATCAAATACAATCAACTATAATTTGATATGTCATTTCCAAGCATTTGAAAAATTGTGACATATAGGTATACAATTTTAATGGTATATGTAATTTTCCTCTTTTTTTTTTTTTTGAGACAGAGTCTCACTCTGTCACCCAGGCTGGAGTGCAATGGTGCAATCTCAGCTCACTGCAACCTCTGCCTCCTGGGTTCAACCGATTCTCTCACCTCTGCCTCCCGAGTAGCTGGGACTACAGGCACATGTCACCCACATCCAGCTCATTTTTGTATTTTCAGTAAAGACGCGGTTTCACTACATTGGCCAGGCTGGTCTCAAACTTCTGACCTCAAGTGATCCGCCCGCCTCAGCCTCACAAAGTGCTGAGATTACAGGTGTGAGCCACCATACCTGGCCTTTATGTAATTTTCTTTATGTGTAAAATTTAAATATACCTGTTAATATATGGTCTGTTTAATTTAGCATTTTAAAATCTGGCCAAGGTTTTTAATAGTTCTGGGTGAAAAGAGGGCTAGAAATCAAAAGGGGATGAGTCTCTTGCCTTTCAATTTTCATGCCTCCTGGTTGTTTTTTGTTTTTTTTTCTTTTGAGGCCGAGTTTCACTCTTGTCACCCAGGCTTCAGTGCAATGGCATGATCTCGGCTCACTGCAACCTCCACCTCCTGGGTTCATGTGATTCTCCTGCCTCAGCCTCCATAGTAGCTGAGATTACAGACACTCACCACCACACTTGGCTAATTTTTGTATTTTTAGTAGAGATGGGGTTTCGCCATGTTGGCCAGGCTGGTCTCGAACTCCTGACCTCAGGTGATCCACCCACCTCGGCCTCCCTAAGTGCTTTAGTTACAGGCGTGAGCCACCTCACCTGGCTGGTTTTGTTATTTTGGTTTTTGATGCTATGACAGGACCCTGAAAAAATCTCCCCTTATGTGTGTCAAGGTACCCAGTAAATCACAACCTGAAACATTCCTTATGAAGGCCATAGTGTCTCCAGGAAATAAATTTCTTGTCATAGGAGTGAGCCATGCCCAACTGAGGGACTTATAAAAGGCAAGTCCAGCATAACGCCCTGCTTTCTGAGTCTGGATGTGTAAGAGAGTGGACATTTCATTTGAGTTTCAACATGGAATGGGAAACTGAAGACCAAGATCTTCTCTACCTCTTCATCCAAAGCCCCACTTGCCAGCTCCATTTTCAACAAATCTTTTTTACAGATAGAAGCTTAGATGAGGAGGAGAAACTATTTGAAAAAGACAAGGTGCTCTCTTCCCATTCCAGTGAGTAATGCACTCAAATGCCAGATAAGGCCTTGGGCTGTTCATATTAAGATCAGAAAGAGTGGTGGAATGAGGGATAGTAAGCTGTGTGTCTTTGGTAGGGTTTTATTTTGAGATAGGGGATGAGAAATGGCTTGTAGCCCTGAGGTGGCTTTGAGAATTGTAGTAATGATCCCTTGGAACCGTATTCTTCTCATTAACTCTTGATGCTTGCTGAACAGCCTTAGTTGAGAAAATGACCCACAAATGTGAGTCAGGAATAGACTATGGGACTCTGGATCTAGAGAGATGTGAGTCACCTGAACTTACTTTCTGACTAGGACCAGACCACAATCCAAATAAGAAAGAGAATTACAGAAAAACTAAACTCAAAACCAGAAACAGCACCGCTAGATCAGGTAAGATTTGAATAAGGTGAGAAGAGATAGGATATAGATGAACACAGTCTCCCCTGGAAAAAGATTGAGAGCTTTTTTGAATGCAGAGTTTTACAGATCCTCGACTCTGGAGAACAGAGAACTGAGTTTTGGTGACAACCTTGGCTTCAGTGCATCCACAATGGACTAGGGCTTCTAAGGTGTTCAGTTCGAAGCACTCACCTGCACTTTTTTTTTTTTTGGAGACAGGGTCTCACTCTTTCACTGAGGCTGGAGTGCAGTGGCACGATCTCAGCTCACTGCAACCTCCGCCTGCCGGGTTCAAGTGATTCTTCTGCCTCAGCCTCCTGAGTAGCTGGGATTACAGGTGCAGGCTACCACACCCAGCTAATTTTTTTTTTGTATTTTTAGTACAGACGGGGTTTCACCATGTTGCCCTGGCTGGTCTTGAACTCGTGGCCACAAGTGATCTGCCTGCCTTGGCCTCCCAAAGTGGTGGGATTACAGGCATGAGCTGCCGCGCCCGGCTTGCACTTTCATTTTATCTACAGCATTCAAATCCAGCTCAGATTGGTAGAAGACATAAAGAGAAAAATTCGTTTCAAGGACAGCTGACAAGATTGAACATAAAAGATTTGCTTTTTTGTTCTAACCACCAGATAAGCAGGTGACTTATGCAGGGCTTGGGCAATAAGGGGTTTCTTAGTTGCTAAGAAAATTTTAGAGATCTTGGGATGTAAAGAGCATTTGGGTACCAAAGCGGGGTCTCAATCTCACTAATTAGGGAGGCTGAGGGGTCTGAGAAAAAGGAGAGACAAGCGGTATTCCCCTGAAAGTGTATGGGTTGTTCTAAAATGAGCTTCCATGGGAATTGTTTTGGCGAATTTCTCACTCACATGTGTTCTCCATAGAAAACAGTCTAGAATATGAGCACAGTTTGACTTTAGGAAAAAAATCAAAGCCCTCTAAAGATGGACACAGCAGTATGGTTGGTAAAATCAGTGATGCCCACCAAAAGGCACTCCAAAAAGCCAGCACTGGGCACAGCTATCAGCCCAGATCTTAATCACCAGAAGACCACCCACCACCACTTCAAAAAAGACTGCTGCCTGCCCTGCATGCTATTCCCGAGGGCATTTATCAGGACCTAGCCCAGGTATGGGAGGCAGGTAAATTCTCTCCTGACATACAAGTAGCTTCTTCTCAGATTTGGGGGCTTCTGTGTTGCAGACTTCCTACATCATGACCACCCCCATGGCCTGCATCTTCCCTGATGAGAAATGTCTCATCCCAGCCATGCTGCCTGGTCCTAGAAATTCAACTCTGTTTAGAGAAACTAAGAGCTCCTCCTAGGAGAGAGAGAGATTCACCGCTTCCTTGGACAGGCAATAACTGAGCCTGTCAGTGCATCAGAAGAGGCTTGAGCTGAGGGTGCCCAGACCTAGTCAGCAGAGGATGCTGTTGTGGAAACAATAACAGACCTGCTACTTCTCAGCCTCTTCCAATGACCAGCAGTGACAATTTTAGACATACATTGTTAATAAACGACAGAGTCACTGGGTGAAGCAGCTCATATCTGTGATCTCAGCACTTTGGGAGGCCGAGATGGGAAGACTGCTCAACCTCAGGAGCTGGAGATCAGCCTGGAAAGCATAATGAGACCCCATTTCTCCAAAAAAAAATTAAAAAATTAACTGGGCCAGGCTCGGTGGCTTGAGACTGTAATCCCAGCACTATGGGAGGCCGAGGCAGTTGGATCACCTGAGGTCAGGAGTTCGAGACCAGCCTGGCTAACAAGATGAAACCCTGTCTCTACTAAAAATACAAAAATTAGCTGGGCAGAGTGGTGAGTGCGTGTAATCCCAGCTATCTCGGAGGCTGAGGCAGGAGAATCGCTTGAACCCAAGAGGCAAAAGTTGCAGTGAGCTGAGATTGTGCCATTGCACTCCAGCCTGGGTTACAGAGACTCCGTCTCAAAAAAAAAAAAAAATAAAAGGCGGGCACGGTGGCTCACGCCTGTAATCCTAATACTTTGGAAGGCAGAGGCGGTTGGATCATGAGGTCAGGAGTTCGAGACCAGCCTGGCCAACATGGCGAAACCTCGTCTCTACTAAAAATACAAAAAATTAGCCAAGCATGGCAGTATACACCTGTAATTCCAACTACTCAGGAGGCTGAGGCAGTAGAATCACTTGAACCTGGGAGGCAGAGGTTGCAGTGAGCCGAGATTCTACTATTGTACTCCAGCCTGGGCAATAGAGTGAGACTCCATCTAAAAAAAAAAAAAATTAACTGGGCATTATGGCTTGTGCCTTCAGCCATAGCTACTGAACGGACTGAGGCAGCAGCATCACTGGAGTCTAGGAAGTTGAGGCTGCAGTGAGCCATGATCACACCACTGCACCTTAGCCTGGGTGGCAAAATGGGACCTCATCTCAAAACAAAACAAACAAAAAAAGAAGGTGGGGCTGTCCTAGGAAAAGACCTTGAATAGTCTACTCAAAATCGTGAACTCTGGGTTTTCTTGAGGGGTAAGATTACTGCAAAAAGGCCAGGTGCGGTGACTCACACCTGTAATCCCAGCACTTTGGGAGGCCGAGGCAGGCGGATCATGAGGTCAAGAGATTGAGACCATCCTGGTCAACATGGTGAAACCCTGTCTCTACTGAAAATATAAAAATTAGCTGGGTGTGGTGGCGGGTGCCTGTAGTCCCAGCTGCTTGGGAGGCTGAGGCAGGAGAATCGCTTGAACCCAGGAGGCGGAGGTTGCAGTGAGCTGAGATTGCGCCACTGAGCTCCAGCCTGGTGACAGAGCAAGACTCCATCTCAAAAAAAAAAAAAAAATTACTGAAAAATTTTGTATTTTGTGTAAGATGTTTGATGTATTTGGAATGTCTTATGACAGTTATATATTTTATTATAGTCAGAAAAATATGAGGGTGTAAAGTGTAGCACAATAGATATATATATTTATATCCTTTTTTAATTCAGAAAAGGCTGTAGCTCTTTACTCTCCCAGCCCAAGTTCATGGAGCACTGATATCCACAAACTTTTAATATAGTTCTCTATGGAGAAATGTTTATATATATATATGTTTTGTTTTTTGAGATGGAGTCTCGCTCTCTCACTAGGCTGGAGTGCAGTGGCACAATCTTGGTTCACTGCAACCTCCACCTTCTGGGTTCAAGCGATTCTCCTGCCTCAGCCTCCTGAGCAGCTGGGACTACAGGCACACCCCACCACGCCCAGCTAATTTTTGTATCTTTAGTAGAGATGGGGTTTCACCCTGTTGGCCAGAAAGGTCTTGATCTCTTGATCTCATGATCCACCTGCCTCAGGCTCCTAAAGTGCTGGGAATACGGGTGTGAGGCACCGTGCCCAGCCAAAATGTTTATATGTTTTAGTTTTGTGACGTCATGGTAAAATCACCAAGCAGCTGTTTACTTTTCATTTTCTTTGTGTAAAATATAAGACAAGCTATAGTAAATGCTTACTGATGATATTCATTCTTCACTTGGCTCATATTATTTGCCTAAATTTAAGCTTTATTTTATCTTATTTATTATTATTATTATTATTATTATTATTTGAGACAAAGTCTCTCTCTGTTGCCCAGGCTGGAGTGCAGTGGTGCTATCTTGGCTCACCACAACCTCCGTTTCTTGGTTCAAGTGATTCTCCTGCCTCAGCCTCCTGAGTAGCTGGGACTACAGGCACATGCCACCAGGCTTGGCTAATTTTTGTATTTTTAGTAGATACAGGGTTTCATTATGGTGGCCAGGCTGGTCTCGAACTCTTGACCTTGTGATCCACCAACCTCAGCCTCCCAAAGTGCTGGGATTACAGGCGTGAGCCACTGCACCTGGCTGCTTTCTTTTATTTTACATGTTTCAATTGATTTTATTTTATTGTAGAAAATTTTAATTTAATATATGTTTTGGTTTTTTTTTAACATATTCTTGTTTTATTTTTCTGGTAAATACATATTTTTATTGTAATAAAATGAGAAATGTAAAGATTTCTTTTGGCTGTAATGTAAGAGTTAAGGGAAGTAGAAGAAGGAAATTGATAGAATTTTTATTCACTTTTAATGGCAAAATATTAATAATAGAAAGCTCTTGTCAGAACAATCAGTCAGGAGCAAGAAATAAAAGGCATCCAAATTACGGGAAAAAAGTCAAACTATCTCTTTCTATGGATTATCTAATTTGATACCTAAAAACCCCTAATAACTTTACTAAAGAGCTCCTGGAACATATCAGCAACTTCAGTAGTGTTTCAGAATACCAAGTCAATATGCAAAAGTCATTTTTATTCACCAGCTGAGGGCCGAATCAAGAACTCAATCCGGCCGGGCGTGGTGGCTCACGCTTGTAATCCCAGCACTTTGGGAGGCCGAGGCGGGCGGATCACGAGGTCAGGAGATCGAGACCACGGTGAAACCCCGTCTCTACTGAAAATACAAAAAATCAGCCGGGCGTGGTGGCGGGCGCCTGTAGTCCCAGCTACTCGGAGAGGCTGAGGCAGGAGAATGGCGTGAACCCGGGAGGCGGAGCTTGCAGTGAGCCGAGATTGCGCCACTGCACTCCAGCCTGGGAGACAGAGCGAGACTCTGTCTCAAAAAAAAAAAAAAAAGAACTCAATCCCATGTAACTTGCCACAAGAAAAATACGTAAGAATGCATATAACCCAGGAGGTGAACGATTATCACAAAGAGAACTACAAAATACTGCTAAGAGAAATCATAGATGACATAAACAAATGGAAGTACATTGTATTCTCATGGATTAAAAGAATCAATATTAAAATGACCCCATTGGCCAAATTAATCTACAGATTCAATGCTATCTCTATCAAACTACCAATAAAATTTTTCAGAGAATTAGAAAAAAAACTATTCTAAAATTTATATAAAACAATAAAGAGTGTAAATACCCAAAACAATCTTAAGCAGAAAGAGCAAAGCCAGAGACAGCACTCTACCCAAATTTAAACTATCCTATATGGCTACAGGAACCAAAGGAGCATGTTACTGGTATAAAAGCAGACAGAGACCAGTGGAACAGAATACAAAACTCAGAAATAAAGCTGTACACCTACAGCCATATAATTTTTGACAACATTGACAAAAATAAGCGATGGAAATAAGACTATTTAATATATGGTGCTAGGATAACCAG
Organism: Symphalangus syndactylus; assembly: GCF_028878055.3. Taxonomy (NCBI): domain Eukaryota; kingdom Metazoa; phylum Chordata; class Mammalia; order Primates; family Hylobatidae; genus Symphalangus; species Symphalangus syndactylus. The sequence goes on along the minus strand of NC_072435.2, from coordinate 46,847,446 downwards.
CTAACCAAATGCGGAAAAAAATACTAGATAATACTGAACCCCTACCGTTTGCCATATACAAAAATTAACACGATGAATTAAGGATTTAAGTTGAAGACATCAAACTATAAAAATCCTACAAAAAAACCTACTAAATATCTTTTTTGACATTGGCCTTGGCAAAGAATTTTTTTTTTTTTTTTTTCTTGAGACGGAGTCTTGCTCTATCACCCAGGCTGGAGTGCAGTGGCCCGATCTCGGCTCACTGCAAGCTCCGCCTCCTGGGTTCACGCCATTCTCCTGCCTCAGCCTCTCCGAGTAGCTGGGACTACAGGTGCCCGCCACCACGCCCGGCTAATTTTTTTTGTATTTTTAGTAGAGACGGGGTTTCACTGTGGTCTCGATCTCCTGACCTCGTGATCCACCCGCCTCGGCCTCCCAAAGTGCTGGGATTACAAGCGTGAGCCACCGCGCCCGGCCGGCAAAGAATTTTTGACTGAGTCTCCAAAAGTAAGCAAGAAAAGCAAAAACTGACAATTTCCCAACTTCCTAACTATTCTAAGGAGCTTCTGCACAGCAAAAGAAACTATCAACAGAGCAAATAGACACCCTACAGAATGAGAGTAAATGTTTGCAAACTATGCATTTGACGAAAGTCTAATTTCCAGAACCTATAAAAAAATTAAAGAAGAATAAATAACACCACAAAGATGAGCAAAAGACATAAACCGATACTTCTCAAAAGAAAACTTACAAGAGGCCAACAAACGTAAAAATATGCTCCACATTCCTAAACATAATTTTGCTTTCAATGAATAGTTTTAGGTCACTGCTCTCTAGAAAATTTTGGGAATTTGTTAATATAAAAAAAGAATTTTTTTGGCCGGGTGCGGTGGCACATGCCTGTAATCCCAGTACTTTGGGAAGCCGTGGCAGGTGGTTCACCTGATGTCAGGAGTTCGAGACCAGCCTGGCCAACATGGTGAAACCCCATCTCTATAAAAATACAAAATTAGCGGGGTGTGGTGGTGCATGCCTGTAATCCCAGCTACTCAGGAGGCTGAGGCAGGAGAATCGCTTGAACCCAGGAGGTAGAGGTTGCAGTGAGCCAAAATCGTGGCACTGCACTGCAATCTGGGCAATAAGAGCAAAACACTGTCTCAAAAAAAAAAAAATTGTGCAGTGGCACAATCTCGGCTCGCTGCAACCTCTGCCTCCTGGGTTGAAGCGCTTCTCCTGCCTCAGTCTCCCAAGTAGCTGGGATTACAGGCATGCACCACCATGCCCGGCTAATTTTTGTATTCTTAGTAGAGATGAGGTTTCACCATGTTGGCCAGGCTGGTCTTGAACTCTTGACCTCATGATCTACCCACCTCGGCCTCCCAAAGTGCTGGGATTACAGGCATGAGCTGCTGCACCTGGCCCAATATGTTTTATTTTGACATTAACATTTTTTTGCTTGAATGATTGACATTCTTCACTCTAGTGGTAATTATAGAAATTTAGTAGCATAAAATGTTGCTCATAATTCAAAATCCAATTTTCACCACCAGCTTTTGTATTGTACTACCCAGTAGTACTACTGGGTAGTGGAGCTAAGGACCCACAAATTTAAAATACTTTCTAAATACTCTAAAGATTCTGTCGAAGAAAAGGTATTTTGATACTAACTTTATATTATCTGTAATATTCTCTTTCTTTAGTAAGCACAGTACTAAGTACTAGTCTGGTAATTGGAGAATCCAGGAAAACTCATGTTACCTTTTTCTAATAAAACAGGTCTTGCTGTGTCTAATCTGGGCCTGATCAACTCTCTGAAGCAAAGGAAAGAATCTTGGAATTTAAAAAGACAAGAGACCATAGCCAGCTCCCAGGTAGGTGGGAGTGAAAGAAGAAGATGACACAGGTGAGGTCCAAAGGTGAAGGAGAAAGCCAGACCATAAAATGTGGTTTAGGAAGCTCTGCTCCGATGGAAATAGTTTCTAAAATGCCTGATTTTTTTTCTCATACCCAAACAGTGGGACAGCTTCTGTCCCATGGTCTTAAATCCCCCAAGAATTCTACTTTAATTTAATCTTCCTTCAAGTTTATACTTAGAGCTAAAGTCCATCTTATGGTTTATAAGAGGTTGAATAATCTGACAGGTCTTCCATTGCTACTGGGGACATGAGACTGTTTGTCTTTTTGAGAAACTCTGTATGAAACTATTTTAAATCCTTTCTACATCATTGCTGAAATGTGTGAAAGCAGTAGTGATATTGAAATTTGGTTTCAAAATCGCAAGAACACCAGATGAAGATGTGTATTTTCTACTTTATGACTTTCTATTCTGTGATGGTTTCAAATGTGTTTCTAGAGATATTTATACTCAGTAACTTTATCAGAACACTAAATATCTCTCTAAATGTAAGAAAATCTATTTTGTTTTAATTTTCAGGTTTGTTTTTTTTTTCGAGATGGAGTTTCACTGTTGTTGCCCAGGCTGGAGTGCAATGGCACGATCTTGGCTCACTACAACCCCTGCCTCCTGGGTTCAAACGATTCTCCTGCCTCAGCCTCCAGAGGAGCTGGGATTATAGGCGCCTGCCACCACGCCGAGCTAATTTTGTATTCTTAGTAGAGATGAGATTTCACCATGTTGGTCAGGCTGTTCTTGAACTCCTGACCTTAGGTGATCAATCCACCTCGGCCTCCCTAAGTGCTGGGATTACAGGTGTGAGCCACTGCACCCGGCCCCGATTTTCAGTTTTTTAATATAAATTGAGATAGGTAATTTAAACACTACATGACCAAATTTCTTATGGTAATACAGCTTAATGTATTTATTGCATATATATATTATATATACACTATATATATTATGTTATACATATACATATATATTATATATGTGTGTGTATATTATATATATTTTAAACAGAGTCTCGCTCTGTTGCCAGGCTGGAGTGCAGTGGCATGATCTCGGCTCACTACAACCTCCCAGGTTCGAGTGATTCTCTGGCCTCAGCCTTCTGAGTAGCTGGGATTACAGGCACATGCCACCACACCCAGCTTATTTTTGTATTTTTAGTAGAGATGTGGTTTCACCATGTTGGCCAGGATGGTCTCAATCTCTTGACCTTGTGATCTGCCTGCCTTGGGCTCCCAAAATGCTGGGATTACAGGCATGAGCCACCACACCTAGGCTACCGTGTACATTTTTACAATATACTATGTCATTGGGAAGCTTAGAAAATCTCCGAGTGCCAGGTGTCATGGCTCCTGTCTGTAATCCAGCACTTTGGGAGGCTAGGGTGAAAAAAAACACTTCACCCCAGGAGATTGAGACCAGCCTGGGTAACATAGCAAGACATTGTTTCTATAAAGGATTACCAAAAAGTTAATTTATTTGTATGTACATTTAAAAGGAGGAGGAGATTGATTTTTCTTCTGGAGAGTTATAATTACATTCAAAGTGTACTTTTTGCATTAAAAATTAAAATTCTTGAAAAGCAAACATTGATGCAATTCAACTCTTTTTTATCTTTTTGAGACGGAGCCTCACTCTGTCACCGAGGCTGGAGTGCAGTGGTGCGATCTTGGCTCACTGCAACCTCTGCAGCCCAGGTTCAACCGATTCTCCTGCCTCAGCTTCTCAAGTAGCTGGGATTAAAGGCACCTGACACCGTGCCTCGCTAATTTTTGTAGTTTTTAGGAGAGATGGGGTTTCACCATCTTGGCCAGGCTGGTCTTGAACTCCTGACCTCGTGATCCACCTGCCTCCGCCTCCTAAAGTACTGGGATTACAGGCGTGAGCCACCATGCCCAGCTGCAATTCAACTCTTAAATCACTTGTTATACCTTCATTCCTAGTATCTATATAAAAGCACATGGCTAGTTGTTGCTTCATCAGAGCTATAACAGCCACATCTCTATTAGACAAACATCATTCATGTAGTTTTTCATAGACACTGAAATGTAAGATATATCAAGAGATTCTAAGTGCAGAAGTGCTTTGTGGTTGATTAACAACAGCATTGTGATACATGGGGTAGTTTTTAGAGTAAGATTCCATGCATTATAGTAAGGGAGAAACATTTTAGATCTTAAATGCGTGTTGTTTTTCCAATTGCTTATTAAAGCAATAAGATACAGTGGATTTAAAAAAAATTAGATTCTGTGTGAACTTAATTTGTTTTAATTAAGTATAATTGTTTTTAATTTGTTTCTACTATTGTGCATTGAACAAAGTATTATTTTTCTTACCAGTGTTAAGCTATCCAACCTAACTGAAGCTTGTAGGTAACAGATGGTAACAATACATTATTGGTTAACATAGTTGAATAACATATTTAGGGATCCCTTTTTCCAATAACTTTAAACATCAAACAATTTAAAGAATATTGCTTCTGTTGGTAATATTTTTATTCTTTTTGTAATACAGGGCCACTGTAATGGTAATAATAAAGATCATATAAAAGTACAATTTAAAGCCATGTATTTCTGAATATTGAATGAATATTTACAAAATTTTATTCCGCTTTTTTTTGCATATGTCACCTCTCTGACTTGCAAAATATATGCAGACTGGTAGTCTTGTTTTACAAGGATAAAATATACAAATATATTCCTCTAAGGATAAATCTTAGAAGTAAAGGAGTTATGGAGCAAGTAATTGTGTTTGTGTGAGTTTGGGTGTATACCTATTTTGTGAAGAAAAGAAAAATATCGAAATAAAACATAATTTCCAAAGTGTTGATAATTTACTAAAAAGGCAAAAATGTCAAAAATTCTAAAAGCAAATCTATTTTCTTTGCTTTATGTCGAGCTCATTTCTCTGAGATTTCATTGGTCCTCCATTGGATTCTCCCCATGCAAATCCTTTTATTTTTATTTTTATTTTTTTTTACTTTTTTATTTTTTATTTAAGACGGAGCCTCACTTTGTCGCCAGGCTGGAGTGCAGTGGCGTGATCTTGGCTCACTGCAGTCTCTGCCTCCCGGCTTCAAGTGATCCTCCTGCCTCAAGCTCCCGAATAGCTGGGACTACAGGAGAGTGCCACCATGCCCAGCTACGTTTCGTGTTTTTAGTAGGGACGGGGTTTCACAATGTTGGCCAGGATGGTCTCGATCTCTTGACCTCTTGATCCGCCCACCTTGGCCTCCCAAAGTGCTGGGATTATAGGCGTGAGCCACCGCGCCCGGCCAATTGCTTTTTTTTCTTTAATATTAAAGGGAGTCTGGAGAAAGAACTACAACAATCCCAGAACTGGCAAAGGGGCAAATGCTGGAAAACTCCAGGGTGGGAGAATGCCCATCACAGGGCCAAAGATCTGAGCAGATGACTCAAAAAAGAGAAAATCTTAATAGGTCTTAAACAACTGAAAGATGACTCAAACGTGTCAGTTTAAACACTGAAAGTGAAAGGAACAATGTGATTTTATTTGCCATATAGACACAAACTGACAACGAAAATTAAAAGAATGTAATGTGCAGGAGAGCTTAGATACAGAGCAGCAGGTGCATCGGAGAGTGCTGGCACCGATGGACCTGCTACAGCCCTTTTGGAAAGTCATCTGGCTGTAACTGTGAACAGTTTACACAGACATCCTTTAATCCAGTAATACCTTTTTTGAGGATCTATCTTCAGATAATTAGTAAATGTTATGGGATAATTTGTTATTTTCTCCTTAAGTCCCAGGACCAATACTTTGCATCCTTCAATCCAATCAAGTTGACATTCAGTATTAACCATCACACCTGTGGACTCCGTCCATGTATGAGTGTCACAATTCCAACTGTCAACTTCTCTGGGTGTGAGATTCAGAACCTCAACAGTGGGTTGTGTCCGTGTGTGAGGCGGATAATTCTAACATTTGGTTGAGTATGTATACAAGAATCACAAGTTTTCCTGTGTGCTGGGTTCTTTTATGACACTCTATGTACCAAGCGCTTTATACAGCATGCGTGAGAGCTGCAATCTTCCCTGAGACCTGCATGCTGGTATAGACACATGATCTCACCTGTGGCCTTGAGCCCAACAGGAGAGTCAAAATGTTTCTTTTTTTTTTTTTCTTTTTTTCTTTTTCAAGACAGAGTCTCACTTTGTCACCCAGGCTGGAGTGCAATGGTGCGATCTCAGCTCACTGCAACCTCCGCCTCCTGGGTTCAAGTGATTCTTCTGCCTCAGTCTCCCAAATAACAGGGACTACAGGTGTGTGCCACCATGCCCGGCTAATTTTTGTATTTTTAGTAGAGATAGGGTTTCATCATATTGGCCAGGCTTGTCTCAAACTCATGACCTCGTGATCCATCCACCTCATCCTCCTAAAGTGTTGGGATTACAGGCATGAGCCACCGCGCCTGGCCAAAAATGTTTCTTATTGGCTGGGTCCAGGTATGAGACTCATCATCGTGCCTGTGAGCTTGGTCCAAAAATGAATGACCATCCCACCTGTGTCAAGATTCACATAGAAGAGTCACAATTCCAACTGTCAAGTATGTTTGGCTATAAAATTGGGACCTCACTAGTGAGCTGTGTCCATGTGTAAGAGTAACAATCCTAACTTTCAACTGGGTGTGCATGACAGCCACAATCTCACCTGTGTGATGGGCACTGTTATAACACTCTACCACCTGAGAGTTTTATGTGATATGCTTGAGAGTCACAGACCTCTTTCCTTAAGGCTAGCTATGAGAGTCAGAATGTCTCCTCTTCACTGGGTCCAGGTATGACAGTCATCATTGCCTGTGAGCTGGGTCCAGCTAAATCTTACAATTCCCCCTGTGAGCTTGGCTCCGGCAGAAGAGCTACATCACCTGAAGGCTGGGCCCATGTATATGTCACAATCTCTCTTATGGTCGAGGCCCAGCAGAAGAGTCACATTACCTAGGTGCGGGGCCCAGGTATATTAAAATCCCCTGTTTGGCAGGTCCCAGGCAAGAGAGCCACATCACCTAGGTACTGGGCCCAGGTGTGTGTCACAGTCCCTCCTGTTGCTTGGGCTCATTTTGGAGATTCACATCACCTGGGTTCTGGAATTGGCTCTACATCACAATCCCACCTATGGCCTTGGCCCAGGCAGAAGAGTTACATCGCCTAGGCACCGAGACCACGTGTATGTCGCAGTCCCCGCTATGGGCAGGTCCCAGATAAGAGAGACACATTGTCTAGGTGCTTAGTCCTGGTATATTGTCACAATCTCTTCTGTTGGCTTGGCCCAGGTTAGATATATACCTCACATAGGTGCTGAGCCCAGATATGTGTCACAATACTCCTTGTGGGGTGGGCTCAGGCTAAGAGTCACATCATCTAAGTGCTGGGCCCAGGTATATGTCACAATGCCCCTTGTGACTTTGGCCAGGCATGACAGTCAGAACACTTAGGTGCTTGGTTCAACTATATGTCACTATCCCATTTGTGGCCTTGACCTAGGTGAAAGAGTAGCATGACCTATGGGCTGGGCCCAGGTATATGTCACAATCTCCCCTGTGGATTGGGCCCATACAGGACAGCCACATCACCTTAATTCCTGAGCCCAGGTATACGTCAGTTCCCCTGAGAACTTGACCTAAAAAAGGCTCACATCACCTCAGTACTTGGCCCAGTTTTATGTAATCCCACTTGTGGCTTTAGCCTAGGCAGCGGAGTCACATATCTTAGGTGCTGAGCTAAGAAATCTGTCAAAATCTTTTTTGTGTTTTAGGTCCAGGCAAAGTGTAACATCACCTAGGTGCTGGACCTAGGTACATGCCACAATCTACACTCTGGGCGGGACCCAGGAGGAAGAGCAACACAACTCAGAAGATGGGTTCGGGTATACATCACAATTGCCTGGAGGCAGGGCCCAGGCGGGAGAGGCACATTACCTAGGTGCTGGAAGCAGGTGTATGTTACAGTCCTCCCTTTGGACAGGGACCAGGAAGGAGAGCTACATCACCTAGAAGATGGAAACAGGTGTAAGCCCCAATTTCAAATGTGGGCAGGGTTCAAGCAGAAAAATCGCATCCACAGGTGTGTCACAATACTCTCTTTGGGTAAAATCCAAGCAAGACACTCACATCACTTGGATGCCGAGTCCACCAACGCGTCACAATCTCCCCTGTGGGCAGGGCACAGACAGGAGACTCACATCACCTCAGTTCTGGGCCCACTGATATGTCACAATCCCACATGTGGGCAGAGACGGGGCAAGAGAGTCACATAACCTAGATGCTGGGCCAGGAATAGGTCACAATCCTTTTTGTGGGCAAAGCTGAGGCAAAATAATTATACCACCTTGGTTCTGGGCCCAGAAATATGTCACAATTTCCTCTGTGGGCAGGGCCCAGGAAGAAGTGTCCCATCACCTGGGTGCTTGGCCCAGCAATAGGTTCCAATCTTCTTTGAGGGTAGGACCAAGGGAGAAAAGGAGACACATCACATAGGTGTCGGCCCCTGTAATATGTCACAATCCCCACTGTGGGCAGAGCCCGGGCAGGAGAGGCATATCACCTGAGTGCTGAGCCCAGCGATATGTTACAATATCTCCTATGGGCAAGACCCAGGCAGGAGATTTACATCACCTGTGTGCTAGATCCAGTGATATATCGCCATGCACCCTGAGGACGAGGCCCAGAAAAGAGTCACATTACCTGGGCGTTGGGCCCAGCAATATACCATAATGCCCTGTGTGGGCAGGGCCCAGGCAGCAGAGTTATATCACCTGGGTGCCGGGCTCAGCGATGTGTCACAATCTCCCCTGTGAGTAGAGCCCAGGTAGGAAAGGAGAGTCACATCACCTAGCCACTACGTCCAGCAGTATAGCAAAATCCTCCATTATGACAGGGCCCAGGCAGGAGAGTCACATCACCTGAGAGCTGGGGCCCAGGTATATCTCACAATCCCGGGCAGGAGAAGCACCTCACTCAGGTGCTAGGCAAAGGTATATGTCATAACCACATCTGTGGAAAGGTCCAGAGAAGAGCTTAACAATCCCACACATGTCCTGGCTTCAGTTATGAGAGTGAGTTTGCTCCAAGTACATGAGTCAAAGTCTCAAGGATTAACTGGATTTGTGCATGAGATCCCCAATCCTGCCTGCAGGGGACTGTGTTTCAGTAAAGGAGTCACAGCCTCACCAGTGTTCTGAATCCTGGTCTGGGAGTCATTATCCACCCTGTGGAAAAGATTCACGTAGGAGAGTCACAATTTCAACTTTTGACTGAATCCAGGTGTGAGATTAAGAACTTCAACAGCGGGGTGGGTTTATGAGAGAGGGTGACAAGCCTTACTGTTGGCTGGGTGTGCATATGAGAGTCACAATCACTTCTGTGTGCTGGGCCATGTTTTGAACCTCTCTGTATAACCCAAGGGCTTTATACAGTGTGCAAGACAGTTGCTATCTGTTCTGGAAATTTTGCTGGTATGGAGCCAGGATCTTACTCATTGCCCTAGGTACAAGGGTCAACATCTCTCCTATTAGCTGGGTTCAGGTGTGAAAGTCATCATTGTCCCTGTGTGCTGTGTCCAGAAATGAGGCAGCATGACACCTGTGGCCAGGCCTACATATGACAGTCACAATTCCAACTGTGTACTCCTGTGAGATCCAGGACCTCACCAGTGGTCTGTGTCCATGTTTGAGGGTGACAATTCTGGCAGCTGAGTGTGAATATGAGAGTCATAATCTCATCTGAGTGCCGTGTTTTTGTTTTTGTTTTTTGAGACGGAGTCTTGCTCTGTCGCCCAGGCTGGAGTGCGATGGCAAAATCTCGGCTCACTGCAACCTCCGCCTCCCAGGTTCAAGCAATTCTCCTGCCTCAGCCTCCCGAGTAGCTGGGATTACAGCCATGTGCCACCACACCCGGCTAATTTTTGTATTTTTAATAGAGACGGGGTTTCGCCATGTTGTCCAGGCTGGTCTCAAACTCCTGACCTCAGGTGATCTGCCCGCCTCAGCCTCCCAAAGTGCTGGGATTACAGGCGTGAGCCACCGTGCCCTGCTCCTGTGCTCTGTTATGACACTCTCTGTACCACTCAAGGGCTTTATATGATATGTGTGTCATAATCCTCTGTTATCTTCATAAAAGTAGGAGACCCAGAACCTTACCAGTTGCCCTAAATGTATCTATGAGAGTCAAAATCTCTCCTATTGCCTGGGTACAAGAATGAGAGTTATTTTCACAGCTGTGAGTTGAGCCCAGGTATGTCACACTCTCACCTGTGGGAAGGAACAAGGCAAAAGAGTCACATCACCTAGGTGCTGGGCCCAGTGTTATGTCACAAATCCTCCTGTAGGCAGGGCCCAGGCAGGACAGGTGAGTTACCTCACCTAGGTGATAGAACCAGTGATAGAATTCCTTCTGTGGGCCAGGCCCAGGCAGGAGTGTCATCTCACCTGTATACTGTGCCCAGAAATATGTCACAATCTTTTGTGCATAAGGTCCACAAAAATAAGTGAAATGACCTAGATTATAGGCCCATAGATCTGTCACAAAGCCTTCTGTGGGCAGAGCCTAAGCAGGAAAGTGATATATCACTGGATGCAGCATGTAGGTGATGTGACTGTCCTTCCTGAACTCTGTCCCCAAGGGACATTGTGACACATCACTAGGCACAGCACACAGGTGATGTGACCTTTTTGCCTGGGCCCTGACCTCAGGGGGCATTGTGACATATTGCCTTGCCCAGTAGCCAGGGCAGGTATTAAACAGGAGAGGAGATTAACACCACCTAGATGCTGGGCCCGGGTACATGTCACAATCCCATCTGTGGACAAACCCAGGCAGAAGAAGAGTAACATCTGGGTGATGGGCCCAGTGATATGTCACAATGCAACCTGTGGTCAGGGGCCAGGCAAAAGAGGAGTCACATTACCTAGGTGCTAGGCCCAGTGATGTGTCACACTCACCAATTGGGCAGGTCCTAGACGGGAGAGGAGAGTCACATCACCTAGGTGCTGAGTCCAGTAATGTGTCACAGTCCCAGAGCAGGGAGGGGGCAGGAGAGGAGATTCACATCACCTAGAAGATTGGCCCAGATAGATGTCACAACTTCTCCTTTGGGCAGTGCTAAAGCAAGAGGGTTACATTACCTGGGTGCTGAGCCCAGCAATATTTTACAATCCTTAGGGCAGGGCTCAGGCAGAGAGGAGATTCCCATCACGTGGTTGATGGGCTCAGCGATATGTCACAATGCCCTGTGTAGGCGGTGCACAGGCAGGAGAGTCACATTATCTGGGCGCTGGGTCGAGGAATATGTCACAGTTTTCTCTGTAGGCAGGGCCCAGGCAGGAGAGGAGAGCCACATCACCTAAGTGCTGGGTTCAATGATATGTCACAATTCCCTTGAGGGCAGGGCTCAGGCAGGAGAGTCACATAACCTAGGTGCTTGGCCTGAGTATATGTCACAATCACATTTGTGGGCTTGGCCCAGGCAGGAGAGTCAAATCATTCAGATTCTGGGAAAAAATATCTGTCACAATTACACCCGCAGAAAGGTCCAGGGATGACATTTACAATCCTGCACATGTCCCGGGTTATGTGTGAGAGCCAATATCTCCTGTGGGTTGGGTCCAAGAATGCAAAGCAGTCTCAATGCTGGACTGAATCCTTGCATGAGAGCCCCAATTCCACCTGAGGCCCGAGAGTCATTATTCCACCTGTGGACCAGATCCATGTGTGAGAGTCACAATTCCAACCTTTGACTCACTCTTGGTGTGACATTTGAAACCTTCACAGTAGTCTGTGTCCATCTGGAAGGGTGACAATCCTTACAGTCAGCTGGGTGTGCGTAGGAGAGTCACAATCTCTTCAGCATGGTTGGCCCTGTTGACACTTCCGGTGCCAGTTGAGGAATTTATATGATATGTGTGAATGTCGTCATTCTCTTTGACTTTGGTACAAGTAGGAGACTCAGGACCTTATCCATTGTTGTAAGCCAACCTATGAGAGTCAAAATCTCTTCTCTTGGCTGTGTCCAGGTATATGAGTCATCGCAGCATCTGTATACCTATATGGGCCCAGGTATATTTAATAATCCCACTTATGGGCAGAGATAATGCAGGAGAGTCACATCACCTAGGTTGTGGGCCCAGTGATATATTCAGGATAAATGAATTACAATTTTTAAAATAAATATAGTAAAATAACAGGCCAGATGTGGTGGCTTATGCCTGTAATCCCAACACTTTGGGAGGCTGAGGTGGGCAGATAACCTGAGGTCGGGAGTTTGAGACCAGCCTGACCAACATGGAGAAACCCCATCTCTACTAAAAATACGAAATTAGCTGGGTGTGGTGGTGCATGCCTGTAATCTCAGCTACTCAGGAGGCTGAGGCAGGAGAATCACTTGAACCTGGGAATTGGAGGTTGTGGTGAGCCAAGATCGTGCCATTGCACTCCAGCCTGTGCAACAAGAGTGAAACTCTGTCTCTAAATAAATAAATAAAACAAAATAAAATAAAATACTGTCATTACTTCCAGTTGACATAACACATGAATTCAGATGTTGTTGCTGTAGAAGCTCAATATGTCATGGCTGACTCCACTTTACATCCTGTCTTTCTATTTTAGACAATCAAAGTAGCACAAGCAAAGCCAGAAATGCTACACCTTGATTGCAAACACACCAGTGCCCTTCTAGTGAGGATATATGTGTGAGGATATTAACTTGAAATTCTTGGCATCTTTTGTTGAAGTACAGACTTCTATATGACAAATAATAAAGACAAGAATTTAACACTGCAACAGAATCAGAAAGGTATTCTAAAAATACCTTCCAATCCATTATTATTATTATTATTATTTTCACCAGAATGGTTGTGATAGAGTGGTTGCAGCAGTGTGGTCATAAATAACCCATACTGTGTACTTTGTCATTTTTGGTCTATGACCATAAGACTTTTATGCTTAAAAATAAATGTTTTCTTGCCAGGTGGAGTGGCTCACACCTGTAATTCCAGCACTTTGGGAGGCTGAGGCGGACAGATCAGGAGGTCAGGAGTTCGAGACCATCCTGGCCAACATGGCAAAACCCCATCCCTACTAAAAATACAAAAATTAACTGAGCATGGTGGCAGGTGCCTGTAATCCCAGCTACTCAGAGGACTGAGGCAGGAGAATTGCTGGAAGCTGGGAGGCAGATATTACAGTGAGATGAGTTCACACCACTGCACTCAAGCCTGGGTGACAGAGCCAGATTCCACAAAAAAAAAAAAAAAAAAAAAAAAAAAAAATTATTTTCCTAATTCAGGAATTTAACATGATTTTCACAGCCTCACATTTTCAAAAATGGTTTATTCTAAAAGAGAAATGTGATTAAACCATTTTTCCCCCAAAGAGTAGAGTAACAAATTATAATCTAGTGTACAGTTAATAAATACAATATAAAGATGTAGCCATTTATTTTAGCTGCATACTTGGGGAAAGAGACACTTTTTGGGCTATAAACCAAGGGCTTTCAGAGACGTTAGCTCATAAAATGCGGGGTGACCTGGTATAAAAACATTCACCTCTATACCCAAAACGGACATAATTCTGTGTCTTTCACTCCTCATTTCAACTATTAACCCAGAACTGGAGAAATGTAACATGCCATTATACCACAAAGCATTTTATTATTTTTATTTTAGATTCATGGGGGTACATGGGCAGATTTGTAACGTAAGTATCCTGCATGATGTCGAAGTTTGGGCACTTAATAATTCCATTGTCCAAGTAGTGTACCTCATACCTGATAAGTAGTTTTTCAATGCTTGTCTTGGCATTTTTTTTTAAGAACTCCCAGCATTTATTGTTTCCATGTTCACCCAATGTTTAGCACCCAATTATAAGTGAGAACATGTAGTATCTGAAATACTTATGTACTGTGCAATACTAAGAAACCACAGAAAAAGATATTCTTTGCAGCAACATGGATGCAGCAGAAGGCCTTTATTTTTTTTTTGACCTTTGAACTTTTTATTGGCCTCCTGCTCCCCAAAGAGTACCCTGCTTCTGCTGGCTTAATGTCTCAGAATTTGGTGTCGTTGGTCTCAGACAGCACTTTGCCATCCACTATGTGGCGGGTGGTGGTCTTTTGGATGGTTTGCTTGGAGTTGCTGCTGTCCAGGGCATCACCAAGATTGAAGTCCTCGCCATCTTCCAGCAGGCGGCGGTAGGTGGCGATCTCAGCCTCCTGCTTGACTTTGATGTTCAGCGGGGCCTTGTACTCCTGGGCCTGGCACTGCCCCTCTGCCCGGGTCTGTGCCAGCTCTGACTCCAGGTGCAGCAGGATCCTGTTGATCTGCTCCATCTGCAGGGCTTAACATGCCTCCACCTCCCTCAGGCTGTTCTCCAAGCTGGCCTTCAGATTTCTCATTGAGTCCAGGTCAATCTTCAAGGACTGGACTATACATCTAAGCTATGTGGGCATCATCTCAGCAGCTACAACCTTGGTGGACTGCGTGGTGACCACTATAGTGCTCTCCTCAATCTGCTGAGACTGGTACTTGTCCAGATCCTCTTGGTTCTTCCGAGCCAGCTCGTTGTATTGGGCCTGGATGTCTGCCATGATCTTGGCAAGGTCCTGAGCTTTGGGGGCAACTATCTCCCTGGTCAACCCAGAGCTGTCAACCTTCCTTGTAGTCCTTTTACTTCCTCTTTGTGGTTCTTCTTCATAAAGAGCAGCTCCTCCCTGAGGGCCTTGATCTCTGTCTCCAACTGCAGCCGAGTGACATTTGCGAAGCCCATGGATATTGCTCTCCACACACTGGCACATGGCCAGCTCTGTCTCACACTTGGCTCTAAAGTCATCAGCAGCAAGACGGACTGAAGGGGGCCAGCCCCTCCACACCTGTGGGTATTTCTTGTCAGGTGGGATGAGAGACTGAGAAAAGAAATAAGACACAGAGAGAAAGTACAGAGAAAGAACAGTGGGCCCAGGGGACCGGTGCTCAGCATACAGAGGACCCACACTGGCGCCAGCCTCTGAGTTCCCTCAGTATTTATTGATCATTATTTTTACCATCTTAGCGAGGAGAGTGTAACGGGGCAACAGATGGGGAGAAGGTCAGCAGGGAAACATGTGAGCAAAGGAATCTGTATTATGAATAAGTTCAAGGAAAGGTACTGTGTCTGGATGTGCACGTAGGCTAGATTTATGTTTCTCTTTACCCAAACATCTCAGTGTAGCAAACAGCAACAGAGCAGTATTGCTGCCAGCATATCTTGCCTTCAGCCGCAGGGCAGTTGTCTCCTATCTCAGAAGAGAATGAATAGGAATGGCCAGCTTTACACTGAGACCTTCTATTCCCAGGGATGAGCAGGAGACAGAAGCCTTCCTCTCATCTCAACTACAAAGAGGCCTCCCTTTTTCACTACTCCTTCTCAGCACAGACTGTTTATGGGTGTCAGGCTGGGGGATGGTAAGGTCTTTCCTTTCCCATGAGGCTATATCTCAGGCTGTCTCAGTGGGGGGAAAGCTTGGACAATACCCAGGCTTTCTTGGGCAGAGGTCACTGTGGCTTTCCGCAGTGCATTGTGTCCCTGGTTAATGGAGAATGGAGAATGGTGATGACTTTTACCAAGCATACTACCTGCAAACATATTGTTAACAAGGCACATCCTGCACAGCCCTAAATCCATTAAACTTTGATTCATTACAGCACATGTTTCTGTGAGCACAGCGTTGGGGCTACAGTTACAGGTTAACGGCATCTCAAAGCAGAAAAAATTTTTCTTAGTACAGATCAATATGGAGTTTCTTATATCTTGCTTTTCTACAGAGACACAGTAACAATCTGATCTCTCTCTCTTTTCCCCATGATGGACATTGTAGATCTGCAGAATGATGTGGGCATTGTCCACAGTATTTGTGAAGATCCGAGCCCTCATGTCCTTGATGGTCTTGAAGTTAATGGCTTGTCTCTGACCTGGGGTCCCACCTTCTCCAGGTGCTCCCAGATTTTGCTCTCCACCTTCCGGTTCTTGGTCCTCAGGCTCCTCACTCTGTCCAGGTAGAAGGCCAGGCAGTAGTTCAGGCTTTGCATGGTCTTCTTGTTCTGGAAGCCTCCCATTCCTGTCAGGCCCCAGGCTATCCCCGCAGCCAGGCCCCTGAACCCCATGCCGCCTTAGAAGCTGGTGAATCACGACACGGAGATCCGGGAACCAGAACCCCCCATGCCTGCATAGATGATGGCTGCGCTGCTGACTGGCCAGGCACCTGGATAGAGCCCAGGGACTCGTAATTGATGAAGAAGTTTGAGCGAGTGGTGGAGCTCATGCTGTCCAGGGAAGAGAGCGAGATGACAGGACTCAGGCTTTGCCGATGACCAGAACTGTGTTTTTGATTTTGTTCTCAGCTTGAATGTTATTCATGTACAGAAATGCTACTCATTTGTGTGTGTTAATTTTGTATCCTGAGACTTTGCTTAAGTCACTTTTTAGGCTTAGAGGTCTTTTTAGGCTTAGAGTCACTTTTTAGGCTTAGAGGTCTTTTTGTGACATCTCCAAAGTTTCCCAGGTAGAGAATTATATCATCTGTGAGAATAATTTGACTTTCTCTTTTCTTATTTAGATCCCTTTTAGTTATCTTGTTTAATTGCTCTAGGTAGGACTTCCAGAACTATGTTGAATATGAGTATTTAGAGTGGATATTCTTGTCTTATTTTTATTCATATGGAGAGTTCATCCAGCTTTTGCCTGTTCAGCATGATTTCAGCTGAAGATTTGTCACAGATGGCTTTATTATTTTGAGATGTTTCTTTAATACCTAGTTTGTTGAGAATATTTTTATAAATATTGGATTTAATGCTTTTTCTGTATCTATTGTGATAATCATGTTTGCTTTTAATCATCTTTACTTGATGAATCATTTATTGACTTGTATATGATGAAACATCCTTGCATTCATGAAGTAAAGCTGCCATGATTGTGGTAAAATAACGTTTTGATTTGATTATGAAATCAGCTTGCAGTATTTTATGGAGAATTTTTGTTTAAATGATCACTCAAAATATTGGCCTATAGTTTTTGTCGTGGTTGTGTCTTCACTAGATTTTGGTATCAAGGTGATATTGGTTTTATATAAAGAGTTAGAAAGAAATCCCACCTTGATTTTTGGAGTACATTCAGAGGATTAGCTCATCTTTGTATATGTGGTAGAATTTAGTTGTGAATTCATCTGATCTAGGGCTATTCATGGTTCATGGGTTTTCTATTACCAATGTATATATTTCTATTACTAATGTATGATTTCTATTACTATTCTATATTATAATGTATAATTTCTATTGCTAAGTTTATAATTTCATTATACATTTTATTAATTTTTGCTGTGTTCAAGGTTTTTGCTTCGTTCTGTTTCAATCTTGAGAGGTTGTGTGTATCCAGGAGTTTATCTATTTTCTGTAAATTTTTTACTTTGCATGCGTGGAGATGTTCATAGTAGTCTCGGAGGATGTTTTGTATTTATGTGGAGTTAGTTGTGATTTCACAACTCTAACATTTAAATAGATGCAGAACAAAAGTTTGACACATTCCCTAATGATAAATCTCTGAAAAAATTAAGTATAGGACAAATGCACCTGAAGCCAATAAATGCCACATATAACAAAAAGTGCACAGGAAACAGCATACTAAACAGGGAAAAGCTGTAAGCTTTTACTCTGAAAGCTAGAACAAGACAAGGATGCCCACTTTCTTCAGTCTTGCTAAACATAGTACGAAATGTCCAAGACAGAGAAATTAGAGAAAAAAATCAAAGGCATCCAGATTGGAAAAAAAAGTTAAATTATTACTATTTGTAGAAGACATAATCTTAAGTATAGAAAAGCCTAAGACTTTACTAAGAACTACTAGAAATTAATAAACGAATTCATTAAATTTACAGAATAAAAAATCCACCTGCAAAATTCAGTAGCATTTTTGTAAACAATTAACTATCTCAAAATAAAATTAAAAAACAATCCTATCTACAATAACTGTAGTAACTATACTTTGAGATAAATGTAACCAAAAAGTTGAAACACCTTACATTATAATCTAAAGAATATTAAAGTAATAATACACAAATGAAAATATTTATGAGCTGGCATTAATATTGTTAAATATCTGCATTATACAAAATGATCTACAAATATAATGCAACTTCTATCAAATACCAGTGACAAATTTAATAGGAATTTAAAAATATATATCTAAAACTTATATGGTACCACAGAAGACCCTGAGTAGCAAAAGCAATCAAACAAAACAAAAAAGGCTGAACACATTACCCTACCTGACTTTGAAATATGCTACAAAGCTATAGAAACCAAAACAGTATGGTACAGCAATAAAAAAAGACACACAGGCCAGTGGAGCAGAAGAGAGAAATGAGAAACATATTCATGTACTTACAGCTGATTATATTAATGGATGACAATCTTTTAGGGAAATGACAGTATCTTCAATAAATGGTGTTGAGAAAACTTTATAGCCACAGGCAGAACAATAAAATGAGATCCTCGTCTCACACCATATATAAAAATCAACTTAAAATAAATTTGATATTTAAATGTAAGGCTTGAAACTCTGAAACTACCATAAAAAAATATACAGTGAAAGCCCCATAACATTGGTCTGGGCAGTGACTTTCTAAAATTTAATCTCAGAATCCCAGGGAACCAAAGAAAAAATAGAAGAGTCAGATTACTTCAAATTAAAAAGTTCTGCACAGAATCTGATACAATCAACAGGATGAGAAAACTAAAAAATGGGAGAAAATATGTACAAATTATACATGTGACAAGGGTTTAATATCAAAATATATAAGAAACTCAATTACAGAATAAAAACAAATAATATTAAAAATGAGTTACATGCTTATTTTTCAAAAAAGACATACTTATAGGCAAGAGATATAAAAAAGACTCAATATCAATTACCAGGAAAAGCAAAAAAGGAGAGAAAACTATGATATCAACTCACTTCTGTTAGAATAACTCTTATTAAAAAGAAAAAAATTAGTAAAGATGTGAAGATAAAGGAATGCCTGGTGGCTGGTGTGGTGGCTCACGCCTATAATCCCAGCACTTTGGGAGGCCAAGGTGGGCGGATCACGGGGTCAGGTGATTGAGACCATCCTGGCTAACACAGTGAAATTCTGTCTCTACTAAAAATACAAAAAAATTAGCCGGGCGTGGTGGTGGGCGCCTGTAGTTCCAGCTACTCAGGAAGCTGAGGTAGGAGAATGGCATGAACCCAGGGGGCGGAGCTTGCAGTGAGCCGAGACTGCCACTGCACTCCAGCCTGGACAACAGAGCGAGACTCCATCTCAAAAAAAAAAAAAAAAAAAAAGAAAAAAGAATGCTTGCATATTGTTGGTTTGAATGTAAATGAGAACAGCCATTATAAAAAATAAAATAGGCCAGGCACGGTGGCTCATGCCTGTAATCCCAGCACTTTGGGAGGCCGAGGCCAGTGGATCACCTGAGGTCTGGAGCTCGAGACCAGACTGACCAACATGGAGAAACCCTGTCTCTACTAAAAATACAAAATTTGTCAAGCGTGGTAGTGCATGCCTGTAATCCCAGCTACTCGGGAGGCTGAGGGAGGAGAACTGCTTGAACCTTAAGCTGAGATCACACCATTGCACTCCAGCCTGGCAACAAGAGCGAAACTCCATCTCAAAACAAACAAACAAAAATAAATAAATAAAAAATAGAGAAGTCTCAAAAAATTTAAAATAAAACTATCATATAATACAGCAATTGTAATATTGGATATATATCCAAAACAAATAAAATCAGAATAAAAAAACATTTGCACTTCTATGTCATTTGCAACACTCTTTACAATTGTCAAAATATAGAATCAACAGTTCAACATCAAATGAGTAAATAAAGACAGTATAGTAGGCTGGGTGCAGTTGCTCATGCCTGTAATCTCAGCACTTTGGGAGGCCAAGGTGGGTGGATCACTTGAGGTCAGGAGTTCAAGACCAGCTTGGCCAATATGGTGAAAACTCATCCCTACTAAAAATATAAAAGTTAGCTGGGGGGAGGTTGCAGTGAGCCGAGATTGCACTCCTGCACTCCAGCCTGGGCTACAGAGCAAGACTCCATCTCAAAAAGAAAAAAAAAAAAGTATGATATATTTAAACAATGGAATACTACCTACCTTCAAAAAAGAAAATTCTATTATTTTCAGTCAGATGGATTAACCTGGAGTACGTTACATTACCTGAAATAAGCCAGGCACATAAAGATTATTATTATTTTTGTGACAGAGTCTTGCTCTGTTGCCCAGGCTGGAGTGCAGTGGTGCAATCTTGGCTTATTGCAACCTCTGCCTCCCAGGTTTAAGCGATTCTCCTGCCTCAGCTGGGACTACAGATGCCCACCACCATGCCCAGCTAATTTTTGTATTTTTAGTAGACGGGGTTTCATCACATTGGCCAGGCTGGTCTCAAACTCCTGACTTTGTGATCTGCCCGCCTCGGCCTCCCAAAGAGCTGGGATTACAATGTGAACCACTGCGCCCGGCCCAGAAAGATTATTTCATAATTTTACTTACACATGGATCCTAAAAAAACATAATCTCATCGAAGTAGAAAGTAAAATGGTGACCACCAGATACCAAGGTATTTACAAGCGGGTTTGGAAAAATGCCAGTCAAAAAATACATAATTATACTTGGAGAAATAATTTCAAAAGATTTTTTGTACAGCACGGTGGCTATAGTTCATAATAATGTATTTGTATTTTTGAAAAGTGCTAAGACTATGTCACATGCTGTCACCACAAAAAATGTTAACTATGTGAGGTAAAGCATTAATTACCTAGAATTAAACATTTGACAATGTATACACACTTCAAAATTCATGTTTTACAGAATATTTATTTATTACAGATAATAACTGCATAAAAGACACTAAAAGGGCAGTTGTTGCTTTGGTCTCATGACTGGCCACTCTTCGAACACAGTAAACAAGTGTGTAAGCAAACTAACAGGATATGTTTCAATGCAAAAGCTGCCATGATCTCCAAGTTTTCCAGAAAAAATGATCAAGAAGTTGGCTACAGTTATGTGACTAAGAATAGAAACTCTAGACTGAACTTCACCCACTAAAAAAATTATATGACTGAGAAATTTTTTCAAATTGTAATATCAATATAAAAAAGAAATATTATCCCAAATCTTAAATCCACAGAGGTCACTTTATTATTTTACAAACTTGAACATTCACACTTAAAAATAGAAGATGCTGCATGAAATGTTAAGTTGTGCTATATCATAGAAAATTAAATTTAAAAAATTTTACTTACCATTAGCTCTCTTAAAAATTTAATTTCTGAGATATATTTTTTAGCAAATATTTGCCACATTTTGTGTAAGATTTTTTTCTTTTACAAGTAGAAAAAAAGAACACTGACTTATTCCTCTCACCTGTGGATACTGAATGCATTTTATCTTAATTAACTGATTTGAAAGTTGTATTGATAAGCAAACTCTCCAGTTAAAACTAATTTTTTAGTACATTAAAAAAATACCAACTTTCTCATCAAAACCTACAAAGTACCATGTAAAATGTCATGGCATAAAGACAACAATGAGAAAACCATAGATATAATACAGAAAAAGGAGGAGAAGGGCTGTGATGCATACATAGCTGGAATACACATAATAAAACAAAAGATGCTTAGAAAATAAAGGAAGCAGAATTTCTCTTTAAATTCAGCAAGAGTCAGCTTTGTAGCCTGGAAAAAATGTCTTCTTAACATGAAGAATCAATATTATTTTTTCACCATTGATATTTTCCATCTCTGACTTGAAGTTACAAACTAACTTCAGCAGGAATATTTATAGCTTGTTATGCAGCATCTGTTACACAGCAAGTAGTGTCATGTTTGTTTGCTGTATTTATATATAAAAACATCCTCATGACTTATAAAGCATCCTTAGTACTTACCTGAAAAAAAAAAATTGGCTCAATAAATAAATACAGTTATTTCAATTATAAAAAGTGAAAAGAACAACAACTAAAGCAGGTTTAGAGTTCTCCAATTAAAAGAACAAATGAATTGTTCTAAGAAAATAAAATATAACTTGATACACTAATTTTGTAATTACATCTAAACATTATTTTGTGTGCACTACTAAATTTTATAAAAGCATTATAATCCCTGACAAGCTCACATAATAATGCCTCAGAAACTATAAAAAATTATAAAAAAAAGAAAATTATAGGTCCAGCATGAGTACCAGGCAAGTCAAAACATTTGCATGGGAAGATTCTGAACCACAAGCCATAAGATATTAAAGTAATAAATTTAACACAAAGCAGACAGTATACATTTGTTTTCAGCATTTTTGAGGTATTCAGTTTTCTAGTAAACTAGTTACCTTATTATTATTTTTTTTTTGAGATGAGTCTTACTCTTTCACCCAGGCTGGAGTGCAGTGGCATAATCTCAGTTCACTGCAACCTCCACATCTTGGGTTCAAGCAATTCTCCTGTCTCAGCCTCCTGAGTAACTGGGACTAGAGGTGCACACGACACCCAGGTAATTTTTGTATTTTTAGTAGAGATGGGGTTTCACCATATTGGTCAGGCTGGTCTCGAACTCCTGACCTCAGGTGATCCACCCACGTCAGCCTCCCAAAGTGATGGGATTACAGGCGTGAGCCACTGCACACAGCCAATTAGTTACCTTATTAAGATGATTTGTTTTGTTCCAATATTGCTTTCTTCTGAATACAGGTACAAATTCATATTCACAAAAACACACATGCTTTATAATTTTCTTACCCCTAAGGTTTATCTTTAGAGTAGTATATGTGTATATTTACCTCTATGTAAATAAAGATTAAGAGTCTGTATGTGTTTGCAGGCAGAGAGGCCACATGTTTAAAGAAAAATATTAACAAATTTTTAAATGTTTATTCAGAATTCAGAAATGTATGGATTTTATTAATACTTCTATACAATTCTTATTATGACCATAAAATAAAATAATGACCAAAATCTTGCCACTTGCCAAAGTGGCCAGATGGAAGTAGACATTCCATGCAAATTGGTTACTGTAACCAATAACAACTGCACATTTCAAAATAACTAAATGTGTAGAATAGGTTTGTAATACAAAGGATAAATGCTAGAGGTGATGGATACTTCACTTACCCTGATGTGATTGTTACATATTATATGCCTGTATCAAAATATTCTATATATGGCATAAATATATACACATACTATGTACCCACAAAAATTTTAAAAAATAAGCTCATATAACAAAAAAAGAATAAAAATTTAACCTACAAGAACAATATTCTTTAACCTATTTGCAGTTTAAAGCCACTGGCAAAAGAGATGTTAGTTCATTATGTTACCAAATTGCACACTGTAACCATCTTTCAACTACATTCTTGAGTAAGGTAGATAGGTTAAACTTAGTGGCATCATAATGCATCATTGAGTGCATAATGATCATAATATGTTAAAGTTTAATTATAAAACTAAGTTTACATGTAATCTGAAAATTTTAAAATGTACTGCATTTTATTACATAGAAATATAATTAGTAAAATAATATATTACTAATTTTAATTAAAAGTTTTTCATTCACTATAATGCAGAAGAATATTACTCTGAACAACTACTTCATATATCACTCAATATTATGTTAACCACAAAGAGACCCACCACTTAGATTTTCATCATGCATCTTACATTTTAATGTTCTTATTCTTTTTTGTTTTTGAGATGGAGTCCTTCCCTGTCACCCAGGCTGGAGCGTACGTAAGAATAGTGTACTTTTTGTTTTTTTTTTTTTTTTTGAGATGGAGTCTTGCTCTGTTGCCCAGGCTAGTGTGGAGTGGCGCGACCTTGGCTCACTGCAACCTCCGCCTTTTGGGTTCAAGTGATTCTCCTGCCTCAGCTTCCTGAGTAGCTGGGATTACAGGTGCGCGCCACAGGGGACACCTAATTTTTGTAGTTTTTAGTAGATGGGGTTTCACCATATTGGCCAAGCTGGTCTGGAACTCCTGACCTCATGATCTGTCTCGGCTTCTCAAAGTGCTGGGATTGCAGGTGTGAGCCACCGCGCCCAACCTAATGTTCTTATTCTTTAATAGAAAAGGTCATAAATAATGACCACCTAACAAAAAAAAAATCTCCTATCTTTGATGTAGCAACCACTGATCACATTCTTTCACATGTGAATATAATAGCAATGAAGAAGAAAGAGCATGAAGTAATTTCAAAGTTGAATGACATGATTATTTGCTTTTCAAAAAACCTGTAATTTTTTTAAGGAAAAAAGTATACTTTGAATGTAATTAAAACTCTGCAAAAAATGTTCTACTTCTTTTAAAGTTATATACAAATAATTTATCCACCAAATTTAGTTTTGGATTATTTTCTATACTCAGCACTCTGATTTAGTGTAGTGTCTGAAGTGCCAGCACCTTAGATATTTCTACTGTGAATCCTCTGACATTTACATAAACTTAACTTTTGATTAAATATATTTTTATATCTACTGCATCAGCAAAAATATATTTTAGTATGACTCCTCTGCTGCTTTTTAAGCTGTAGTTTTTGAAAAAGTTCTTGAAAATTTGTTACATTTGCAGGGTTTTTCTCAAATATAAATTCTCTGATGTTGGCCAGGTGTGGTGGCTCCCGCCTGTAATCCCAGCACTTTGGGAGGCTGCAGTGGGCAGATCACCTGAGGTCAGGAGTTTGAGACCAGCCTGAACAACATGGAGAAACCCTGTCTCTTCCAAAAATACAAAATTATCCAGGCGTGGTGGCACATGCCTGTAATCCCAGTTACTCAGGAGGCTGAAGGAGGAGAATCGCTTAAACCCAGGAGGCGGAGGTTGTGGCAAGCCGAGATCGCACCACTGCACTCCAGCCTCAGTAACAAGAGTGAAAGAAACTCCGTCTAGAAAAAAAAAAAAAAATTCTCTGATGTTAAAGAAAGTTTAAGCTACTGCTTCAGGGGTTTCCTCTAGCACAAAATCTGTACAATAAGATTTGTGATACAAGTAAAGGTACTACAACCCTCTTTAAATTTGCGATGTTTGTCTTCAAAATCATTACTCTTTTTCACATTAAAGGCTTATATTTTCTGAATGCTCTTTTGACAGTAATTGCATTTATAATGCTTTTATTAAGTACTTTCTGATGCTGAGTAAGATGTGAGCAGATATTGATGGCTTTTCCACATTCTTTATATTTGTATACTTTTTCTCAACTAAAAATTCTTTTCTGTGCAATAAGGTGTGAGAATAAATTGTTTTGCCACATTGTTTGCACTTGTAGTTTGTTCCAGCATGAATTATCTTACCTAAAAGAAAGTGTGACAACCATTTAAAGACTTTGCCACATTCTTCACATTTTTAGAATTTCTCACCAGTATGATTACTTTTATGATTATAAGTTTGAGGCGTTGTCAAAATTATTGTCACATCTTTCAGGTTAGTAGTTCCTCTCCAGTATAAATTTTCTTATGTTTAGTAAGACTTGTAAATTGGTTAAAAGCTTTGCCATAATTTTCACATTTGCAATTTTTCTCCGGTATGAATTATCTTATGTTTAGTAAGGACTGAGGACCATTTAAAAGCTTTGTCACATTCTTCACATTTGTAAGGTTTTTCTCCAGTATGAATTCTCTTATGTTTAGTAAGGTTTGAGGACTGGTTAAAGGCTTTGCCACATTCTTCACATGTGTAGGGTTTCTCTCCAGTATGAATTTTCTTATGTTTGGTAAGTTTTGAGGATTGGTTAAAAGCTTTGCCACATTCTTCACATTTGTATGGTTTCTCTCCAGTATGAATGATCTTATGGATAGTAAGGGTTGAGGGCCATTTAAAACCTTTACCACATTCTTCACATTTGTAAGGTTTCTCTTCAGTATGACTTTTCTCATGTCTAGTAAGATTTGAGGACTGGTTAAAAGCTTTGCCACATTTTTCACATTCATAGGGTTTCTCTCCCGTATGAATTTTCTTATGTTCAGTAAGTTTTGAGGATTGGTTAAAAGCTTTTCCACATTCTTTACATTTGTAAGGCTTCTCTCCAGTATGAATTATCTTATGTTTAGTAAGGGTTGAAGAGTGCTTAAAAGCTTTACCACATTCTTTACATTTGTAAGGTTTCTCTCCAGTATGAATTATCTTATGTGTAGAAAGGTGTGAGAAATGATTAAAGGCTTTTCCACACTTTTCACATTTGTAGGGTTTCTCTCCAGTATGAATTATCTCATGTGTAATAAGGTGTGCAGACTGGTTAAAGGCTTTTCCACATTTTTTACATTTGTAGGGTTTCTCTCCAGTATGAATTATCTTATGTGTAGTAAGGTTTGAGGACTGCTTAAAGGCTTTGCCACATTCTTCACATTTGTAGGGTTTCTCTCCAGTATGAATTTTTCTATGGGTAGTAAGGGTTGAAGATCGGTTAAAAGCTTTACCACATTCTTTACATTTGTAGGGTTTCTCTCCAGTATGAATTATCTTATGGGTAGTAAGAGTTGAGGATCGGTTAAAAGTTTTGCCACATTCTTCACATTTGTAGGGTTTCTCTCCAGTATGAATTTTCTTATGTTTAATAAGGTTTGAGGACTGGTTAAAGGCTTTACCACATTCTTCACATTTGTAGGGTTTCTCTCCCGTATGAATTCTCTTATGTTTAGTAAGGGTTGAGGACCAGTTAAAGGCTTTTCCACATTCTTCACATTTGTAGAAATTTACTCTAGTATGAATTCTGCTATGTTCAGTTAGGCATGAAATCATGCGAAATGATTTGCCACATTTTCTACATTCGAAAGGTTTATTTTTAGTATGTCTTATCTTATGTTTCTTTGAATTTGAAAATTTATGAACGACTTTTACATATTTATCACTTTGAAATATTTTGCTCTGGGTAGCTGTGAGACATTGGTTAAGTCCATTATAACCTCCTTTGTGCATCTTACACTCATCCACACTTTCACAGCCTTTTCTTAATGGTAAATTCTCATGTCTACATTTTCCATATCTTTTCAGTGTCGCTTTTTGGAAAGAATCTTTTATATTCTGCTCTGGCCAAAGGTCTTGGGCAAAATGAGAACACACAACTGAAAGAAATAAAAATGACAAATTACTCCACTTGCTAGACTTAGATGAAGATAGTTTACAAATGTAACATATAAAAATAAACAAACTACATTAAGATGGCATAGCAAAATACCATAGGCCCTAAATCCTTCATAGACATTTAAATGTAACAAAAACATACTGACCAAAATACATTTGTAGAAAATTTATAAATGAGTTAAGTGTGTGCAGTGCCCCAGGTGAGCATAATGCAAAGAGCCACATAGGAAAAAAAAAGTTTGTTACATTTACAACACAGCTCTTTCAGCTGCCCAATGTAACACAGGGCCTTTAGAAGTAAATTGGCCACTCTTGGTTTCTTTTATAAAAGACAAGAAAAATAGCGGGAAAAACATATTTTTATTTCTGGTTTCTAGGGACTTTTCCAGACACTGGTTTCTGTCTTGAAAGAAATGGTATACATTGGAATTGCAGTTTGAGTCTGCTGAGATCAAAGGTAAATGCTACAGCAGCAAAGAGACTACAATACTATAGGCAGGAAATAGTTGTAGCAAATGATTACTGACTATTAAGAAGAAACATGAACAAACTCCTTTAATGAAAAAAAAACCTAAAAAATTTCAGACAAGACACATCCTAAGAACATGTTAGAGGAACTCTCAGAATCTCTATCCAAGACAATTGGTTTCAGATATGCCAGGACAAAGCTATATTATAAAGATTATTACAGATAGTTTGTTTTTAACGTCTAAATTTCAATGAAAGATTACAACGTATAAAAATATTGGGGCAACATAGCCCCATCAGAAATATAAAAATTTCAGAAAGCTATCATTAAAAATAAACATATACAAATTAGTTTTAAAAACTTGAATAATATTCAATGAGGAAAATAGAAACACAGACAACTATTGAAAATTAGAAGAATGAGAATAACAACAAAAATATTAAAAATATCAAAAAACAGGCCGGGCACGGTGGCTCATGCTTGTAATCCCAGCACTTTGGGAGGCCAAGGCAGGCGGATCACGAGGTCAGGAGATCGAGACCACCGTGAAACCCCGTCTCTACTAAAAATACAAAAAAATTAGCCGGGCGTGGTGGCGGGCGTCTATAGACCCAGCTACTCGGAGAGGCTGAGGCAGGAGAATGGCGTGAACCCGGGAGGTGGAGCTTGCAGTGAGCCGAGATTGCGCCACTGCACTCCAGCCTGGGCGACAGAGCGAGACTCCGTCTCAAAAAAAAGAAAAAAAAAAATCAAAAAACAGAAATTGTGGAGGTGAAAAATACAAAAAAAATTAATATAAGAAAACGTAAAAATGAAGAAGCTTAACAAACTAGAATACACACAAAGATATTTATAACAAACACATATATGAGTACAATTTCAAGTCACAAAGTAGAGAATCTTGAAAGATGCAAGATAAAAGTGATGTGTCGTTTATAAGCATAGTCTTATGAGATCACTAGTAAATTTGTCATGAAAATTTTGCAAGCCAGAAGGGAACTGTGTGATATTGTAATAGTCCTGAAATTAGTAAAAAAAAAGTATATTGGCACTGCATATGCCCTATATATCAAAGATGCTGAAAATAACATAATGTAAGAAAACAACATTTTATTATATAAAAATGCATAACTTTCTGGGAAAGATACGCACATATCCAAAATTAGAATTCCTTAGCATTATCATAATGGTACAGAAAACATTTTTAGTTATTCCCTAAAAGTTGAAAAATAAAAACACTAATTATTATAAACACCCATTAATGTACTTACAATATAAAGATATAATTAGCAACATCAATAAGAAAGTTGAGGGCAGATATAATGAGAAAGATTTTTTGTATACAACTAAAGTTAATTTTTTACCAGAATTAAATATACTGTTGCATCTTTTAGAGATTTTATGTAATCCCCAAGGTACCACAAAAAAGTCTATATGTATAGAGATATAAAAGAAAATTTTAAAAAGTGAAAGCATGGCCGGGCGCGGTGGCTCACACTTGTAATCCCAGCAATTTGGGAGGCCGAGGTGGGTGGATCACGAGGTCAGGAGATCAAGACCACGGTGAAACCCCGTCTCTACTAAAAAATACAAAAAATTAGCTGGGCGTGGTGGCGGGCCCCTGTAGTTCCAGCTACTCGGAGAGGCTGAGGCAGAAGAATGGCGTGAA
Source organism: Symphalangus syndactylus (assembly GCF_028878055.3). Taxonomy (NCBI): domain Eukaryota; kingdom Metazoa; phylum Chordata; class Mammalia; order Primates; family Hylobatidae; genus Symphalangus; species Symphalangus syndactylus. Next base: position 46,818,270 of record NC_072435.2, on the reverse strand, counting down.
CCCGGGAGGCGGATCTTGCAGTGAGCCGAGATTGCGCCACTGCACTCCAGCCTGGGCGACAGAGCGAGACTCCATCTCAAAAATAAATAAATAAATAAAAATAAAAAGTGAAAGCATATTAGTACAAAAATAAAAATGACATAAAGAAAGAGAAAATTGGGAACAAAGATACAAGAATCAAATAAAACAATAAAATAACATTTGTAAGTCTGTTTCAGAAAATTAAATATATATAAAATTAACTTTTTAATTAAAAGACATACTTTCAATAAAGGGATTTATAAAAAAAAAAGTTAAAAACCAGGATTCAACTTGCCTTTCTACAAGAGTCAGTTGAGATCTAATGATAAAGACTGAAAGTGGCAAGACGGAAGTAGACATTCCATGCAAATTTTAACCAAATGAGAGCAGAAGAGGTCTAAGTAATATTACACAAGCTACATCTTAAGTTAAAACTGTCATATTTTATAAAATTTACTTTAAAGTCAAAACTCCAAAGAGACAAAGAAGGACATTAAACAATAATAGATTCACTCACTGGGAACCTCTGAAAAATTTCTATATACATTTGTGGGGTATGTGTGTGTGTGTGTGTGTGTGTGTGTATCTCACATTAAGGTTCCAAATATATAAAGCAAATATTGACAGAATCGATGAAACACATAAAGTGCAATATAATTTTTATAGTAGGATATTTCAATACCTACTTTCTATAATAAAAATAAAACAAGACAGAATATTAGAAGGGAACAGATAACTTTAAGGCAATATAAAACAATTACTTCTAACAGAGGTATAGAGAACGCTCCTCAGTAACATCAGGATATACACCTTTCTCAGTAGCTCATACAACATTCTTTTTGATAGACCACCTGTTAGGACAAAAAAGTAGTCTTAACAAATTTTTCAAAACTAAAATTTTATAAATTACTCTTTATGATAAAAATGGAATCGGTATAATTAATGCTGTAAAGACGTTCATATTGCTCAATGTAATCTACAGCTTTAAGGCAATGTTTTTAAAACTGCTCACTGCATTTTTGAAGAAATAGAAACAGCAACCTCAGAAGTATATGGAATCTCAAAAGACAATAAAGTACCCACCAATCTTCAAAAAAAGAAACAATGTTTGAGGCATTACAGTTCCTGATTTCAAACACAGTACAAAGCTACAAAATTTAAAAAACTTGGTATAAGTATAAAGCTGAAAAGGTAGACTAATAAGAGAATGCAGTACATACATAATGTATATGTCATATAAAGGGTCATTTGCTTCCCCATAATTATTGCGGCATTGTTACTGAAAGCCAGTGGGTGAAAGCAATGCAAATTTCTGTCATTAAACCATTCAGCAGATTTAATTTGAAATATAAAATTACTGGAATAGGCTCGGTGCGGTGGTTCAAACCTGTAATCCCAGCACTTTGGGAGGCCAAGGTGGGTGGATCACGTGAGGTCAGGAATTCAAGACCAGCGTGTCCAACATGGTGAGACCCCACCTCCACTAAAAATACAAAAATTAGCCGGGCATGGTGGCACATGCCTGTAATCTCAGCTACTCGAGAGGCTGAGGCAGGAGAATTGCTTGAACCCAGGAGGCAGAGGCTGCAGTGAGCCAAGATTGCGCCATTGCACTCTGTACTCCAGCCTGGGCGACGGCGTGAAACTCCATCACAAAAAAACAAAAAACAAAATACTGGAATATCCCTCAGTTTTCAAAAAGCAGGAAATATTCTGACAACTGTAAAGATAAGTTTTGATGACATTATGCCAAATAAAATGGGCCAGCCACAGAAAGACAGAGATTGTATAAGATATTTAAAGCAGTTACAACCTTAGACAAGGAAAACAGAGTGGTGTTTGAAAAGTGCTACAAAATGGGGAAAATTGGCAGTTGTTTAATGTGTATTCAGACTCAGCTTTGCAAGATAAAAACATTTTGGTGATATGTTGCAAAACAATGTCAATATAATTAAGATGACTAAATTGAATATTTACAAATACTTTATTATAAATGTTGTTATGTTTTTGATAAGTAAAAATAAACAGAAATACCTAAAAAAGATACAGAGTAATGATAGTTTTTATATTATCTTAAAATTCAAAAGTGTTTCTCCCACACAGAAATAATATAGATTCACAAATAAATAAGATGATAAAAGTAGAAGAATTTTTATGACTACTCACCTACACAGGATTAAACAACCATTCAAAACAAACTACACAACAAATACACAAGTTATAGGAAAACAGAAATAATATTTATACAGGCAAACAAACATAAACACATTAGCAATAGACATGGCTGATTCATATTTGATTTTGCTTCACACTGTCATAAATTGCAGTTAAATATTTTCATACACAATTATAATATAAACTAAAACATCCAAACACAATTAACTAATGTGAGCTGGAATGCCCTTAAATATAAAACACAAAAATATAGAAGTGCAAAACAAAATTAAAACATGAAATGTAAAACTTATTGGACACCGTCGAGTAGAACAATATATTCATGAAAAAAATCATAGAATAATATAGCAAAAAAGTAATACAGAGGTTACTTGAAGATGAAAAAAAGCTGAGAACTTTCCAAATTATGATGTAATAAAAAATTCTTAACCAATACTACTTGAAAATGTTTATAATTATATATTAATATAACATATGTATATAAAAATATATAATAATCATACTACTAATTATAATTATTTTACTTCAAAAACAAGATAAAAATAAACACTTTTCAAAATAAAAGGTGAGGGTATTCATCACCCCTAGCACAGTCCTACAAAAACTGCTACATGGTTGCCAGGCACAGTGGCTCATGCCTGTAAATCCTACAGTTTTAAGAGGCCAAGGCAGTCAGATCACTTGAGACTAGGAGTTGAAGATCAGCCTGAGCAACACAGTGAGACACTGCATACAAAATAAAAAAGAAAGGCTAAATGAGTCCATTATGTTAAAAAATAAAGTGATGCTGAACAGCATCATAAAAACATATATAAATAAAAAACTCTATTAAATATATCAACACATAAAATTACTTATTATCAAAATAATGGTGCATAAAACTCTTAAATTTCCTCTGTAGAATATGAAAAACAAAATATAAATCTGTTAATAGATACACAACATAAAATAATATTTAATACCAATAACAAACTGGAAAATACAGTCAAATAAGCTGAAAGTAACAGAATGGAAAAACTTTTTATTACATGCAAATATAACCACAATTGAGTGAGACACTCATAATTATATTAGACATAATATGCTTTAAGTCAAGTACTAGCATGAGACAAAGACTGATGTTATATAATAGTAAAATGGGTCAATTTACCAGGAATCTAAAACTATTATGCCTATTCATTTATGTGTATATGTATATACAACATTAGGGCTCCAAAATATATAAAGCAAATATTGACAAAAGTGAAGCAAGAAATACATAGCAACATAATAGTTGTAGACATCAAGACCCCATTTTTAATAATAAATAGAAAATTCAGAGAAAAGATCAATAAGAAAACAGAAAACTTAGACATTACAGAATATATTATTTTACACATAGAGGAATACCTGAGAGTGGATAATTTATAAATAAAAAAGGCTTGTTTGGCTCATGGTTGGGCAGACTGTACAAGAAGTGTGTGCCGGCATCTGCCTCTGGTGGAAGGTTTCGGTAAGCTTCCACGATGGTGGAAGGCCAAGAGTAACTGGACATATCACATAGTAAAAGACAGAACCAAATGTGAGGTGAAGGAGCCAGGTTCTTTTACTGGGGCAGCTCTCATTTGAATTAACAGAGTGTAAACTTTTTGATTACCAAGAGGATGGTATGAAGCCATTCATGAGAAATTTGCCCCATGATCTAAACATCTCCCACCAGGCTCTACATCCAACACTGAGGATTACATTGCAGCATGAGATTTGAAGAACATGAACATCTAAACCACATCACAGACCAACCAGGATTAACAGACACGTACAAAATTTTTCAGTCAAAAGCAAGAGAATACACAATATTCTTATTTGCACCTTGTGCATTCTGTTAGGACACACAATAAATCTTATTAAATTTAAGAATACTGGCTGGGTGAAGAGGCTCATACCTATAATCCCAACACTTTGGGAGACCAAGGTGGGAGGATCATTTGGAGCCAGAAGTTTGAGACTAGACTGGGCAACGAAGTGAGACCCTGTCTGTACAAATAAACAAAAAATTAGCCAGGCATAGTACTGCATGTCTGTAATCCAAGCTACTCGGGAGGCTGAGGTGGAAGAATCACTTGACCCCAGAAGGTTGAGGCTTCATACTGAAACCAACATACTGAAACCCCGTCTCCACCAAGAATGCAAAAAATTGGCCGGGCGTCGTGGTGGGTGCCTGTAATCCCAGCTACTCAGGAGGCTGAGGCAGGAGAATCACTTGAACCTGAAAGGCAGAGGTTGCAGTGAGCTGAGATTATGCCATTGCACTCCAGCCCAGGAGACAGGGAGAGACTCTGTCTCAGGAAAAAAAAAAATTAATAATAATAATAATAAAAGCTACAATAACAAAAACAATGTGGTACTGACACAAAAACAGATAAACAGATGAAAGAACAGAATACAGAACAGAGAAATAAACTCTTCTGTATATGATCAAATGATCTTGTAAAGTTGCCATGAGCACACAATAGAAAAAAAGATAATCTCTTCAAGACATAAAGTTGAAAACTGGATATCAACATGGATAAAATGAAGATGGATTATTTCCTTGAACCACATATGAAAAATATTTTTAAATAAAATACCCAGATATAAAAATAAAGGGGGAAAGACATGACACTATGTCTTGAGACTTTGTCTTGGCACTATTTTCCTACATGACATTAAATGCATGAGCAACAAAGAAAAGAACAGTAAAATTTAACTGCACTACACTTCAAAGTTTCTGCACATCAAAGAAAACATTCAATAGAGTGACAATGCCTCCTAGGAAATGGGTAAAAATATTTGCAAATCACATATCATAGAAGTTAACATTGAGAATATATAAACAACTTGTAAAACTGAACAATAAAGTTGAATAATTTTATTTAGAAATGAACAAATAATCGAACTAAATTTTTCTCAAAAAGAATACACAAATGGGAAAAAGCATTTGAAAGGAAATGCAGCCAGGCACGGTGGCTCATGCCTATAATCCCAGCATTTTGGGAGGCGGAGATGGGTGGATCACTTGAGGTCAGGAGTTCGAGACCAGCATAACCAACATGGAGAACCCCATCTCTACTAAAAATACAAAAATTAGCCAGGTGTTGCGGCGTGTGCCTGTAATCCCAGCCACTCGGGAGGCTGAGGAGAATTGCTTGAACCCTGGAGGCAGAGGTTGCAGTGAGCTCAGATCACGCTACTGCACACCAGCCTGGAGCAAGACTCCATCTGGGGTGAGAAGGGTGGGGAGAGGGAAGAAAGGAAATGCAAAATTACTAATTTGTAGAGAAATGCATAAAAATCACAATGAAAAACAAGATCACTTCACACCCAATAGAATAGTCACCATAAAATTTCAAAAAAACCACCAAATTTGTTGCTGATGCAATGAAAATAAAACCCATATTAATTGGTGGAAAACAAGGATGCAGTCATTATTTTAAAATGTTATAAATGTTCCTCAGATAAATAAAACTAGAATTATCATTAAGTACAGCAATCACATTTATGAATGTATATCCGAAGTATGCAACACAGAACCTGGGAGACATATTTGAATATCCATGTTTATTGTAGCAGTATTCACATAAGCCAAAAAACTGAAGCAACCCAGATGTCCCTTGATTTATAAACACATCAAAAAATGTAACATATTCATACAACGAAATATTTTTTCAGACTTAAAACGGATTATCTTGTAACAGTTTAAGATAATCTTTGAGAATATTATGTCACTTAAAATAAGCTAGTAATAAAATGATAGATACTGTATTATTCCAGTTATATGAGCTATCTTAAGTGGTCACACTTATAAAAACAGAAAGTGGAAGGGTGTTTGTCAAGGGCACCAGAGAGGGTAAAATGGGTTGCTGTTACTTAATGGGTATTGAGTTTTGGTTTTACAAGATGTAAAATTTCTAGAAGTCTTTTGCATAACAATGTGAACATACTTAACATTCCTGAAATATAAAGCTATTTTTTTTTTTTGGAGACAGGGTCTCACTTCGTCACCTAAACTGGAGTGCAGTGGCACAATCATGGTTGACTATAGCCTGAAATTCCCAGGCTCAAGTAATCCTCTTTCTTCAGTCTTCCAAAGATCTGGGACCACAGGTGCACACCAAAATGCCAGGCCATTTTAAAGAAATTTTTTGTAGAGAAGGAGTCTCCATATATTGCCCAGGGTGGTCTCAAACTTTTGGGTTCAAGTGATCGTCTTGTCTTGGCCTCTGCAAATCTCTAGGATTACAGATGTGAGCCACAACCATGCCTGGCCCTAAAATGTACACTTCAATAGATTTAAGATGACAAACTTTATGTGTTTTAAAAACAATTTTTCTAAAGAAAAAAACTTAAAACAATATAGAATTATAAATCTTTTCAGGAATTACCTTCATATCACAAAAGTGTTTTTTTTCACATAAAGGAAATATATATTCATTATTAAACACATGGTAAAAATAAGACTATCTCCATAACTACTCACTTAAACAAGATGAAACAACCATTGAAAATCAGCTAAGAGGTCAGGCACGGTGGCTCACATCTGTAATCCCAGCACTTTGGGAGGCTGAGGTGGGCGGATCACCTGAGGTCGGGAGTTCAAGAGAAAATTTACCAACATGGAGAAACCCCATCCCTACTAAAAATACAAAATTACCTGGGCGTGGTGGTGCATGCCTGTAATCCCAGCAACTCGGGAGGCTGAGGCAAGAGAATCGATTGAACCCAGAAGGCAGAGGTTGCGGTGAGCTGAGATTGCGCCACTGCACACCAGACTGGGGGTCATATTTATAGATAAGCACACACACATATATAATCAGATTGTTATAGATATATGGCTGATTTATATCTTAATTAAAGCTCACATTGACTTAACGTGTACAAACACAATTTCAAGTTATCTAAAATTATAACGCGTAAGTAAAACCAAAAAACACAATAAACTGATGTTAAGAAACCTACACTACCTGGGCATGGTGGCTCAGGCCTTTAATCTCAGCACTTTGGGAGGCCAAGGTGGGCGGGTCACTAGGTCAGGAGTTCGAGACCAGCCGGGCCAATATAGTGAAACTGCATCTCTACTAAATATACAAAAATTAGCCAGGCGTGCTGGTGTGTGCCTGTAGTCCCAGCTACTTGGAGGCTGAGGCAGAAGAATCGCTTGAACCGGGAGGCAGAGGTTGCAGTGAGCTGAGATCATGCCACTGTACTCTGGCCTGGGTGACAGAGAAAGACTGTCTCAAAAAAAAAAACAAAACAAAACAAAAAACAAGGCCACACTTAAAAAACACACTAATATGTAACTGCAAGACAGTAATAAATGTTTACTCCTAAATTCTGGTTTGCAATATTGATGTACCATTAAGAAAGAATGAGACAACAATATTTGACTGTGTATTCATGGAAAGCAGGTATTTTGAATCATTGGCAGGCACTGTATGGCAGTGAAATTTCACAGAAAATGCGGTATAAACATAAATAGAATATTGTAATGAGAAACTTTTTTATAATCATTTAAAAGAAACAAGAGATAAATTTTGTTTTAAATATATGCATTTTTACACAAAATGAAACTGCTGCAATCCAAATTTAGAAGCGAATAGCCTTATACTGCTAAATAAAACAAACACACACACACACACACACACACACACACACACATAGCAGAATATGGTTAGAGCCTCTGATATATAAAACAAATATATGGGAATAAATTATGCTATTATTTAGATTTAGGCTGAAGAAAGTGGGTGAACATCCTATAATTCCGTTTTGCCTGCAGCAAACTTAAATTTATAAGTAACTATTTTAGTAAATATGGAGTGCCTACTAACTGTATAATTTACTTCAGGCATAACATGTAAATTCTAGCATATTGTTCTAAATGTCTGAATCTAAAATTACAGACAAGTTTGAAATGGAAAACAGAAAGTTAAAATGTATATAGAGAGAAACATCAGTAAGATGGAAAAACAAAAGGTGCCCTACTTTCTTATGTCCCAACAGCAAGAAAATTTTTCAGCCAATCCTGACAAAAATGCCCTCATGAGAGAGCCAGGCATCATGGCTCACCCCTATAATGACCGCTACATGGTACACTGAGGTTGGAGAATTGCTTCAGGCCAGGATTTCAAGAGCATCCTAGGACAAATGCAGTGGCTCATGCCTATAATTCCAGCACTTTGGAAGGTTGAGGTAGGAAGGTTAAGGTCAGAAGTTCAAGATCAGCTTTTCCAACATGGCAAAACCATGTCTCTACTAAAAATACAACAATTAGCCCTGTGTGGTGGTGTGTGCCTGTAATTTCAGCTACTTAGGAGGCTGAGGTACAATAATCACTTAAACCCAGGAGATGGGAGTGAACCAAGTTCATGCCACTGCACTAAAGCCTGTGTGACAGAGTGAGACTCCGTCTCAAAAACAAAAAACAAGACTAGCCTGGGTTTTGAAGCAAGACCCCATCTCCAAAATAAGTGCCTTTAAGAGCTTTGAGATCCAGGGAGGGACTTATGAAACTGCTAAAGCCCAAGATTGAGGAGTATTCTTTTCAGAGGGCAGGCCCTCATTCAGGTGGCAAACTACAGAAACTGTTCTTGACTACAGACCAAAGAAATGGCCCACCCAGCTTGGTAATCCCAAACTCCTCCCAGCCACAGTATGAAAGAGGCCCTGCCCTTCCAGAGGCCTGGAGGAAGACACCAATTTATGGACATGCAGACAGGCCTGCAGACCTTGGCCTTTACTGTGGACCCCAAAGCAGTTTAATGACTCAGTTCCAGCTCCCTAAGCCACAGTTTATGGCCAGTTCTGCCTACACAGAAACCCACATTGTGTCCTGGAGAAATGCTCTCTGGTATTCAGTGAAAGCCATACTCATCCACATCCTGATATAAGCCCTGCCATTAGCAGACTCGACTGCAGAAACCTGCCCTAGTGTCTGCCCTATATATAGAAGTCCTGAAGGATATTCAGTCTGTCCAAAAATAAAATGGGAGTTACAGCTACCCAAGCCTCTTACAACAAACCAACTAAAGGTGGACCCTAGTGCAGACCCAGCAGCCTTGTGATCAAGCTACAACTCCTCTGCACTATAAACCCAGAGGGCATCCCATCACCCTGGGGGCCCAAAAGAAGATCTTTACCTTCTGAAACTGGTTTATAAAAACTTGAAGAGGGCCGGGCACAGAGGCTCATGCCTATAATCTAAGCACTTTGGGAGGCTGAGGTGGATGGATCACGAGGTCAGGAGTTTGAGACCCGCCTGGCCAATATGGTGAAACTCCGTCTCTACTAAAATATAAAAAATTGGCCAGACGTTGTGGTGCATGCCTGTAGTCACAGCTACTTGGGAGGCTGAGGCAGGGGAATCACTTGAACCCAGGAGGCGGAGGTTGCAGTAAGCTGAGATCGTGCCACTGCACTACAGCCTGGTGACATAGTGAGACTCCGTCTCAAAAAAAAAAAACAAAAAACAAAAAACAAAACAGGCAAAAAACCCCAAAAACTTGAAGACCTGTTTGCTCATTCAAATTCATACACACCAATGCAAAACTATATTGTGCTCATTGTAAAAGGTGAAATAGAGGTTCCTCTTCAAAGGGACTTTCCTCCTCGTGTAATTAGGAATAAATAGTAACTCCTCTTAGAAGCAAAATGTATTCAAAGACCTGTGCTGACATTCTTAGATATCTGCTAGTCGTAATAAAGAAATCAATATACTTTGTGTTCTTAGCTCCCACATTTTAGCCTAAATATTTGCCCTGGCATGCTTATACTGGTCCAAGCAAGCATTAGGTCATAGCCTGTTCCTATTCCTTATTTGGAGGTGTTTTTACCTTTCTCAGCATTCCACAAGTTGCTCCCTTCTTCCTTTGTTCTCTTCTGCCTTTGCCTCTTTTAGAAAGTTCTAAGTTGCTAGCCAATTGGGACAAATACAGAATGGGAGGTCCTGTTGTAGCCAATGGAAACTGGACACAGCAGTAGGGTGGACGCATCAGGTTATAAATGACCCTGTCTCCTTTGTTTAGTGTATTCTCATGGTAAAACTGCTGGCGAGTGTACTCTTCCTGCAGAAAGTAAACTAGCCTTGCTGAGAGATCCTTTGTCTCTCAAAGGATTTTTGTGACACCAAGCACCCATTCCCAATACCATTGCCAATGTTTCTATTTTAATATAGCACTGGAAGTATGTGGCAGAAGAATTAGTCGAAAAAATTTTTTAAAGCCATTGAAATTGAAGGCAAATAAGTAAAAGTTGCTGGTTGTAGATCATATAATCTTATATATAGAAAACCATGAATAGTACATTAAAACCTGTCTAAATAAATACACTCAGTAAATTAGCAAAATAAAAAATTAACATGCAAGTATAAATTATGGTTCCATATACATAAAACAAACTATCTGATTAAGAAAACAATCTTATTTATAACAGCATCAAAATAATAAATTTCTGAGAACAAATTTAACCAAAGAGGTGAAACATTTTTACACTGGAAGATATAAGATATCATAGAAAGAAACTAGAGAAGACACAAATAAATTTTAAAATATTTTATGTCTATGGATTGAAAGAATAAATATTGTTAAAGTGTCATGTTATACAAAGTAACCTATAGATTCAACAAATTCCCTATCAAAATTCTAGTGGTGGCCGGGCATGGTGGCTCATGCTTGTAATCCTAGCACTTTGGGAGGCCAAGGCAGGTGGATCACCTGAGGTTGGGAGTTTGAGACCAGCCTGACCAGCATGGAGAAACCCTGAGGCGGAGGTTGCGGTGAGCCGAGACCACACCATTGCACTCCAGCCTGGGTAACGATAGTGAAATTAAAAAAAAAAAAAATTCTAGTGGCATTTTTTACAGTAATGAAAAATACAATTCTAAAACATACATGAAACTACAATAAACTTTGAATAGCCAAAGCAATCTTGAGGTAAAAAAACAAAGCACAGGGACATCATACTTTATGATTTCAAACTATATTTCAAGACTGTAATAATACAAACAGGATGGAATGTGCAGAAAAATGAACAAAAAAACCCCTCAATGGAACAGAAACCACTACTCACATATTTTAACATGATGCCAAAATACAATTAAAAATATTGTTTAACATAGACTTTTTCAAAATTATGCAGATATTTGTGTGTCTCCCAAAACAATGAAAAAGCAGTCAGACTGCACAGTCTCTTATATGCCACAAAGAGGACTTTGGCTCTAACTATAAACTTGAAGATCACCAAAGGGAAAGTAGAATCCTTAGAAAATTTAAAAGCATAAGACAGAAGATGCCCCCATGTGAAAGCAAAAAAAAAAGAAAGAAACCTCAGGCTTCTGAGAAACTATTTTCTTTGGAACACAGATTCCCAGATCACATTTTAAGGACTGGCTTTCTGTTTGGCCTTTGGAACTCTCACATGTCGTCTGTTGTATTCATTTTCACTTTTCACCTACCTGCGGGTTTGGCCACCATGATCTCATGTCTCTTCATACTCCAGGCCTCTTTTCCTTGCTCCAGACAAGTGATCAGGTCTGGCTTAGAAACAGCAATACCTGTTTTATTAAAAATAAATAATATAAATCTTGCTCATATTCTCTAATGATCAATCTAGTAATGTGCTTAGCTAGTAAATTAATCCCAAAATACTAATTTATAACAGACATTTCCAAATATTTAAAAAATATTTTTGATTTGTAAGTTTTTTTTTTTTTTTTTGAGATGGAGTCTCACTCTGTCACCCAGGCTGGAGTGCAATGGCATGATCTCAGCTCACTGCAAGCTCTGCCTCCTGAGTTCCCGCCATTCTCCTGCCTCAGCCTCCTGAGTAGCTGGGACTACAGGTGCCCACCACCACGCCCGGCTAATTTTTTGTATTTTTAGTAGGGATAGGGTTTCACCATGTTAGCCAGGATGGTCTCAATCTCCTGACCTCCTGATCCATCTGCCTCGGCCTCCCAAAGTGCTGGGATTACAGGCATGTGCCACCACGCCCGGCCAGGTTCTTAATTTTACTATCCAGTACTGTTGAATCAAAAATTGGTGTTGGCAATTACATTTTAAGGTGTGGGCAAAAATATTTTAGGCCACTAAATTTGTGGAATTTAGTAATCTAGAGTGAAGGATACAGATCAGCTCAGGAATTTGGAAAGTTAAGGTCAAAATGAAACATCTTGCAGAAATTCTTTTCTACGTGTATTAATCCCCAAGATTTTCTTGAAAACAGGGATCTGAAATTAATTTATGCAAAGCATACTTTACCAAAAAAACATTCCACAAAGAAAAGAAATAAAACCTTCAGGGTATATTAGAAATTGTGTATTGAAGTTATCCTCACCCAGGAAGACCAGGTTTCTGTAGTTCTCTAACATCACATTTCTATATAAATTCTGCTGTGCAGTGTCCAAGCATTGCCACTCCTTCAGAGAGAATTCTATGGCCACATCCCTAAATGTCAATGGTCCCTGAAAGATACACACACACACACACACACACACACACACACACACACATACACACAATTAGCAAGTGGTTATGAAAAGCATTTTTAATTTGACTCAAGGTGAAGTGAGAGAGTAAAGATAACTGTTTCTGACTTATAGGAGTGACAAAAATTATAAAATAAAATAATTTTTTTAACACAGAAATATTCTCTAAAATATTTTTAACGCTAAGAAAAGAGAGTGGCATAAGATCCACAATATCAATGTATACATGATACTTTTCTAGATGATATAGCATAAAATTAAGGGCATAAAAATGTATATATTTGAATGCTATATATGCATTCTACAGAATGAGCTGTGTATATTTTTCAGATGGAAAAGACAGGTTGAGTTAGAAGGTACTTTTTAAATTTTAATGTGTACAATAAACTGGAGAACTTGTTAATGCAGATTGTTTTTTCAGATGATCTGGAATAAAGTCTGAATGTCTGAATTTCTAACAAGCTCACCAGTAAGGTTAATGTTTTTGGCCAAGAAGAATATTTTGTCAAACATCCAGTAAGGGGAAGAGCCTGTGTTTTTCCTAATTTTTCTGGCCTGTAAACAAAGATAAGAACTTTGACTTTCCGAAGACCGATATATGCAAAAAAAACCTAAGAAAAAAGGGCAACTGCTGGATTAACTGTGATGGTTTATGTATGTTAGCTGTATTAAGATAATAATGAAGAAAAAATAATTAACTCTATAGTGACAAAATCTGTCAGAGAGCTCTTTAACCAAGTGAATCATTAACATGAACTGCATTAGGACACATTTTTTTTTTTTTGAGACGGAGTCTCGCTCTGTCGCCCAGGCTGGAGTGCAGTGGCACAATCTCAGCTCACTGCAAGCTCAACCTCCTGGGTTCACGGCATTCAGCCTCCTGAGTAGCTGGGACCACAGGCGCCTGCCACCACACCCAGCTAATCTTTTTTTTTTTTTTTTTTTTGTATTTTTAGTAGAGACAGGGTTTCACCATTCACAGGATGGTCTCGATCTCCTGACCTTGTGATCCGCCCGCCTTGGCCTCCCAAAGTGCTGGGATTACAGGCTGAGCCACTGTGCCTGGCCTAGGACAAATTTTTATGATGTGTTGATGCACATGAAATGACAGCATCGCAGCTGTGATACTGCTTCTCCAAAACTACAGTCTGAATTTTAACATTAAAAAATCAGTTTTATGCAAAGGTCAGGATACAGATATCTTCCCTGTTCTATAATTTGTAATAGTAATTTTAAGTCATCTTTCTTTAGCACCCTAGAGAGCAGGCATCTCCTGACAATTTTTTTTTTAGAACTTTCTGGGTAATAAATGTCATCTTGTTTAACTAAGCATTTCCTTGATCCTGTTTTGCACAGAGGTAATGGAGAATACAAATGGAACCTCAACATTACATGTTTTCCATCTTTACAAATGACTCCAGCTTTCCCCCAATAGAAATCTTGAGTATCCACACCTTTTCATGTTCAACAGCCACAAAGGGAACATTTTTAATAGTGCAGATTATAAATTTGTGGTAGGAATTCTGCATGGCATATAAGAAGCCACAATGTAAAGAATGTAGAAAGGACTCTGGTACATAGAAAAAAAAACATTTTTCAGACACCCTTGACTATCATAAGAATTTTTAAAAGTAGTTAAAATAAACTCTTTAGGGAGGAGTAATACAGTAAGAGAAGTAATGATTTGCATGGCATTCTAGGAGGCAAAGTGGACACAGCTCTTGATCTGAGACATGTTTTGCTTTAAAAAAAAAAAAGCCATTTTTTTCCTCTTTCTCTTCCTTTTCTGGGAATCCTTTTCAGATGAGATTCTTTGAACAAATTACAGCTGCATGTTGAGAATATGTCTTTAAAGATGTCAGCATCACCTGCTTATCTGCTACCACCAGATCCACAGGCAGAAGGATCAAGACCTTCAGAAAAAGCTCACTCATTTCTGTCCTTTATAATGGAAGAGATTCAGGAACAATAAGCTGCTCCATGGATATCAAAATATGTTTCACTTTTCCTGTTCTCAGGTGCCCTCCCCTGTCACAGACACCAGCAATTTCTGCTACAATAATGAAAACATGGGCCATGGCTGGGCTTGGTGGCTCATGTCTGTAATCCCAGTACTTTGGGAGGCCAAGGCAGGCAGATCATAAGGTCAGAAGATTGAGACCATCCTGGCTAACACGATGAAACAGCATCTCTACTAAAAATACAAAAAATTAGCCAGGTGTGGTGGCATGTGCCTGTAGTCCCAACTACTCGGGAGGCTGAAGCAAGAGAATCGCTTGAACCCAGGAGGCAGAGGTTGCAGTGAGCCGAGATCGCACCACTGCACTCCAGTGAAACTCCATCTCAAAAAAAAAAAAAGAAAAAAAAAAAAGAAAAAGAAAATATGGGCCACATTGCCCTGTTCATACCAAACCCAAATAGAAACAGTCCTGTGGCCACCCTTTAGTGCAAAGGTGGAACTTAACTCATGAATGTACCTGGAACACCTCATACTTGATTCTGGCCTCAACTTAGAGTCACATGAGGCACTTCATTACTACAACATGGCTGCTTCCCCCTAGAACAATAAACAGAATCTGTGGAAAGGGCATAAGTAAAGAGATTTCTGCAAATTGGCCATGGAATCCTAATGAGAAGCCTGGGCTGATAACCACTTAGCTAAGCATTGCCTCTCAAGTTTTAATGAGCTTATAAATCACTTGGTAATTTTGGCTCCATTCTATGTAATGTGATTCCGCAGGTTTGAAAAGGGTCCATGAATAAGTATTTTAAACAAGTCCCCTGTCAGTGCTGATGTTGCTTTCCCTTGGGCTCATTATTAGCATTAAAGAAAGCAGGCACAGCACAGGGTGCCTTACACTCAGCACTCTTGTCACAACCAAATACTTCTGGTACAAATAAAGACAACCCATCTCTGCCAGGCGCGGTGGCTCTTGCATGTAATCTCAGCACTTTGGGAGGCCGAGGTGGACAGATCACCTGAGGTCGGGAGTTTGAAACCAGCCTGACCAACATGGAGAAACCCAGTCTCTACTAAAAATACAAAAAATTAGCTGGGTGTGGTGTTGCATGCCTGTAATCACACCTACTAGGGAGGCTGAGGCAGGAGAATCACTTGAACCTGGGAGGCAGAGGTTGTGGTGGGCCAAATTCGTGCCATTGCACTCCAGCCTGGGCAGCAAGAGTGAAACTCTGTCTCTAAGTAAATAAATAAATAAATAAAATCCATCTCCATCGTAAAGTATCATATTCTTTGCTGGCTCATTAAAGTTTACAGAGGAAACAGAAGGCAGCAATGTCTGAATAAGCCTGCATGGCAACATGTACTAATGCAAGATATATTAAGCAGGAACTATGTATTCAAAAGGATGTTAAAAAGCACTGTGTTGGCCATGACACATTATGTGATTTCATCATCATAACACCCTGAAAGCTGTTATTAAGTGTTTAATAATTCTTAGGATTTAAATAAAGAGCCCAGCCTTTCCATTTCTTCTTCTTTGTCATTGATTTTTTTTTAATTGCATAGAAGAAAAGCTAAATATAGACAGATGAGAGGAATACAGAAAGGAAAGTTTAATGTATTTTAGAGTTTTTACAGTGTTTGTATTTAATTTTATGTGACTTGCAGAGCAACTACTGGATTTGCAAAAATAGAAAACAAGTTGTTAAATAGAATGTTTCTGCAAGCACTTGTTTTAATAAAAAATTTAAAAATTAAGACCCTAAAATACATACTTTATTTTTACCATTTATCTGTTTTGGGGTTTAAGGAAATTGTGAGCATGAACTCTAGAAAGGCAGGAAGATTCATAGACAAAAACTCTTATCTCTTTTTTTTTTTTTTTTTTTGAGATGGAGTCTTGCTCTGTCACCCAGGCTGGAGTGCAATGGTATGATCTCAGCTCACTGCAACCTCTGCCTCCTGGGTTCAAGAGATTCTCCTGCCTCAGCCTCCCAAGTAAGTGGGATTACAGGTGCGTGCCAGCATACCAGGGTAATTTTTGTATTTTTTTAAGTAGAGATAGGGTTTCACCATGTTGGTCAGGCTGGTCTCAAACTCCTGACCTTATGATCTGCCTGCTTTGGCCTCTCAAAGTGCTGGGATTACAGGCATAAGCCACCACACCTGGCCCAAAACTCTGATTTCTTCTAACAAATTGTGTGAGGCATGACTCCAGGGTGGGGCCAGACCTAAATAAGGCCTCCAAATAGGCTAAATCGAAACAGAACTGGGGCAGGGAGAGGACCCTATGTAGAATTCTGTTCTCTATGCCACTGGGGTATTTCCAGTTCTGTTTTTCCTAAGCTTACCTAAGAGAAACTTAAATCCTAGAGTTTGTGTAATCTTTTTAAGCCAAGCCACTGCCCCCTCAATTTTATAACATATACTAAGAAATTTAAAGAAATATTTTAAGGTTCTAGGGTAATTTTATTATAAGATATATATGTATTCTTAGCAAGGTAAAAGAAATAGAAATAGGCTGGGTGCAGTGGCTCATGCCTGTAATCCCAGCACTTTTGGAGGCTGAGGTGGGAGGATCACAAAGTCAGGAGTTCGGACCAGCCTGGCCAAGATAGTGAAGCCCTGTCTCTACTAAAAATACAAAAATTAGCCAGGTGTGGTGGTGTACACCTGTAGTCTCAGCTACTTGGGAGGCTGAGGCAGAAGAATCGCTTGAACCTGGGAGGCGGAGGTTGCAGTGAGCTGAGATCGCGCCATTGCACTCCAGCCTGGGTGACAGAGCAAGCCTCTGTCTCAAAAAAAAAAAAAAAAAAAAAAAAAGAAAGAAGAAGAGATCAGAGTTTTTGTCTGGTGAATCCTGTCACTGTACTCCAGCCTGGGTGACAGAACAAGACTCTATCTCAAAAAAAAAAAAAAAAAGTAAGAGCTAAATAAGAACACATACACAAAAAAAGAAACAACAGACACTGAGGCCTAGTAAGGGTGGAGGGTGAGATGACAAAGAGAATGAATAAATATTTGTTTAGTGCTATGCTTAGTACCTCTGTGACAAAATAATCTACACTAAACCCCCGTGACACAATTCTACCTATATAAGAAACCTGCACGTGTACCCCTGAACCAAAATCAAGTTAAAAGAAAAAAACTTCTGTAATCCCAGCACTTTGGGAGGCCGAGGAGGGCGGATCACGAGGTCAGGAGATCGAGACCACGGTGAAACCCCGTCTCTACTAAAAATACAAAAAAAATTAGCCGGGCGTGGTGGCGGGCGCCTGTAGTCCCAGCTACTCGGAGAGGCTGAGGCAGGAGAATGGCGTGAACCCGGGAGGCGGAGCTTGCAGTGAGCCGAGATTGCGCCACTGCACTCCAGCCTGGGCGACAGAGCGAGACTCCGTCTCAAAAAAAAAAAAAAAAAAAGAAAAAAACTTCATGGGTGGGGTAAAGTGCAATGTAGGTGGAAAGACTGTAGGTTTTTGCTACAGATAGCGGTCCCGGTGGGGTTGTACTCTGATTTATTTGTGCCTGTGCAGGCAGATGAGATTATGAACAGGTGGTCCAGAACCCTACGTTGGTGAAGAAAACAGTTTGCTGCTGCAGATTCAGTGTCTGGGGTTTGGGATATGCCAGGAGACCTGTAGACACTCTTGTGGGATTTTGGCAAGAAATACTAGGATCCACAATGCTGTGGTGAAATTCCTGAGGATGACTAGTCTTGAGAGGGATATGGACACGTCAATGTCTAGTGTGTGTTTGTGAGTGGGTGGGACTCCTGTGGTGGCAGCTGCAAGAAAAGGGGGTCTGTCATCAGAGGTCCTTTCCTCTAAGTTTTCAGTCCACAGTCACCCTGGGAGGAGACCTGGAATCACAAGATAATGGACAATGTGACAGCCTGTGTACAGGAGACCAGAGCCTCCCCTTCCCAGACACCCAGAGTTCCATTCGAAGCCAGGCCTCTGTGATATCTTTTTTCTGGTATCAAATCTATAGAGTTTGCTGAACACTAAGCAATTCTCCAGCACCTACTCATTATCTGAAATTTGAATTCTAACACCACCCAGAGTCAGCACAGACCCTGATTCAGGGTTCAGTCCCACAACACTGTCCTCATTACAGATGCCAATCACAAACCCCATAGGCCCATCTATGCTTCTGAGCTACTGTTTAAAATTTGGGGATTCCCATAACCTCCCCCTAGTTCAATAATTTGATAGAGCTACTCACAGAACCCAGCAAACACTGCAGTTTATTATAAAAGATACAACCCAGAAAAAGTCAAATGAAAGAAATGTATAGGACAAAGAAAATAGGTGGGGAAAAATGAAACACATACATAATCCTGGAAACTAGCTGTGATTAATAAAAGTCATCCTTTTTGTGCTCCAGCAACAGTTTACGAAAAGAAACACTTTTTTCTTTTCCTCAGATGGAGTCTTGCTCTGTCGCCAGGGTGGAATGTAGTGGCATGATCTTGGCTCACTGCAACCTCTGCTTGCCAGTTCAAGCGATTCTTCTGCCTCAGCCTCCCAAGTAGTTGGGACCACAGGCACACACCACCATGCCCAGCTAATTTTTGCCTTTTTTAGTAGAGAAAGGGTTTCACTATTTTGGCCAGGCTGGTCTTGAACTCCTGACCTCGTGATCTTCACGCCTCAGCCTCCCAAAGTGTTGGGATTACAGGTGTGAGCCACCATGCCCGGCCAGAAACACCCTTCTTATTATGACGTAGAAGGCACTCCCTTTTCTTACCTATCACATAGCCAGATACATACTCTACACATTTTCTTCCTTTTCTCATTAAAAAATGAGCTGAATTTGTCTTCACTGGTCTAAATAAAATACTTTGTTTTTTTTTTTTTTTGAGACAGTTTTGATCTTGTTGCCCAGGCTGGAGTGCAATGGCATGATATCGGCTCACCACAACCTCTGCCTCCTGGGTTCAAGGGATTCTCCTGCCTCTGCCTCCCGAGTAGCTGGGATTACAGGCATGTACCACCACGCCCGGCTAATTTTGTATTTTTAGTAGAGACGGGGTTTCTCTGTGTTGGTCAGGCTGGTCTCAAACTCCTGACCTCAGGTGAAATGCCCACCTCAGCCTACCAAAGTGCTGGGATTACAGGAGCGAGCCACCACACACAGAAATAAAATACTTCTTAATCAAACTTTACTTATTTTTTTTCCCACAGGCTCCTGAACTTTGAGCTACCCTGAGTGTGAGTCAACATACAACCCTATTTTATGTCCCTCCTACGAACATGCTAACTTCAGGGTAAAACATTCTCTGATCTAAAATCTGATTTTTTTCACACTCCATTTGCCATTCCCCTCCCACCTTTTTTCTAATCTTTTATGCTCCTCCCTAGGAAACAAAGCCTTTGTCTGCCTAAACTTTACAAGCCATAAAGATGATATAGTTGGTACTTCCTCCTGTTGCAATATTCCTTTGGAATTCATTTTTTTTTTTACACAAATCTAACTTTGTTTTATTTTACAACGTCTGGAAAGTGCCTCAAAACAATAAAAAACTTTATCATCAGTAAGACCCTCCCAGTTTCCTTTCATCTTAATCTTAACTGCATCTGCCTGTGGGGCCCCAGTTTTCCAGGGCTTTGGAGCTTCTCTCAGGATGGAAAGACTTCTTCCATGGCTGGGGTGAGCAGGCTGGGACATCTGCAGGGGAGGCTCCCCAGAAAGAACTAACTGGGCCTTTAATAACCTTTTTTTTTGTAGGCTCAATATTAGCCTTAGGTTGGAGTCACTGGGTTCAAGCTTTAATTTCCACGTCAGATTTATTCCCTTGGTTTCTGAAACTGTTTGAAAACTCCAATGAAATCACTCAAACACAGTGTTCATATAAAAAAAGAAAATTTTTGGTGCTTACATTTTATACCTCAATTAGAAAAGCAAAAGCATTTATTCCTTTCAGACAATAAATGTATTATATTATTATTTCTATAAAAAATCATGTAGTAAACAATTAGTCATGGGAACACTTCTAGGAGGTACCAAGTTTCATCTCATAAAATTTAGCATGAAACTTAAAAATCAAGATAACAGGATATGGGACAGAAATATTCACTGTCACAACTTTACCCTGCAAAAAGAGAAATTTGTGTTTTCATGAATCTATGTAACTCACCAATTATATACCACGTTTTCTTGTGGAAATCTATTTATTTTCTACAGCCAAAATGGAAGAGAGATTTTTCCTAATTTTTTCCTTGATAACATTCTAAAAGCTAAGCCTTGGAATTCTGTTTTAAATCACCCAGCCATAAGCACACCTGAGAAAATTTTTAAACTCACTCTGACAAAGGAAAAGGTAAATAAGAATTCTTAACAAATGGAATATATGATTAGATTTTACTTTTTTCTAAAACCCACTTCTTTTACACCCTGTGCAAATATTTTTGTGCCTTTTAAACTTTACTAATTAAATGCAATTTACAGTTAAAAGAAGCTGAAGTCAAAATAAGTGAACAAATCTTTTCGAGGTGACAAACCCACGGAGTGACAGTGCTGCTTAGAAAACAGATGTGTCTGACCTATGTGTCCAGTCAGGCCATTCAATCACTTGAAAGATTCTCCCACGCCCTCCTGCTCACTAAAGCTCTCAGTGACCAACCTCTCAAGAGACACTGCACCATAGTCACCCCAGTGACTGCCCCAAGTGCATTTTATTTTGCAAGTTCTTGCACCATCTCACTGGGGTGACTTTTTTTTTTTTTCTTTTGGGATACTATTTTTTCTTTCACAAATCTTAGAGAATCCAGGGGGTAAAAATTATTTCTGCATTTTTCTCTCAATGTGTCTCCAAGAAATAGAAGCTGGGTTGGGTGAAGTCAATCTTTTTTTTTTTTTTTTTTTTGATACAGAGTCTCGCTCTTTCGCCAAGGCTAGAGTGCAGTGGCGCGATCTCCGCTCACTGCAACCTCCGCCTCCTGGGTTCAAGCAATTCTTCTGCCTCAGCCTCCCTAGTAGCTGGGATTACAGGTGTGTGCCACCATGCCTGGCTAATTTTTGTATTTTTAGTAGAGATGGGGTTTCACCATATTGGCCATGTTGGTCTCAAACTCCTGACCTCGTGATCCACCCGCCTCGGCCTCCCAAAGTGCTGGGATCACAGGTGTGAGCCACTGAGCCCAGCTGGGTGAAGTCAATCTTAATGTCTCAAGGAGTTAGCTTTTCAAAGGAACAGCACACTAGGAGACTGCACTCAGACCCAGGGTATCTACCTGCTCCCTTCATAGGATACACTTCATACTTCAGGTTGTCCTATGAAAAACTAAATGACCCAGGAGCCGATATTCACTAGACACTCTAGCCAACATAGCCACCATGGTGGGCATCTTGGTTTATCCCCAGACAGTACTGAAAACCCAGGACCAGGAAAAAACTGAAGAGTGGATGATGACCCATCACCCCATAGTTTCCAAATGGAAACCTTGACCCAACAACATTCTGATAAGAACCCTGTGCCTAGGGAAGATAAAAGGAAAAGTGACACAGAAACTTTTTTACAATATGGGCGTCAGGGATTATTATTCGCTTTCTTCTCATGGGAAATATTTACAAACAGAAGACAATTTTTTAAATAGTGCCATCCAATGTTTTGTCAAAGAATTATTAATTGAAATATAATAAAATGTACAATAAAGGACAAATAATTGATAATGTGTATCAGAGAGGGGAAGGTAGCATTTGGGAATGTCAATGACACTGGAAATTTAGTATTTTACAGTGAATCAGAGTTAATCTGGAAGAACGGGGAGGAAGAAGTAGACTTGAGACCCTCCTTGGCACACATGTGAAAAATGCAGGGGAAAAGAAGTCCCCTGTGGGCTGTGAAAATAATTCAGTGGCAGGCAATTAGACTGAGGTGGCTCTAGTCCCTGGGGTCCTCCTTTTTAAAAAAATCTAACTAAAATTACATTTTTTAGTAAATTACCACATCGGGGAAAACAAAATTCAGGCTTAACCAACTATAAACTGCCAAGTAAACTCTGATCGCATAACCAGAAAATTGCCAACACGATCGTACAAATTAAGAGACTACATAACTGTACCTAACCAATTACTAAATTTGATTTTCTTCATCATGCACCTTATAAAAGTCTTTTATTGAAGCTCCTCCCATAGACCACAAACTACAAACCATAGCTGAGTGCTCTACAATACTTGAACCACTTTTTAAGTTCTTTAATATTTTTTGCGGTGACTCCTACACATTTTTTTTTTTTTGAGACGGAGTTTCACTCTTGTTGCCCAGGCTGGAGTGCAGTGGTGCGATCTTGGCTCACTACAACCTCCGCCTCCCGTGTTCAAGCGATTCTCCTGCCTCAAACTCCTGAGTAGCTGGGATTGCAGGCGCGCGCCACCACGCCCGGCTAATTTTTATATTTTTTAAAATTGAGACGGGGTTTCACCACGTTGGCCAGGATGGTCTTGAATTCCTGACCTCAGATGATTCGCCCGCCTCGGCTTCCCAAAGTGCTGAAATTACAGGCGTGAGCCACTGCGCCCGTCCCCCCATACATTTTTAATAGAAAAAAAAGAGGAACTGGGAACCCCACAGCCCAAAGCTCTTCCCTTTCATGAACCCGCACCCCGAGTCAGGATTCTCCCCCTGACAACCCTCCCGTGGTCCCTACTCAATCTGGGAGAGACGCGGTGCTGCGGATGCAGAGTTGCCCAGAAAGGGCTCCAGTCCAGGGCACAGTCACTGCGCAGGGAAGAGACAGTACGCCCGGGCCCCGCTGTCAGCGCAGCCGCCATCTTATGGCTGGAGGGGACTGGGGCCGAGCTGGGCAAAAAGAACTCCCAGCGCAGATTGTGGAGCTGCCTCCCTGAGTCCCGCCACAGCCACTTCCCACCGGTTTCAACCAACCCCTTTCCCTTCGGGATGGCGGACCCGGCACTCTCACCATTTCTAGGCTTCCAGGGGGTCCCGGCGTCTTAGCTGTGGATCTCTCAAAACCTGCAGGTCACAGGGCCACAGAGGGTGGGCCTCTACGAGCAGAGAACACAGAGCAGAGGACACAAGACCTGGAGCTCAGGCTGCAGCGAGAGACAAAGGCCCCGCCACATCCCGGAAGCCGCCCTATCCGCTCCAGCTGCGTTCCTGATTGGACCGTTCCCAGCCCAGCGTCTCTGACTGGATGATATTTAAGGCACCGTCTTTTCAGGCCCAGAGTGACAGAAGACGTGATCAGATGCTGGGCTGAAAGAAGAAAGAGTGACAGCCTAGGCTGCAGCCTTTTCAGACAGGGCTTCCTTCCCGAGCTGACCCAGGCCCACACCAGCGGGTATTTGCCCTTAACCTTGTGTATCAATTTATATGCATTCAAAAATAATATATTATATGGCTATTCACAAATGAACAAAGTATAACAACAATTGTTCTAAAATTTTAGATTTTATGACCTTCCTGTATTCTGGTCATTTGAGCAGGCAATCCTCTGAAATAAAAGGTAAGTCACATGTGAATTTTAAATTTTCTAGTAGCCAAACTTTAAAAAGAAAGAAGAAACAAGTGGAATTGATTGTAACAATTTAATTAACCCAATATATTCAAAATATTTTCATTTTAATATGTGAGCAATATGTAATTATTAATGAAGTATATATACATTTGAAACAAAATCTTTGAAACTAATTCTGTATTTTACCTTTCTAGCACATCGCAGTTCAGACCAGCCACATTCCAGGCACACAGTAGCCACACATGGCCAATAGCTGCCACATTGAAGTACAGCTGTGATGTCAGTGGGGGTGAAGGGCCTGAACACCCCTTTTCTGCCACAGGTGAGGGGACAGCCTCTATTTATCACGTCTCTTTTCAGTTCCGAGGGTGAAACAAATAGTGGCTATAGAAAAAGCTGATGGCAGCAGGAATAAACCACAGGTAAACCACTGCTTACCGCCTGTTGCCCACCTTTCTTTCAGAGCTCAGACAGTGAACAAAGGATGATGGGCCACAGAAGAAAAAAAAACTATGTCTTCAGATCTGTTCACAGTCTTGACCTTTAATATTTACATAGGAATAAAATAGATTAAAGGCAAACTTATTTTGCTATTTGACCTTGACCCTAATGGTCAGGCTGTGGTTATCTGTTTTCTCCTGTGGTGCGGAAAACTGAGTGAATATAAGCACCAATCACATGCATACATGTCCACATGTATTTCGGCATTTCTTTTTTTTTTGAGATGGAGTTTCACTCTTGTTGCCCAGGCTAAAGCGCAATGGTGTGGTCTTGGCTCACCGCAACCTCTGCCTCCTGGGTTCAAGCAATTCTCCTACCTCACCCTCCCGAGTAGCTGGGATTACACGCATGAACCACCACGCCCGGCTAATTTTTTGTATTTTTAGTAGAGATGGGATTTCTCCATGTTGGTCAGGCTGGTCTTGAACTCCTGACCTCAGGTGATCCAACCGCCTTGACCTCCTAAAGTGCTGGGAATATAGGCATGAGCCACCACCCCCGGCCATATTTCTGCATTTCTCAACATTATCTTACAAGACATCTAACTTTAAATTGGGAAAAATATCAATACTTTTATGGTGCCCAATGTTAGAAAGTAACTAGTAATCAACCTGCCGTTAAATCTTGGCATTCTATCTGCACTGGGTGCATGTATTAGTTAGCTATGGCAGCATAACCAACCATCCAAAACTGATTAGCTCATAATTGAACTGCTCAGCCATTTAGGCTGGACTCAGTGGGGCCATTCTTCTGTTCTTAGCTGAGCTCCTTCAGACATGTATCATGAGCTGCTCATTGACTAGGAAAGCAGCTGTGCTTGTAAAGGTGAGCTTCTGCTTCTGGGACTGTCAACAGGGGCACCTTGCTTCTCCTCTTCATAGTATCTTATACTCCAGTTGGCTAATATGGGCTTTTTTCTTTTCTTTTTTTGAGACAGAGTCTTGTTCTGTCACCCAGGCTGGAGTGCATTGGTGCGATCTCTGCTCACCACTGCAAGCTCCACCTACTGGGTCCAAGTGATTCTCATGCCTCAGCCTCCTGAGTAGCTGGGACTACAGGCACACAATGCCCAGTTAATTTTTTTGTATTTTTGGTAGAGACGGGGTCTCACCATGTAAGCCAGGATGTTCTCGATCTCCTGACCTCTTGATCCGCCCATCTCTGCCTCCCAAAGTGCTGGGATTACAGGCGTCAGCCACCGCGCCTGGCCTAATATGGGCTTTTTTTTTTTTTCATGAATATGGCAGCACTCTGAAAGAAAAACAGAAGCAGGCCGGGCATGCTGGCTCATGCCTGTAATTCCAGAACTTTAGTAGGTCAAGGCGGGCAGATCACATTAGGTCAGGAGTTTGAAACCAGTCTGGCCAACGTGGCGAAACCTCGCTTCTACTAAAAATACAAAAATTAGCTGGGTGTGGTGGCACACACCTGTAGTCCCAGCTACTCAGAAGGCTGAGTCAGGAGAATTGCCTGAATCTGGGAGGTGGAGGTTGCAGTGAGCCGAGATCATGCCACTGCACTCCAGCCTGGGTGACAGAGAAAGGCTCCTTCTCAAAAAAAGAAAAAAACAGAGAAAAGAAAAAGAAAAGCAGAAGCAGTCAAAACTTTGAGCCTAGGCTCCAAACCAACACATTGTCATGTTCTCAGGTTTCTACTGCCATGAGCAAATAAGGCCAGCCAGATCAAGCGTTTGGAAAATAGATTCTGAATCTTCATGGGAATGGCTGTAAAAGCACCTGTCAATGTACATGGGTACAGGAGGGATGAAAAATTGCTACCATATTTGCAATCAGTATCCTTCTGCTTTTTTTTTTTTTTTTTTTGAGACAGAGTCTCACTCTGTCACCAGGCTGGAGTGCAGTGGTGTGATCTTGGCTCACTGCAACCGCCGCCTCCTGTGTTCAAGTGATTCTCATGCCTCAGCCTCCCGAGTAGCTGGGATTACAGGCCCGCACCACCACACCCAGCTAAGTTTTGTATTTTTAGTAGAGATGGGGTTTCTCCATGTTGGCCAGGATGGTCTCGATCTCCTGACGTCTTGATTCACCCAATTCAGCTTCCCAAAGTGCTGGGGTTACAGGCGTGAGCCACCGTGCCCAGTCCATTCTGCTTTTTCTGCATATGTGGTCTGTAGAACTCTTCCACATCAAGAAATTGTCCAAACACTCACAGCTACTAAGTGGCTGGGCTGGGACTCAGGGTCAACTGTGTCTGACTTCAAAGCCTATGTATTTCCATGGATCGCACTACTCAAGTAGCTGCCCTAGACTCTTAAAACCCTGGAGAGTGACACTTCTAAAATAAAAGCCAGATTGCTTGCAGATTTGTGTCCATAAAGTACTGTTTATTATTGGGAATAATCTCAAGAAATTACTGAAGCACATGGTGGCCCAAATCTGTAATTCCAACACTTTGGGAGCCTGAGATGGGAGGATCATTGAAGCTCAGGAGTTCAAGTGCAGCCTGGGCAACAAAATAAGATCCTAGCTCAATAAAAGAAATTTAAAAATTAACCAGGCATGGTGATACTCAGGTGTCTAGGGCAGGAGGATTGTTTAAGACTGGAAGGTGGAAGCTGGATTAAGCCATGATTGATTACACCACTGCACTCCAGCCTGGTCGATAGAGTGAGACTATCTCAAACAAAACAAAAAAAACAAAAAAGAAATTGCAAAAGCATTTTGAAAGAACATAGAATAATTTGGAAAAAATAGCTGACATAGCTGATATAGAGTAATTTGGAAAACATAACTTATTTTAGATAATCAAAGCCCAACAACACATCACTTATTTTTTATCATAGAACAAATTTGAGGCTGGGTGCGGTGGCTCACACCTGTAATCCCAGCACTTTGGGAGGCCAAGGCAGGCAGATCACCTGATGTTGGGAATTCGAGACCAGCCTGACCAACATGGTGAAACCCCGTCTCTACTCAAAATACAAAATAAGCCGAGTGTGGTGGCTCGCGCCTGTAATCCCAGCTACTCAGGAGGCTGAAGCATGAGAATCACTTGAACCTGGGAAGCGGAGGTTGCAGTGAGTGGAGATTGCGCCACTGCACTCCAGCCTGGGCAATAGAGTGAGACAACATCTCAAAAAAAATAAAAAATATAAAATAAGAAAGAAAACATTTGAAAACTTAAAAAAAAATAACTTCAGAGAAATTAAATTTAACATAGTTTAATTGAGCAAATAATAATTTGCAAATTAAGCAGCCTGTGGGTCCTGAGTAGCCTCAGAGAGGCTCCAGCACAGCCACACGGTAAAAAATATTTATGCACAGGAAAAGCAAAGTGACATACAGAAAATAGAAGTGGTATAGAAATAGCCAGATTAATTACAGTTTGAGATTTGCCTTATTTGAATATGGTTTGAACAGTTGATGTTCTTTTATTGGGACAAACATAGTGGTTGGTACAAGAATAGGTAACAACCTATTTAGATATCCAGTTAGGTTTCAGTTGACTATGTAGAGAAAAACCTATTGACCAAAATTAAACATAAAAGGGGTTAGCTTTAGGCTATAATTAATTTAACAATATCTCCCATTTGGTTAGCATCTCAATTTTGAGAAATAACCCAAAACTTTAGACATTGATATTACTTTGTCACCATCAAAAATTTACTAATGGCCGGGTGTGGTGGCTCACGCCTGTAATCCCAGCACTTTGGGAGGCCAAGGCAGGCAGATCACAAGGTCAGGAGTTCAAGACAAGCCTGGCCAATAAGGTGAAACCCAGTCTCTACTAAAAATATGAAAATTAGCCCAGTGTGGTGGCAGGCACCTGTAGTCCCAGCTACTTGGGAGGCTGAGGCAAGAGAATTGCTTGAACCTGAAAGGCAGAGGTTGCAGTGAGCAGAGATCATACCACTGCACTCCAGTCTGGGTGACAGAGCAAGACTCCATCTCAAGGAAAAAAAAAAAAAGACGTATTTAGTCTCAATTTCTACTGTAAAATAGTAGAACTGTGGGTTTTGTAAAGTGAAAAAAGGGACTTCAGGTTATTATTGTTTAAAAGGATTACAGTAGAGGGGACCTCCTTGTATTGAAATCTGCTGTTTACAAAAGAAAAACAAGACCTGGTCAGTTTTAGAATCTACCTATTTCTTTAAATTTTCAGTTTGACTATGTCACATTTAGCATGACTGGCTCCATTTTGGTTTGTTTTGGTCTGTTTGGGCCTAGTGAACAAGCTCAGTCCAGAATGATGGCCTCCAATAATTTTGTTTAAAAAAATTCCCCCCTTTTGATTAAGTTTTCGCATAGATCAGAGTGTCACCAAACCTCAGAGTTTTAATGTCACTCTCAGTTTCCATTATTTTAGGTTTCTGTTCTTATCAGATCATTCATAGGTTATGGTGTTCTCATGGTCAAATACATCTTCAAGTTTTCCTCGTTCCAGTTTAAGAGAGATCACTTGACATTCTAGAGATGACTGCATGCAAAGATTTAGAATTTTTGACAGAATAGAGTGCAGTAGGGATACTATTATTTTGACTTACAGAAGAAAAATAGTATCAAGAGTTTGAAGTATGGTTTTATTTATTTATTTATTTATTTTGAGATGAAGTCTTGCTCTTGTCACCCAGGCTGGAGTGCAATGATGTGATCTTGGCTCACTGCAACCTCTGCTTCTGGGATTCAAGGGATTCTCCTGCCTCAGCCTCCCAAGTAGCTGAGATTACAGGCATGTGTCACTACAGCTGGCTAATTTTTGTATTTTTAGTAGAGACAAGGTTTCAACATGTTGGCCAGGTTGGTTTCAAACTTCTGACCTCAAGTGATCCACCTGCCTTGGCCTCCCAAAGTGCTAGGATTACAGGCATGAGCCACCGTGCCCAGCCTGAAGTATGTTTTTTAACCAAGGTCCCCATTGAACAAACCAACTATGATTGAATAGATCAAATGATTAGCTAGATAAGTGGTCTCATTTCAACCAAGCAGTGTGTTCGTTAATCTCCTACAACTGAATCTCTGTAACACTCGATGTATTTCTCCATGTGCAACTACAGATACTACCAACTGCACAGATACTTCTCTGTTTATCTGGTAAGAAAACTAGATAAATTCTTTCATTTAACATAACTTTAGTAAAAAATTTTAAAGTCTCTTGTGTAACCATAGCCTTTACAGTAGAATCTGCTATAAAGCCTATTACGGAAGATAAATTTCTAACCATTGCCTCATTTACTCTAAGCCTTTGAAAGAAAGACCTAATGAATGATGACCACTCAGAAGAGTAATGGCCTCCTGGCAATGCTCTTTAACTTATTCTGAATAAGTTTCTTTTTAACTTAATATTGCTCCAAGAGCGGTGGATCAATATTCTGTTTCTTATATTATGAGGCAACAAATTTCCCATGTCACATTTAGCAAGAATGTGAGAAATTTCCCATTTCTCACCAACAGTGGCCCTTCATCTTTTACCTATCCAGATATAAGTTTATTGATATATAAGGTTGGCTGCAAAATCATTTACATATATAAGTATACCCCATGAGTGCACACAAGAGATCCCTTTCTTATTTCTGTTGTTTATACAGCCATAAAAAAAGTGAACTAGAAGTGTCATGATAGCAGAGATGTCTTCATTTTTGATCTTCCAGAAAAAGCTATCTACCTCAAGGTTGCCATCTGCTTTTGAAGAGAAACTTCTCTGCTTAGCTTTACCTAAAAATCTCCAATTAGGATCTTCAATATGATTGCAAGAGTTTAGAGGGCCCCTTGTGAGTTTAAATATTATGAACCCAAGGTTTAAGGTCCCAAAGTCTTGATGCAGTGTAAGTGGCAAGCAGACTCAATCGCTTTGTTCTAGATTATAAAAGGTTTTCCTGTTCCCAGTCAGTAGACAATTAAAAGCTTTTCTGGCCAGGCACAGTGGCTGAACAGGTTCGCACTGTGATGAATGAGTGGGTTACAGTGAACAGGTTCCTTCTGTAATGAATGAGTGGGTGACAGTGAACAGGTTTCCACTGTGATGACTGTATGAGTGACAGTAAACAGATTCCTACTGTGGTGAATGAGTGGGTAAGAGTGAACAGGTTCCCACTGTGTTGAGTGGGTGACAGTGAACAGGTTCCCACTGTGATGATTGAGTGGGAGATAGTGGATGGGTTCTTACTGTGGTGAATGAGTGGCTGACAGAGAACAGGTTCGCACTGTGGTGAATGAGTGGGTGAGAGTGAACGGGTTCCACTGAGGTGAGTGAGTGGCTGACAGTGAACAGGTTCCCACTGTGGTGACTGAGTGACTGACAGCACACAGGTTTCTACTGCTGTGATCGAGTGGATGACAGTGAACTGGTTCCCACTGTGGTGAGTGAATGGCTGACAGGGAAAAGGTTTCCATTGTGTTGAATGAGTGGCTGACAGTGAAGAGGTTCCTACCATGGTGAATGAGTGTGTGACTGTCAACAGGATTCTACTGTTTTGAACGAGGAGTTGACAGTGATAATGTTCCTCTGGCAATGAATCAGTGGGTGACAGTGAACAGGTTGCCACTGTGATTAATGATTGGGTGAAAGTGAAAAGGTTTCTACTGCAGTGAACGAGTGGGTGACAGTGAACACATTCCTACTGTGGTGAATGAGTGGCTGAGAGTAAACAGGTTCCCACTATGATGAATGAGTGGGTGACAGTGAACAGGTTCCCACTGTGATGAATGAGTGGGTGACAGTGAACTGGTTCCCATTGTGATGAGTGAGTGGATGACAGTGATAAGTTTCCCACTGTGATGAGAGTTTGGGAGACAATGTATAGATTCCCAGTGTGATGAAAAATGGGTGACAGTGAACAGGTTCCCAGTGTGATGAGTCAGTGGGTAACAGTGAACTGGTTTCCACTGTGATGAGTGAGTGGATGACAGTGAACAGGTACCCAATGTGGTGAATGAGTGGGTGAGAAAGAACAGGTTCCCTCTATGGTGAGTTAGTTTGTGAAAGTGATCAGGTTCCCACTGTGATGAGTGAGTTGGTGAGAGTTCACAGGTTCCCCCTGAGAGTGAAGGTGTACCCACTGTGATGAGTGACTTGGTAAGAGTGATCATATTCCCACTGTGCTGAACATGTGGGTGACAGTGAGCAGGTTCCCACTGTGATGACTGTGTGGCTTAGAGTGAACAAGTTCCCAATGTGGTGAATTAGTGCGTAAGGGTGAACAGGTCCCAACTGTGATAAGTGAGTGGGTGACAGTGAACAGGTTCTCACTGTGATGAATGAGTGGGTGACAGTGAACAGGTTCTTACTGTGATGAGTGAGTGGGTGAGAGTGAACAGGTTTCCATTGTGATGAATGAGTGGAAAACAGTGAACAGTTTCCCACTGTGATGAGTGAGTGGGTGATAGTAAACAGGTTTCTACTGTGATGAGTGAGTAGGTGACAGTGAACTGGTTCTTACTGCCATGAGTGAGTTGGTGATAGTGAAGAGTTTATCATATTGATGAATGAGTGGGTGATAGTAAACATGTTCCCACAGTGATGAGTGAGAGCGTGACAGTGAACAGGTTCCCACCATTGTTAATTAGTTTGTGAGAGAGAACAGGATCCCCCTGTGATGACAGTTCCCACTGTGACAGTGAACAGGTACCCACTGTAATGAGTGAGTTGGTGAGAGGGAAAAGGTTCCCACTGTGGTGAATGAGTGGCTGACAGTGAACAAGAACCCAGTGTGATGAGTGAGTGGGTGAGAATGAACAGGTTCCCACTGTGATTAATGTGTGTGTGACAGTGAACTGGTTCCCATTGTGATGAGTGAGTGGGTGAGAGTGAACCGGTTCTCCTGCAGTCAGTGAGTGGGTAACAGTGAACAAGTTTTCACTGTGATGAGTGAATAGGTGATAGTGAACAGGTTCCCACTGTGGTGAATGAGTGGCTGACAGTGAAAAGGTTCTCACTGTGCTAAATGGGTGGGTGAGAGTGAAGAGGTACCCACAGTAGTGAATGAATGGCTGACAGTGAACTGGTTCACACTTTGGTGAATGACTGGGTGACAGTGAACATGTTTCTACTGTTGTGAACAAGTGGCTGACAGTGATAAGGTACCTCCTGTAGTGAATGTGTGAATGACCATGAACATGTTCCCACTGTGATGAATGAGTGCGTGACAGTGGAGAGTTTCCCACTGTGGTTAATTAGTGGGTGAAAGTTAACAGGTTCCACCGTGATGAGTTAGTGGGGGACAGTGAAAAGGTTCCCACTGTGGTGAATGAGTGTGAGAAAGTGAACAAGTTCCCTCTGTGATGAGCGAGTGGGTGACTTTAAACAGGTTCACAATGTGGTTAGTGAGTGAACGACAGTGAACCGGTTTCCACTGTGATGAATGAGTGGATGACAGTGTACAGGATCCTCCTATAATGAATGAGTGGGTGACAGTGAAAGGGTTCCCACTGTGACGAATGGGTGGGTGACAGTGAATAGTTTCCCACTGTGGTGAATGAGTGTGTGAAAGTGAACAGGTTCCCACTCTGCTGAATGAGTGTGTGAAAGTGAATAGGTTCCCACTATGATGGGGAGTGGATGGCAGTAAAGAGGTTCCCAATGTGGTGATGGAGTCGCTGACAGTGAACAGGTTTCTACTGTTGTGAATGAGTGGGTGATAGTGAACTGCTTTCCACTGTGGTGAATTAGGTGGTGACAGTAAATAGGTTCCCACTGTGATGAATGAGTGACTGACAGTGAACATGTTCCCAATGTGGTGAATGAATGGGAAACAGTGAACAGGTTCTCACTGTGATGAATGCATGGCTGACAGTGAACAGGTTCCCACTGTGGTGAAAGGGTGGCTGACAGTGAATAAGTTTCTAATGTGGTGAACGAATGGGTGACAGTGAACGTTTCCCACTGTGGTAAATGAGTGGCTGAGAATCAATACATTTGCACTGTGGAGAATGTGTGGCTGACAGTGAACAGGTTCCCACTGTGGTGAATGAGCCAGTGACTATGAACAGGTTCCTACTGTAAGGAGGAGTGAGTGACAATGAATAGGTTCCCAGTGTGAGAAATGTGTGGGTGACTGTGAACAGGTTCCCACTGTGATGAGTGAGTGAGTGACAGTGAACAGGCTCCCACTTTGATGAATGAGTGGATGAAAGTGAACAGGATCTTATTGTGATGAGTGGGGGGGTGACAGTGAACTGGTTCCTATTCTGATGAGTGCGTGTGTGACTGTGAACACGTTCCCACTGTGATGCATGAGTGTGTGACAGTGGAAAGGTTACCAAATTATGAGTGAGGGGGTGACGGTGAAGAGGTTCCCACTGTGATGAGTGGATGGGTGACATAGAACAGTTTCATACTGTGGGGAATAAGTCGGTGAAAGTCAATAGGTTCCCACTGTGATGAGTGAGTGGGTGACAGTGAACAGGTTCCCACTGTGATGAATGAGTGGGTGAAAGTGAACAGGTTTGCACTGTGATGAGTGTGTGGGTGACTGTGAACAGGTTCCCAATATAGTTAGTGTGTGGGTGTCATTGAACAGGTTCCCTCTGTGATGAATGAGTGGGTGACAGTGAACAGGTTCCTCCTTAATGAATGAGTGGGTGACAGTGAAAATGTTCTCACTGTGACAAATGAGTGGCTGACAGTGAAGTTTCTCACTCGGGTGAATGAGTGGGTGACAGTTAACTGGTTCCCAGTGTGGTGAATGAGTTGTTGACATTTAACATGTTTCCACTGTGATGAATGTGTGGCTGACAGTGAACAGCTTCCCACTGTGATGAGTGAGTAGGTGACAGTGAACATGTTCCATGGTGATGAATGTGTGGTTGACAGTAAACAAGTTATCGCTGTGATGAATGAGTGGGTGACAGTAAAAAGGGAAGAGGTTTCCACTGTGATGATTGAGTAAGTGATAGTTAACATGTTTCTACTACGGTGAACGAGTGGGTGACCGTGAACTTGTTCCCACTGTGGTGAAAGTGTGGCTGAAAATGAACAGCTTCCCAGTGTGAAGAATGCGCCATTGACAGTGAAAAGGTACCTCCTGCAATGAATGAGTGGGTGACAGTGAACAGTTTCTCTCTGTGATGAACGAGTTGATGACAGTGAACAGCTTCCCAGAGTGGTAAATGAGTGAGTGTGAGTGAACAGGTTTCCACCGTAATGAGTGGGTCGTTGACAATGCACAGGTTTTCACTGTGATGAATGAGTGGGTGAGAGTGAAGAGGTTCCCACTGTGATGACTGAGTGGTTGACAGTGAAAAGGTTCCCACTGTGGTGAATGAGTGGCTGACAGTGAAAAAGTTTTCACTGTTTTGAATGTTTGGATGAGAGTGAACAGATTCCCACAGTGATGAATGGCTGACAGTGAACAAGTTCCCACTGTGATGAATGAGTGTGTGATAGTGAACAAGTTCCCACAGTGATGAGTGTGTGAGTGATAGTGAACAGGTTAGCACTGAGGTGAGTGAGTGGGTGACAGTAAAAAAGTTTCCACTTTGGTGAGTGAGTGGCTAACAATGAATAGGTTCTTACTGTTGTGAATCAGTGGTGGGCAGTGTACATGTTCCCCCATGAAGAATGAGTGGTTGACATTGAATAGGTTCCCCCTGTAATGAATGAGTGCGTGACAGTGTACAGTACCCACAGTGATGAACTGCGATGAAAGAGGCATGATAGTAAAATGTTTCCCACTGTGGTGAATGAGGGCCTGACAGTGAATAGGTACAAACTGTGATGAATGAGTGGCTGACAGTGAACAGGTTTCCACTGTGATGAGAAAGTGGGTGACAGTGAACAGGTTTATACTGTGGTGAATTAGTAGGTTACAGAGAACAAAGTCTCACTGTGGTGAATGAGTCACTGACCGTGAACAGTTTCCTACTGTGATGAATAATTGGGTGACAGTGAACAGATACCTCCTGTAATGGATGAGTGGGTGACTGTGAACAGGTTTCCACTGTGGTGAATGAGTGGGTGACATTGAACAGGTTCCTACTCTGGTAAATAATTGGGTGAGAGTGAACAGGTTCTCACTATGATGAGTGAGTGGGTGAGAGTGAACATCTTTCCACCATGATGCATGAGTGGGTGACAGTGAAAAGTTTCCCACTGTGGTGAGTGAATGGTTGACAGTGAACAGGTTCCCACTGTGATGCATATATAGGTGACAGTCAACAGGTTCCCACTGTGATGAGTGAGTGGGTGACAGTAAAGAAGTTTCCTCTGTGATGAGTGAGCGGGTGACATTGAAGTTTTCCACTATGATGAGTGTGTGGGTAATGGTTAACAGGTTACCATTGTGATGAATGAGTTAGTGACAGTGAGCAGTTTTCTGCTGTGGTGAGTGAGTGGGTGAGAGTGAACGGATTCCCACTGTGATGAGTGCATGGGTGAGAGTGAACAGGTTCTTACTTTGATGAATGAGTGGCTGACAATTAACAGGTTCCCACTGTGATGAGTGAGTGGAAGACAGTGAACAAGTTCCCACTGTGGTGAATGAGTGGCTAACAGTGAACAGGTTCCCACTGTGATGAATGAGTGGGCGGCAGTTAACAGGTGCCTCCTGTAATGAATCAGTGGGTGACAGTGAACAGGTTCCCACTGTGATAAATGAGTGGATGACAGTAAACAGGTTCTCACTGTGGTGAATGAGTTGGTGAGAGTGAACAGTTTCCCAACGTTATGAGTGAGTGGGTGAAAGTGAAGAGGTTCTCACTATAGTGAGTGAGTGGGTGACAGTGAACAGGTTCTCTCTGTGATGAAAGAGGGGTGACAGGGAACAGGTTCCTCTTGTAATGAATGAGTGTGTGACAGTGAACAGATTCCCACTGTTATGAATGAGTGTGTGACTGTGAAGAGGTTTCCCCTGTGGTGAAAGAGTAGCTGACAGTGAACAGGCTTCTACTGCAGTGAACGAGTGGGAGCCAGTGAACTCTTACCTACTGTTGTGAATGTGTGGCTAACAGGAAACAGATTCCCACTGTGATGAATGAGTGAGTGACAGTGAACAGAAATCTACTGTGGTGAACGAATGGATGACAGTTATCAGATTCCTCCATTAATGTATGAGTGGGTGACAGTGAACAGGTACCCACTGTGATTAATGAGTGGCTGACATTAAACAGGTTCTACTATGATAAGTGTGTGGGTGACAGTGATCAGGTTGCTACTGCATTGAACAAGTGGATGACAGGGAACAGGTTACCACTGTGGTTAAAGAGTAGCTGACAGTGAAAAGGTTCCCACTATAATGAATGAGTGGGTGACAATGAACAGCTTTCTCCTGTAATTAATGAGTATGTGACAGTGAACAGGTTCTCACTGTGTTGACTGAGTGGGTGACAGTGATCAGGTTCCCACTGTGGTGATTGAGCCATTGAGAGTGAACACGTTGCCAATATGATGTGTGAGTGGATGACAGTGAACAGGTTCCAGCTGTGGTGAATGAGTGGGTGAGAGTGTACAGGTTCCCACTGTGGTGAATCAGTGGGTGGCACTGAATAGGTTCCCAATGTGATGAGTGAGTGGGTGACAGTGAACAGGTTCCCAATGTGATGAGTGAGTGGGTGACAGTGTACAGGTTCCCACTAGGGTGAATGAGTGGGTGAGAGTGTACAGCTTCCCACTGTGAAGAATGACTGGGTGACACTGAATAGGTTCCCACTGTGATAACTGAGTGCATGACAGTAAACAGGTTCCCAATGTGCTGAATGAGTGGCTGACAGGGAACAGGTTCTCACTGTGGTGAATGACTGGGTGAGAGAGAACAGTTTTTCACAGTGGTGAATGAGTGGCTGACAATGAACACGTTCCCACTGTGATGAATGAGTGGGTGAGAGTGAACAATTTTCTTCGATAATGAATGAGTGAGTGACAGTGAACATGTTTCCCTGTGATCAATCAGTGGATGACAGTGAAGAGTTTACCACTGTGGTGAATGTGTGGGTGAGAATGAACAGGTTCCCACAGTGGTGAATGAGTGGCTGACAGTGAACAGGTTCTTACTGTGATGAGTGAGTGTGTGATTGTGAAGAGCTTCCCACAGTGATGAATGAATGTGTAACTGTTAACAAATTCCCACTGTGATAAATGAGTGGGTGAGAGTGAACAGGTTTCCATTGTGGTAAATAAGTGGCTGACAGTGAACAGGTTTCCACTGTGGTGGGTGAGTCAGTGACGATGAACAGCTTCCCACTGTGATGAGTGAGCGTGTGACAATGAATAGGTTCCCAGTGTTATCAATGTGTGGGTGACAGTGAACAGGTTCCCACTGTGACGATTGAGTGGGTGACACTGAAAACGTTCCCACTGTGTTTCATGAGTAGGTGACATTCAAAAAGTTCCAAATGTGATGAGTGAGTCATTGATAGAAAACAGGTTTCCCTTGTGATGAGTGAGTGGTTGACAGTTAACGTGTTCCCACTGTGATGAGTTACAGTTTACCCCTGTGATGAATGAGTGGGTGACTGTGAACTGGCTTCCACTGTGGTGAGTGAGTGGGTGACAGTAATCACGTTATCACTATCATGAGTGTGTGGGTGACAGCGAACAGGTTCCCACCATGGTGAATGTGTGGCTGACAGTGAAAAGGTTCCCACTGTGATGAGAGAGTGGTAGAGAGTGAACAGGTTCCCACTGTTATGAATGTGTGGGTGACAGTCAACAGTTCTCACTGTGGTGAATAAGTGGGTGAGAGTGAGCAGGTTCCCAGTGTGGTGAATGAGTGGATGACAGTGAACAGGTTTCCACAGTGGTGAGTGAGTGGGTGAGAGTGAAGATGTTCCCACTGTGATGAATGAGAAGGTGACAGTGAAGAGTTTTCCACTATGATGAGTGCATGTGTGACAGTGAACAGGTTCCCACTGTGATGAGTGAATGACAGTGGACAAGTTCCCACTGTGATGAGTGTGTGGATGACAGTTAAGAGATAACAATTGTGATGAATGAGTGGGTGACAGTGAACAGGTTCCCACTGTGATGAGTGAGTGGGTGACAGTGAACAGGTTCCCACTGTGAAGAGTTAGTGGGAGAAAGTGAACAGGTTCACACTGTGATGAATGAGTGTGTGAAAGTGAACAAGTTCTCACTGTGATGAATGAGTGGGTGACAGTGAGCTGGTTCCCACTGTGATGAATGCGTGGGTGACAATGTAGAGGTTTCCACTGTCGTGAATGAGTTGCTGAGAGTAAACAGGTTCCCAGTGTGGTGACTGAGTGGCTGACAGTGAACAGGTTTCTACTGCGTTGAATGAATGGGTTACAGTGAACTGGTTCCCACTGTGGTGAATGACTGGGTGACAGTGAGCAGCTTCCAACTGTGATGAATGAGTGGCTGACAGTGAACAGGTTCCCACTGTGGTGAATTAGTGGGCGACAGTGAACAGGATCACACTGTGAAGAATGGGTAGCTGACAGGGAACAGGTTCCCACTGTGGTGACTGTGTGGCTGACAGTGAACAGGTTTCTACTACGGTGACCCAGTGGGTGACAGTGAAGAGGTTCCCACTGTGGTGAGTGAGTGGCTGACAGTGAACAGTTTCCCACTGTGGTGAAAAAGTGGCTGACAGTGAACAGTTTCCAAAAGTGATGAATGAGAGGCTGACAGTGACCAGGTTTACACTGTGGTGAATGTGTGGGTAACAGTGAACAAGTTTCTACTGTGGTGAATGAGTGGTTGGCAGTGATCACATTCTTCCTGTAATGAATGAATGGGTGACAGTGAACAGGTATGCACTGTGATAAAAGTGTGGCTGACAGTGAACAGATTCACACTGTGATGAGTGAGTGGGTGACAATGAATAGGTTTCTACTGTGGTGAATGAGTGGGTAACAGTGAACAGGTTCCCACTGTGATAAATGAGTGGGTGACAGTAGCGAGGTTCTCAATATGGTGAATGTGTTAATAAGATGTGATGTCACTGTGATGAGTGAGTGGGTGACAGTGAACATGTTCTCTCTGTGACGAATGAGGGGTGACAATTAACAGGTGTCTCCAGTAGTGAATGGGTGCATTACAGTGAACAGATTCATACAGTTATGAATGAGTGTGTGACAGTGAAGAGATTTCCTCTGTAGTGAAAGAGTGGCTGACAGTAAACAGGTTTCTACTTCAGTGAAAAGTGAAAGACAGTGAACTCCTACACACTGTGGTGAATGTATGGCTAACAGGTAACAGGTCCCTGTGATGAATGAGTGGGTGACAGTGAACAGGAATCTATTGGGGTGAACAAATGGGTGACATTTATCAGATTCCCCTGGTAATGTATGTGCGGGTGTCAGTGAACAGATACCCACTGTGATTAACGAATGGCTGACAATGAAAAGTTCTCATTGTGGTGAATTAGTGGGCGACAGTGAATAGGATTCCACTGTGATGAATGGGTGGCTGACAGTGAACAGGTTCCCTCTGTGGTCACTGTGTGACAGTGAACATAATTTTAGTGGCGTGAACTAGTGGGTCACTGTGAAATTGTTCTCACTGTGGTTAGTGAATGGCTGACAGTGAACAGGTTCCCACTGTGGCGAATCCGTGGATGACAGTGAACAATTTTCTACTGTGGTGAACAAGTGATTGACGGTAATCATGTTCTTCCTGTAATGAATGAGTGGGAGACAGTGAACAAGTACACACTGTGATAAAAGAGTGGTTGACAGTGAACAGGTTCCCACTGTGATGAGTGGGTGGCTGACAATGAACAGGTTTCTACTTCAGTGAAATAGTGGGTGACAATGAACAGGTTCCCACTGTGGTGAATAAGCAGCTGACAGTGAACAGGTTCTTACTGTGAGGAATGAGATGGTGACAATGAACAGGTGCCTCTTGTAATGAATGAGTGGGTGACAGTGAACGGTTTCCCACTGTGATAAACGAGTGGGTATTGGTAAACAGGTTCTCACTGTGGTGAAAGAGTTGGTGAGAGTGAATAGTTTCCCACTGTGATGAGTGAGTGGGTGATAGTGAACAGGTTCTCTTTGTGACGAATGAGGGGTTACAGTGAACAGGTACCTCCTGTAATGAGTGAGTGCATGACAGTGAACAGATTCCAATTGTTATGAATGAGTGTGAGAAAGTGAAGAGGTTTCCCCTGTGGTGAAAGAGGGGCTGACAGTTAACAGGCTTCTACTGCAGTGAACGAGTGGGAGACAGTGAACTCGTACCCACTGTTGTGAATGTGTGGCTGACAGAAAACAGGTTCCCACTGTTATGAATGAGTGAGTGACAGTGAACAGGAATCTACTGTGGTGAACCAGTGGGTGACAGTTATCAGATTCCTTCAGTAATATATGAGTGGGTGACAGTGAACAGGGTTCCCACTGTGATTGAAGAGTGGCTGAGAGTGAACAGTTTCCCACTATGATGAATGAGTGGGTGAAAATGAACAGCTTCCACCTGTAATTAATGAGGGAGTGACCATGAACAGGTTCCCACTTTGATGAATGAGTGGATGACAGTAATCAGGTTCCCACTGTGGTGATTTTGTCATTGAGAGTGAACAGGTTCTCAATGTGATAAGTGAGTGGGTGGCAGTGAACAGGTTCCCACTGTGATGACTGGTGGGTGACAGTCAACATGTTCCCACTGAGCTGAATGAGTGGCTGACAGAGAACAGGTTGTCACTGTGGTGAATAAGTGGGTGAGAGTGAACAGTTTTTCACAGTGGTTAATGAGTGGCTAACAATGAACAGGTTCCCACTGTGATGAATGAGTGGGTGACAGTGAATAAGT
Source organism: Symphalangus syndactylus (assembly GCF_028878055.3). NCBI lineage: Eukaryota > Metazoa > Chordata > Mammalia > Primates > Hylobatidae > Symphalangus > Symphalangus syndactylus. The sequence goes on along the minus strand of NC_072435.2, from coordinate 46,776,968 downwards.
TTCTTCTGTAATGAATGAGTGGGTGACAGTGAACATACTATTCCTGTGATGAATCATTAGATGACAATGAAGAGTGTATCACTGTGGGGAACGTGTGGGTGAGAATGAACAAGTTCCCACTGTGGTGAATGAGTGGCTGACAGTGAACAGGTTCTTACTGTGATGAGTGAGTGTGTGATTGTGAAGCTGTTCCCACTGTGATGAATGAGTGGATGACAGTTAACAGGTTCCAACTGTGATGAATGAGTGGGTGAGAGTGAACTTGTTCCACATTGTGGTAAATAAGTGGCTGACAGGGAATAGGTTTCCACTGTGTTGAGTGAGTGGGTGATGTTGAACCGGTTTCCACTGTGATGAGTAAGTGGGTAAACATGAATAGGTTCCCAGTGTGATGAGTGTGTGGGTGACAGTGAACAGGTTCCCTCTGTGATGAATGGGTGGGTGACAGTGAGCAAGTTTCCACTGTGGTGAGAGGTTGGGTGACAGTGACTATGTGCCCACTGTCATGAATGAGTGGGTGAGAGTGAACAAGTTCTCACTGTGGTGAATCAGTGGCTGACAGTGAAAAGTTTCTCACTGTGATGAGAGAATTGGTTTTGAGTGAACAGGTTCCCACTGTGATGAATGAGATGGTAAAAGTCAACAGGTTCCCACTGTGGTGAATGACTGGGTGAGAGTAAACAAGTTCCCACAGTGGTGAATGAGTGGCCGAAAGTGAAGAGTTTCCCACTGTTGTGAATGAGTTGATGACAGTGAACAGGATCCCACTGCAATGAAAGAGTGAATGACAGTCAACAGGTTCCCAGTGTAATGAATGAGTGTATGAGACTGAACAGTTTCCCACTGTGTTGAATGAATGGCTGATAGTGAATAGGTTTTACTGCGGTGAGTTGGTGGGTGATAGTGAAGAGGTCCTTACTGTGATGAACGAGTGATTGAGAGTCAACAGGTTCCAATTGTGATGAATGAGTGGGTGATAGTGAACATATTCCAACTGTGATGAGTGAGTGGCTGACAGTAAACATGTTCCCCCTGTGATGAATGAGTGACTCACAGTCAACAGGTTCCCACTGTGATGTATTAGTGGGTCACAATAAAACGGTTCCTCCTGCATAAATGATTTGGTGACAATGAACAGGTTCCTACTGTTCACTGGCACCCACTATGAATGAATGAGTGAAAGTGAATACGTTCCCACTCTTAAGAATGAGTGGCTGACAGTGAAAATGTTCCTTTTGGGTTGAATGAGTTTCTGACACTGAACAGGTTCCCACTGTGATTAGTGAGTGGCTGACAGTGAACAGGTTCTTACTGTGGTAAATGAGTGGGTGCCAGTGAACTGATTATCACCGTGGAGAGTGAGTGGGGGCAGCAAACAGGTTCAAACTGTGATGAATGTGTGAGTCACAGTGAACAGGTTCTCACTGTGATGTATGTGTGGGTGACAGTAAAGTAGTTCCCACTGTGGTGACTGAGTGGGTGAGTGAACAGGTTCCACTGTCATGAGTCAGTATGCAAAAGTGAAGAGGTTTTCACTGTGGTGAAGTAGTGACTGACAGTAAACAGTTTCCCACTTTGGTGTCTGAGTGGCTTATAGTGAACACGTTTCTACTGTGGTGATCAAGTGGGTGACAGTGAAGTGGTTCCATCTGTGGTGAAGGAGTGGGTAACTCTGAGCATGTTCCAACTGTGATGAATGAGTGGGTGATAGTGAACAAGTTCCCACTTTGGTGAGTGAGTGGGTGACAGTGAAAAGGTTTCCACTGTGATGAATGTGTGGGTGACAGTGAACAGGTTCCCACTGTGGAGAATGAGTGGGTGACAGTGAACAGGTTCCCAAGGTGATGAATAAGTGGTTGACAGTCAACAGGTTCCCACTGTGGTAAATGAGTGGGTGACAGAGAACAGGTTCCCACTGTGATGAATGTGTGGGTGACAGTGAACAGGTTCCCACTGTGATGAGTGTGTGGGTGATAGTGAACAGGTTCCCACTGTGATGAGTAAGTGGGTGACAGTGAACAGGTTCTTAATGTGATGATTAAGTGGGTGATAGTGAAAACGTTCCCACTGTGATGAGTGAGTGGGTGACAGTTAACAGGTTACCATTGTGATGATTGAGTGTGTGACAGTGAACAGATTCCCCCTGTGATGAGTGCGTGGGTGAGGATGAAAAAGTTTCCACTTTGCTGAATGAATGGCTGACAACTGGTTCTCACTGTGATGAGGAGTGGGTGAGAGAGAACTGGTTCTCATTGTGCTGAATGAGTGGGTGACAGTGAACAGGTTCCCACTGTGGAGAATGAGTGGGTGACAGTGAACAGGTTCCCAAGGTGATGAATAAGTGGTTGACAGTCAACAGGTTCCCACTGTGGTAAATGAGTGGGTGACAGAGAACAGGTTCCCACTGTGATGAATGTGTGGGTGACAGTGAACAGGTTCCCACTGTGATGAGTGTGTGGGTGATAGTGAACAGGTTCCCACTGTGATGAGTAAGTGGGTGACAGTGAACAGGTTCTTAATGTGATGATTAAGTGGGTGATAGTGAAAACGTTCCCACTGTGATGAGTGAGTGGGTGACAGTTAACAGGTTACCATTGTGATGATTGAGTGTGTGACAGTGAACAGATTCCCCCTGTGATGAGTGCGTGGGTGAGGATGAAAAAGTTTCCACTTTGCTGAATGAATGGCTGACAACTGGTTCTCACTGTGATGAGGAGTGGGTGAGAGAGAACTGGTTCTCATTGTGCTGAATGAGTGGTTGACAGTGAACAGGTTCCCACTATGGTGAGTGAGTGGATAAGAGTGAACAGGTTCCCACTGTGATGAGTCAGTGGGTGACAGTGAAAGAGTTCCCACTGTGGTGAGTTAATGGTTGACAGTGGACACTTTCTGACTGTGGTGAATTAGTGGCTGACAGTGAACAGGTTCCCAGAGTGATGACTGAGGGGCTGACAGTGATCAGGTTTCCACCTTGGTGAATGTGCAGCTGACAGAGAACTGGTTCCCAATGTGATGAGTGACTGAGTGACAATGAACAGGTTTCTACTGCCATGAAAGAATGGGTGACAGTGATCACGTTCTTCCTGTAATGAATGAGTGAGTGAAAGTGAAAATGTACACGCTGTGATCAAAGAGTGGCTGACAGTGAACAGGGTCCCACTGCGATGAATCACTGGGTGACAATGAATAAAATTCTACTGCTGTGAACAAGTAGGTGACAGTAAACAGGTTCCCACTGTGGTGAATGAGTGACTGACAGTGAACAGGTTCCTATTGTGATGAATGAGTGGGTGACTGTGAACAGATTCCTCCTGCAATGAATGAGTAGGTGACAGGAAATAGGTTCCCACTGTGATGAATGAGTGGGTATCAGTGAACAGGTTCTCACTGTGATGAGTGAGTGGGCAACAGTGAATAGGTTCTTATTGTGGTAACTGAGTGACAGTGAACAGATTCCCACTGTGGTGAGTAACGGACAGTGAACAGGTTCTCACTGTGGTGAATGATTGGGTGACAGTAAACAGGTTCCTACTGTGATGAATGAGTGGGTGACAGTGAACAGGATCCCCACTATGGTGAATGAGTGGGTGACAGTGAACAGGATTCTACTGTGGTGAATGCCTGGGTGACAGTTATCAGATTCCTCTGCTAATGAATGAGTGGGTGACAGTTAACAGTTACACACTGTGATTAATGAGCTGCTGACAGTGAACAAGTTCCCACTGTAATGAGTGAGTGGGTGACAGTGAACAGGTTTCTACTGTGGTGAACAAGTGGATGACAGTGAACAGGCTCCCACTGTGGTGAATAAGTGTCTGTGAAAGGGTTTCCACTGTTATGAATGAGTGGGTGACAATACACAGCTTCCCATAATTAAGGAGAGTGTGACAGTGAACAGGTTCCCACTGTGATGAATGGGTGTGAGACAGTGAACAGGTTCCCACTGTGGTGATAGGGTGGGAGTGAACATGTTACCAATGTGATGAGTGAGTGGGTGACAGTGAATAGATTCCCAGTGTGGCGAATGAGTAGGTGAGAGTGAATAGGTTCCCACTGTGATGAATGAGTGGGGGCCAGTGAACAGGTTCCCACTGTGATGACTGAGTGCATGACAGTGTACAGGTTCCCACTGTGGTGAATGTGTCACTGACAGGGAACAGGTTCTCACTGTGGTGAATGAGTGGGTGAGAGTGAACAGTTTCCCACAGTGGTGAATGAGTGGCTGACAACGAACAGGTTCCCACTGCGATGAGTGAGTGGGTGACAGTGAACAAGTTCCCAATGTGATATGTGAGTGGCTGACAGTGAACAGGTTCCCACTGTGATGAATGAGTGTCTGACAGTGAACAGTTTTTCACTGTGGTGAGTGAGGGGTTGAAATTGAACACGTTCCCATTCTGGTAAATGAGTGCCTGACAGTGAACAGGTTCCCACTGTGGTGAGTGAGTGGGTGACATGAACAGGTTTTCACTCTGATGAATTAGTGGGTGACAGTGAACAAGTTCTCACTGTGATGAATTAGTGGTGATAGTGAAAATGGATCCCACTGTGGTTAATGAGTGTCTGCCAGTAAACAGGTTCCCATTTTGGTGCCTGAGTGGCTGACATGAACAGGTTTTTACTGCTGTGAATGAGTGGGTGACAGTGAACAGGTTCCCACTGTGGTTAATGAGTGTCTGCCAGTAAACAGGTTCCCATTTTGGTGCCTGAATGGCTGACATGAACAGATTTTTACTGCTGTGAATGAGTGGGTGACAGTGAACAGGTTCCCACTGTGTTGAATGGGTGGGTGACAGTGAACAGATTCCCACTGTGGTGAATGAGTGGGTGACAGTGAACAGGTTCCCACTATGACGAATGAGTGGCTGTATCAGGGGAAATTCAGCCCCTGATATTTCATGTAGGTTCTTTTCTATTTTCCCTAAGTGTCAGCTGGTTTGGGAAATAAAGGGACAGAGTACAAAAGGGAGACATTTTAAAGCTCAGTGTCTGGGGGAGACATCACATGTTGGCAGGTTCCATGATGCCCCCTGAATCATAAAACCAGCAAGTTTATATTAGTGATTTTCAAAAGGGGAGGGAGTGTACGAATAGGGTGTGGCTCACAGAGATCCCATGCTTCACAAGGTAATAAAATACCACAAGGCAAATGGATGCAGGGTGAGATCACAGGACCACAGGACTGGGGTGAAATTAAAATTGCTAAGGAAGTTTCAGGCACACATTGTCATTGATAACATCTCATCAGGAGACAGGGTTTGAGAGCAGACAACCACTCTGACCAAAATTTATTAGGTGGGAATTTCCTCATCCTCATAAGCCTGGGAGTGCTACGGGAGACCAGGGCTTATTTCATCCCCTACCTACAACCATAAAAGACAGCCATCCCCAAAGTGGCCATTTCAGAGGCCTCCCCTTAGGGACACATTCTCTTTCTCAGGGATGTTCCTTGCTGAGAAAAAGAATTCAGCAATATTTCTCCTATTCACTTTTGAAAAAAGATAAATATGGCTCTGTTCTGCCTGGCTCACAGGCAGCCAGAGTTTAAGGTTATCTCCCTTGTTCCCTGAACATTGCTGTTATCCTGTTCTTTTTTCAAGGTGCCCAGATTTCATATTGTTCAAACACACATGCTCTACAAACAATTTGTGCAGTTAATGCAATCATCACTGGGTCCTGAGGCGACATACATCCTCCTCAGCTTACAAAGATTATGGGATTAAGAGATTAAAGACAGGCGTAGGAAATCACAAGGGTATTGATTGAGGAAGTGATAAGTGTCCATGAAATCTTCAGAATTTATGTTCAGAGATTGCAGTAAAGACAGGTGTGATGACTGAGTGGTTGACAGTGAAAATGTTCCCACTGTTGTGAATGAGTGGCTGACAGTGAACAGTTTCCCACTGAGGTGAGTAAGTTGGTGAGAGTGAACAAGTTTCCACTGTAGTGAATAATATAATATATTATAAAATATATGTATAACATATAATAATTATAAAATATAGGTATAATATATAATATATTATAAAATATAGGTATAATATATATTATAAAATATATGTAAAATATATATTATAAAATATATGTATATATATTATAAAATATATATATTATAAAATATATGTATAATATATATTATACATATATTTCATAATATATATGTATAATATATTATAAAATATATGTATAATATATAATATATTATAAAATATATGTATAATATATAATAAACTATATGTATAATGTATATAAAATATATGTATAATATATAATATATTATAAAATATATGTATAATATATAATATATTATAAAATATATGTAAAATATATATTATAAAATATATGTAAAATATATATTATAAAATATATGTATATATTATAAAATATATGTATAATATATATGATAAAATATATGTATAATATATATATTATAAAATATATGTATAATATATTATACATATATTTTATAATATATTATAAAATATATGTATAATATATAATATATTATAAAATATATGTATAATATATAATAAACTATATGTATAATATATATAAAATATATGTATAATATATAATATATTATAAAATATATGTATAATATATAATATATTATAAAATATATAATATAAAATATATAATATATTATAAAATATATAATATAAAATATATTATATATTATAAATATATATAATACATATTATATAATATAGAATCTATTATATATTTTTAATATATAATATATTATATATTTTTAATATATAATATATTATATATTTTTAATATATAATATATTATATATTTTATAATATATATTATATATATTTTAGGACATATAATATGTAATATATATTTTAGAATATAAAATATATATAGTTTATATTATATAACATATAATATATATTATATAATATATATTATATAACATATAATATATATTATATAATATATATTATATTTTATAATATATAATATATTTTATAATATATAATATATAATATATTTTAAAATATATTATATATTATATATTATGATATATAATATATGTTTTATAATATATGTTATATATATTTTATAATATATATTATATGTAGTTTATAATATATAATATATGTATTTTATAATATATTATATATTATATGTATTTTATAATATATTATATATTATATGTATATATTTTATAATATATTATATAGGTTATATGTATATGTTATAATATATTTTATATATTACATTTATATATTAGAATATATTATATATTATATGTATATATAGTATATGTATACATATTATATATATAATATATTATATATTTATAATATATAATATATTATATATATAATATATGTATATATAATATATAATATATACTATACATTATAATATATAATATATTATAATATATACTATACATTATATGTATATATTATAATATATAATATACATTATATGTATATATAATGTATATTATATATAATATATATATAATATATAATATACATTATATATATATAATGTATAATATATATAATATATATATAAAATATATAATATACATTATATATATAATGTATATTATACATTATATGTATATATAATGTATAATATACATTATATATATAATGTATAATATACATTATATATATATAATGTATAATGTATAATATACATTATATGTATATATAATGTATATTATATATTATATATAATATACATTATATGTATATATAATGTATATTATATATAATATATAATATACATTATATGTAGTATAATGTATAATATATATTATATATAATATATAATATACATTATATTATATATAATATAATAATATGTAATATAATATATATTATATATAATATAATAATATAGAATATAATATATATTATATTATATATTATATGTATATATAATATATAATATATAATATGTATATATAATATATAATATATTATATATTATATATTATATATCATATTATATATTATATGTATATATAATATATATTATATATATTTTTCATATTATATATAATATATATATTTATATAATATATATATTGTCAGAGGATAACTTGAAGTATTTTAAAGATGTTCTCTAAGAATCTAAAACTATTTTTAAGTTTCTATAAATGTTTCTTAAGCATTTTTAGTTTCCAAAAAAACTTTCATATAATGTCAGTTTCATTTTTCTGAAGAATTTAAATGGAGTAAAATTATACACATCAAAAAACCTACTTTTCTGGTAATGGATCAACTTAATTTTCAGAACAAATATGTTAAACTTCACAAAATTTTATGCTGACCAGTTTGCTCAGTAGCCTCTTTCATACAACTGGGAGAGATGACACAAAGACGTAGCGTTCATGTTGGGTGAGAGATTAAATGACTACCAGTAGCTAATTTCTGTTTTACTAATAAATGTTGATTTTCATTTCTATATTTTCTGAAGTTTTGTTAATAATGAAGTAATAACTTTTATCCAGGAAATTTGAAAAAACTTATTTTTTAATCAGCCATAATAGTATGCAAAAACAGAGAAATGAAGGTTAACAGTCATAATTTATATATTAAAATTAAAATACTTCTAGAAATAAAGATGGGAAAGGAGAAAGAAATATACAAACAAATAAAAGGCAGCCTGGTGATCATGGTGAAAGCCTGCCTCTACTAAACTTACAAAAATTAGCCTGGTGTGGTGGCTCATACCTGTAACCTCAGCTACTCAGGAGGCTTAGGCATGAGTATCACTTGAACCTGGGAGGCAGAGTTTGCAGTGAGCAGAGATGACGCCACTGCACTCCAGCATGGGCGACAGAATGAGACTCCATCTCAAACAAAACAACAAAAACAAAATCAAAATAGAAGGAAGTGGATTACTCACAATAGCTAAGGTATGAAATCAACCTAAGTGTCCATCAATATGTGAATGGATAAAGAAAATATGGTATATGTACGCAATGCTATTCAGCCCTTAAAAATATGACAGTCTTGTTATTTGCAACAACTTTCATGAACCTGAAAGATATTATACTAAGTAAAATAAGTCAACACAGAAAAAAACAGAAAACATAATCTTTTTTTTTTTTTTTTGAGGCGGAGTTTTGCTCTTGTCACCCAGGCTGGAGTGCAGTGGCACCATCTCCACTCACTGCAACATCCACCTCTCAGGTTCAAGCGGTTCTCCTGCCTCAGCTTCCTCAGTACCTGGGATTACAGGCACGTGCCACCATACCCAGCAAATTTTTATATTTTCGGTAGAGAGAGAGTTTTCCCATGTTGGCCAGGCTAGTTTCAAACTCCTGACTTCAAGTGATCCACCGACCTCGGCCTCTCAAAGTGTTGGGATTACAGGCAGGAGCCACTGTGCCTGACTCATATAATCTTATTTCTATGTAAAGTGTAAAAAAAAATTTAAACTCATAGAAGCAGACAGTACAATAATGACACACAAAAAAATCCCCTATGAAGTTTTTTGTCTGGTAAAGAGAGCTTATTCATGATCTTTCAGGGATTTTTTTTTTTTTAATTTTCTGCATTCTCCTGTTCTTCAGCCAATGGTTGAAAAAAGATACAGAGAAGACACATTTGCCTTTTATCCACTTCACTTCTGCTTACTATTAGTCAATGTTGGTACAGCCGAGAATAGCTATTTTCTGGCAGGACAGCCACTTCTCAGCAATATTTCAATGCTTTCTTCACTTTATATCAGTGAAAAACAGGCCAGCAGGTCCTAGGAAAGCACATGGTGCTATTGCTACTTTAACAATGATCAGGCCGAGCATGGTGGTTCACGCCTGTATTCCCAGCACTTTGAGAGGCCGAGGTGGGTGGATCACAATGTCAGGAGTTCGAGACCAGCCTGGCCAATATGGTGAAACCCTGTCTCTTCTAAAAGTACAGAAATTGCCGAGCGCAATGGCTCATGCCTGTAATCCCAGCAGTTTGGGAGGTGGAGGGCGGTGGATTGCTTGAGGTCAGCAGTTTGAGACCAGCCTGTGCAACATGGTGAAATCCGGTCTCTACTAAAAATATAAAAAATTAGCTGGACGTGGTGGCAGGTGCCTGTAATCCCAGCTGCTCAAGAGGCTGAGGCAGAAGAATCGCTGGAACCTGGGAGGCCAAGATTGCAGTGAGCCATGATTGTGCCACTGCACTCCAGCCAAGATGACAGAGTGAGACTTCTCTCAAAAAAAAAAAAAAGTAGCTGGGCATGGTGGTGGGCACCTGTACTCCCAGCTACTGAGGCTGAGGCAGGAGAATCACTTAAACCAGAAAGTTAGAGGTTGCAGGGAGCCAAGATCATGTCACAGCACTCCAGCCTGAGTGACCTAGCGAGACTCTCAAAAAAAAAAAGTTATTATGAAATCATGAATAGCACTTGTTTGGTTGCTACTCACATGTCAAACAATGTTATTTGGCTTAAGGTACTGGTTTTTATTTTATTTTATTTTATTTTTGAGACGGAGTTTTGCTCTTGTTGCCCAGGCTGGAGGGCAATGGCATGATCTTGGCTCACTGTAACCTCTGTCCCCAAGGTTCCCACAATTCTAAATACTTACTAAATTTAGTCATACTATTTTTTAGCAGCTAATGGCATCTGTTACCCATTAATTTTATCCATTTGCTTTTTTGAAAAACAAATATTTTTTTAATTCACTCTAAATTGAGACTACATTTACAATCTTCAATTTTTCAGTGTTGAAATAAATCAGAGTAGAGCAATATGTGTATATAATGTGCATTTTCCTGCCTATCAAAATTCTTCTGGCCAGGCACAGTGGCTCACGCCTGTAATCACAGCACTCTGAGGTCAGCTGTTCAAGACGAGCCTGGCTAACAAGGTGAAATCCCATCTCTACTAAAGATACAAAAATTATCCGGGAATAATGGTGGGTGCCTGTTATCCCAGCTACTTGGGAGGCTGAGGCAGGAGAATCACATGAACCAGGGAGGCAGAGTTTGCAGTGAAATGAGAACACACCATTGCACTGCAGCCTGGGTGACAGAGAGAGAATCCATCCTTCATTTACTTGGAAACCCTGGGAAGCCACCTATAAAATATTCCCCTTGAATAGTTTAGCCAGGATTTTAGATTTCAAAAGGTCAAAAACAATCATTGAGCAAAACCAAGATCTTTCTGTTTCTTGTTCGTCATCTGGCCATTTTCGTAAGTATGGCAACTACGCCAAGCCATTGAAAAGATGACAATATTCAAGGTGTTTAGTTTAGCCAAGCCATTGAAAAGATGTGGTTTTTGTTAATTTTATCCTGTTTCAAATGTTTTCTCTAGTTGTTTTGTCCTGTGACTCTAAAAGAAACTGTCTACTAACTAATCGTTCATTCAAAAAATATTCATATTAAGGTGTTTACAGTTTAATCTTGTATTATAGTATAGTAGAATCCTCTATAATTAGAAGTTAATTATAAATTTATTGTTTTTAAGGTTTTTCAAATGTGAAAACAATTAGGTATGCTTTTTGAAGTAAGTACAATTCTAGGACATTACCCACTGGTCTTCATGGTATTTCTGTAATGAATACTATAAAGCTGGGTCACCAGAATGGTGCAGACATGCTGATTAAAACAGAATGAGTTCAGCATTGTTGGTAGACTATCAGTATCCCAGAGGCTGATCATTCACTACAGCTTACTAAATATTGTTCTATGATGCCAGTGAGCACTTTTACTCAGGTTTCCCTTTTCCTACCATTAATGTGGTCCTGTTGTGGTCTCCTGTTTCTCTTAAGCTATCCCACATGAGAGGTGATTATTTCTTGAATGAATGAAAGTCCCTTTTTTACCCTCTGCCATAAGATCCTCTTATTCTCCTTACTGAAATCAACATGGAGGAGGCAGGAATGATGACAAAATAAAGTATTCCTTACATCAACTGTACCCCAACTTATCTAATTATGCCTAGACATGCATGAACTTGCTACAACCCAAGTCCCAGTCTGCATTCTTTCCTTAGTAGGGAATAGGCTGCTTTTCTAGTTCCCCCCAATGGACCTCCGTTCTCTCTTACCTCCTTTACGTGATTACCTTATCTAAAAAGTTTGAAGTATTTAACCAATTGGGACTAGTTTAGACTGTGCGGTCCAAACCTAAGCAATAGGGGAAAGACACAGGTAGAAGCTGCACCGGAGATAATAAAAACTCCTGCCTCCTTTGTTCTGTGCACCCTTGTCATTGCTTAATTTACGAGGTGAACCCTTCTATAGAAGTAAATTTGCCTTGCTGAGTGCTATTTCTTGTGCAGCACCGAAAATCTGTTTCTAACATGTGTTTGAGACTCATAATCTGGACCAGTGGCTCCAAGATTTTTATTCTATACAAGTGGCCAATGAGCAGATGAAAAGATGCACAACATCTTAATTCATTAGAAAGATGCAAGTCAAAACCGCAATGATATATCACTTCATACCTACTGGTACAGGTATATTTCAGAAGACAGATCAGTGTGGGTGAAGATGTGGGGAAATTGAAACCTTGATACAGTGCTGGTGGAATGGCAAAATTAGGCAGCAGTTTTGGAAAACATTTTGGTAGTTCCTCCTGAGGTTAACATAGAGTTACTACATGTCTTAGCAGTTCCACTTCTGAGTATATACTCAACTGAAATCAAAATAGGTCCACACAAAAACATGTATATGCATGTCCGTAGGAACATTATTTGTTATGGCCAAAAAGTGAGAGCAGTGCAAATGCCTATCCATGGAGGATGAGATAGACAAATGTGATGTAGTATATGAGGCAATAGTATTCAGCCAGAAAAGGGAATGATGTACCAATATGGGACACAACATGGATACATATTAAAGACATTATGCTTGATGGAAAAAGCTATACAAAAGGGTCATGTATTTTATGAATTCATTCATATAAAATTCCCAAAACAGGCAAATCCTTTGAAACAGAAAGTGGATTAATTGTTGTCAAAGGCCGGTGGGGAAAACAGAAAGTGGCTGCTTGATGGGTGTGGAGTTTCTTTTTTGGGTAATTATACTGTTCAAAAATTACCTAGTGGTAAGGATTGTAAAGCATTGTGAATATACAAAAAGATACTGAAGTGTAAACCTGAAAATAATTAATATATTGAATTTGATGTTATGTGAATTTTATCTCAATAAACATAATTTTATAAAAAAAACTTCAAGCCACTGTTGCCAATGATAAAGACTAGATAATATGCTCTAAATGCAGCAGAAAAACACAGAAACACCAAATAAGCTGAAAGGAAAATTGAAAATAAAATGAAAACAGAGTCCACAAAGTTCTACTGAAGCTTTAGTCACCTAGATATTCAAATAAAAACACCCAGGTTCAACTGTGTAATCCTCTGTCATAGAAGTTTGGATGCTTTTGGTAGATAATTTCATTGGGCATATCAATGTGACATAAAAAGTGCTTAAAACATAATTTTTTAAAAAATTATAAATTCATGACACTCATAAAGATGGGAACACATATTAAAATATTTATTTAACATCTGAGGAATCAGCTGATATGATAACCAGTACAAAAAAGAGTCAAATGGCCAGGCACGGTTGCTCATGCCTGTAATCCCAAAACTTTGGGAGGCCAAGGCGGGCAGATCACAAGGTCAGGAGTTCGAGACCACCCTGACCAATGTGGTGAAACCTGGTCTGTACTAAAAATACAAAAATTAGCCAGGCGTAGTGGTGGGCACCTGTTGTCCCAGCTACTCAGGAGGCTGAGGCAGAAGAATCACCTGAACCCAGGAGGTGGAGGTTGCAGTGAGCTGAGATTGTGCCACTGTACTCTAACCTGGGTAACAAAGAGAGACTCCATCTCAAAAAAAAAAAAAAAAATCAAATGTACAGCAAAAGCAATATAAATTGGAAATAATTAAACAAATATGTTAATGGAGGGAGACTCATATTATTGTACTGTGAGGAAAGAAACAATTGACACTCTACTGGACAAGACATTGTGAATGTCTTTCAGTGACCTAAACCTTACAAAAAGTTGTAAAAGCATTCAAAGAGAACTGGCTAGAGTGTGATAATCTGTAGTGGTGTCCTCTAGACAGGGCAAAGTATTCTATTCATGACACATTTTTGTCCACAACAAAAAGTCAACTGAATAGCTACAGTTTCTTTAAAAAGAGGGTTCAGTCATTAGAGAGATCAGATTCTAATCATGGGCATTTCTAGGCCCAGTCTTGATCATGGTCAAGTTGACACCAGTGGCATTTAAAACTCTTGGTGAGCCGGGTGCAGTGGCTCATGCCTGTATTCCCAGCACTTTGGGAGGCAGGCGAATCACCTGAGGTTGAGAGTCCTAGACCAGCCTGACCAACATGGTGAAAACTCGTCTCAGCTAAAAATACAAAAATTAGCTGAGTGTGGTGGCGCACACCTGTAGTCCAAGCTACTTGGGAGGCTTAGGCAGGAGAATTGCTAGAACCCGGGAGGTGGAGGTTGCAGTGAGCCAAGATAGTGCCACTGCACTCCAGCCTGGGCTACAGAGTGAGACTTCATCTAAAAATAAATAAATAAATAAAAGTAGACTTCACCTTCTTAGCAAGAGCAGAACTGCAGTTCTCCATGATATGTTTGGACACCTCTTGTGGGAGATCTGCTGTGCCCAGTGCCCGGACTCTTCCATGCTTATGTTTCTTGCTGCCACTCTTGAGTACCTGATGCCCCATATCCTGGAGCTGGTGACCAATGAAGCTCATAGTAGCCACGGAAGGTACAGTTATATTACCATCTATATTACATATAATTATATATGTGTGTATTATATATATACATATATAAAATGTATATATATATGTTTTGGACAAAGACGTATTCAAACAGCAGTTAATGGATTTTAAATATTCAGAATCAAAATTATTTATAAATATATTTTATTACAAACACAATTATTCATCTTATTCATAGCCAAAACACCTGATCTGTCTAATAAGCACTTATTTCACAGAGCTACATAGAGTTATGAATGGCTAAATATATTTTATAAGGAAAAGTATACTCTATAGAAATTCTGCCTTAATTGATGAACTCAAAGCTGCAAGTGTTATAAGCACTTTTATGGCTGCACTAAGTTAAAAATAAGTGTTCCATCAAGTGTTGGGTCAATCTAACTCCTTCCTCGTAAGTATCAACATTTGAAGTTCTCACCTATTCACCAAAGGCTCAAAGGGCACCCTCTGGTATCTCTGGCCTTTTCATAGACAGATGATAAGAAGCTGCCCAGCTCATTTCAAGTTCAGGGTCAAATGGATTGTTCTAGAAGTTCCAGTTTACCGTGTACCAGCCATGTGATTCTGTATATTTATTTATTCTCTCTAAGCAGCAGTCTCCACCTGTGTAAAATAAGGATGATGAGTTTCTCTATCTTTGGGTTATCCCAAATAAGAAGTCAATTTGAGCTTAAGTTTAAGCTTAATGCAACGCTTGGCACCACAAGGCATGACACAGGATGCTAAATTGGATACCTGTATTTTACAAAACTATAAAACTTTGAGTTTCTTTCCTCTCCTGCATTTTCACATGTATTTGGTTTAATCTCTAAATCTGTTGAAGTTGAATAGATGTGTAGACAGGGATTGAGATTAGTAATCTCATTTACAAAAGCATCAAAAAGAATAAAATACATAGAAATAAATTTATTCAAAAAGGTAAAAGATCTATTCACTACAAACTCTAAAACATTAATTAAATAAATTGAACGCACTAAAATATTGAAAAATACACCATGCTCATGAATTGAAAGAATTAATATTGTGAAAATGTCCATACTACCCAAAGTGATCTATAGATTTAATGCAATCCTTATAAAAATTCCAATTATATTTTTCTCAGAATTTAAAAAGTAATTATCAAATCTTTATCAATACAGAATAACCTAAGAAATATTGAGGAAAAACAACAAAGCTATAGGCATCACACTGCCTGGTCTCTGAATACATTACATAGCTAGAGTAAGGCCAGGTGCAGTGGCTCACATCTGTGATCCCAGCACCATGGGAGGCCAAGGTGGGTTGCTTGAGCCCAGGAGTTCTAGGCCAGCCTGGGCAACATAACAAAACACCATCTTTACAAAAAATACAAAAATTAGCAGAGTGTAATGGCACAAACCCAGAGTCTCAGCTACTTGAGATGCTGAGGTGGGAGGATTCCCTGGATCCTGTGAGGTTGAGGCTGCAGTGAGCCATGATAAAGCCACTGCACCCCACCCTGGGCAACAGAGTGAAATCTGTCTCAAAAAAAACCTACAGTAAGCAAATAGCGTGGTACTGGATAAAAATAAATACACACTAATGAAGCATAATAGCAAGTCAAGAAATAAATGTATCTACTTCATTTCTGGTAATGAAGGAACAACATTTTCACCAGTAGGCTTCACCTTTCAGTGTTCTATCAATAAATATTTATCAGTAGATTATTTTTAATCAAACTTCAAGCATTCTGTAGAAGGCCAAATGAGTCCAGTCAGATGAATGTGAACATGAAATTTTTGTGGATTTATAGTTAATGAGAATCATTTATGAAAGATTTACCTTATATTTCTGTAGTTGAATTTTTTGCAATTGGTCTAGTGGTGAGCACAGGCAATAAGAAACAGATAAATAAATAAGTAAATAAATAAATAAATAAATAAATGTAAAATGAGAAATTAAATCAGTGGCCTGAAGAAAAAGTAGATTGCTTTTTAAAACAATGAAGAAAGAACGCTTACTGATCTTTTTTTTTTTTTTTTTTTTTTTTTATCTGTGATGAAGAGTCAGTCAATATTTCTCTCTCAGAAGGCAAAAAAAATAAAAAGGTGGCCAGGAGACAGGACTAACTTGTATCTCCCACTTGGATGGACAGAACAGCATGTGGAGACTCTCATCATGAACTTTTGCTCCAGGAACTACCATAGGAACATACCAGGAAAACCAAAAGAATGCACAGACTCTTTGAAAGAAGTGGCTTGCAACTGCAACCTCTGCGAGACTACTGAAAAATAGCAAGTGCCCAAAGTGTGAGAGGGGGAACATTCATCTCTAAACACACATACTCAAAACCTGAAAATCCAGATCACCAGAGAAGGATTTAGCCTTACCTAGGGCTGAAATGAACTTAGAGAGGCAAGCAAAATATAAAAGCAGAAGAAGCAGTGGGAAGAGCCTCACAGGCACTCTTGGTCCTCAGGGAAGCCATTTCTGACTTTATCACACAGGGGTCCTTGGCAAGGGCTGCCAGTGGAATTGGGGAAGGGCCACAGGGAGAAGGAAACTTCCAGCTAAACTCTGTAAGAATTTTGACCTAGTGTCAATGTTCTTGGCAAAATCGGCATGGGGACAGTGAATGGGAAGCACAGATGTGGGCACAGAAGCCATGGCAGGTGGTGAGGGGTGGGGCCTGAAAGCCCAGGTTGCTTTCTCAATGGCGAGGCTTATAGCCTGGGACAAGATCTCAGTACTGCTCACCGACTGGATATAAACTTGGTGCTGTTGGTGGGTTAGGGAGCAGAGGCAGCCATAATCCCCCTGGGAACATAACTCCATTGGCCTGAGAACCATACTTCCAAGCCCACAGCAGCTGCAGCAAGCCCCACCCAAGGAGAGTCTGAGCTCAGACATGTCTAACCCTGCCCTCACCTGATAGCCTTACTCTACCCACCCTGCTAGCTGAAGACAAAAGACATACTTTCTTGGGAGCTCTATGTTCCCACCCATTGCCTGAGAAACCTGAATACTTATCCAGGTGACCCGATGGCAAGCTTGCATCCCCCTATACTACCACAGCTGATGCTGTATTGAAAATCCCACCTCCAGGTTGGAGGCCAACCAACTCAAGCCATTATAGCAACTCATCAAAGAACCCCAGCCAGGTGGTGTGGCTCACACCTGTAATCCCAGCATTTTGGGAGGCTGAGACAGGCGATCACCTGAGGTCAGGAGTTCCAGACCCACCTGACCAACATAGAGAAACTGCATCCGGTTTCTACTAAAAATACAAAATTAGACAGGTCTGGTCTTGCATGCCTGTAATCTCAGCTACTTGGGAGGCTGAGGCAGGAGAATCCATTGAACCTGGGAGGCAGAGGTTGTGGTGAGCCAAGATCACACCATTGCACTCCAGCCTGGGCAAGAAGAGTGAAACTCTGTCTCAAAAAAAAAAAAAAGCAAACAAAAACCCACTCCAATAAAGGAGAAAACAACAGCTAATTCCATCACCTGCAACATCCTGGCTAACCAGAAGTCCTCCTCAGTCTTTGTGTCTCATGTGACAACTTCACTGCTAGAACAACCAGCATTCAAAAAAAAAGCCAGTGCACTAAACAGAACTACAACCAACAACTCTCACAGAGTCCACTTTACTCCCGTGCTGCTTCTACCAGAGCAGGTGGTAGAATCCATGGCTGAGAAACCTGAAGACAGATCACATCACAGGACTCTTTGCAGACACTCCCCAGTACCAGCCCAGAGCCCAGTAGCTCCGCTGGGTGGTTAAACCTAGAAGAGCAATAACAATCCCTGCACTCTGGCTCTCAAGAAGCCCCATCCCAAGGGAAAAGGGGAGAGCACCACATCAAGGGAACACCCCATGAAACGAAAGACTCTGAACAGCACCCCTTGGGCCTCAGATCTTTCCTCTGACATAGAAAACCCAAATGAGAAGGAATCAAAATAAAATCTGGTAACATAACAAAGGAAGGATTTTTTAACGCGTTTGAAAGACCACACTAGCTCCCTGGCAACGGATGCAAACCAAGAAGAAATCTCTGAATTGCCAGAAAAAGAATTCACAAGGTCCATTATTAAGCCACTTAAAGAGGTACCAGAGAAAGATAAATACTAACTGAAAGAAAATTTTTTTAAATACAGGATAAATAAAAAAACAATTACAACTTCTGGAAATGAAAGGCACACTTAGAGAAATGCAAAATATAGCGGAAAATTACAACAATAGATCCAAACAAGTAAAAGAAAGAACTCCAGAGCTCAAAGACAAGGCTTTTGAATTAACCCAATCTAACAAAGACAAAAAAGAATTTAAAAAATGAACCAAACCTCCCAGAAGCTTGGAATTATGTAAACAACCTAACCTAAGAATAATTGGTGTCGCCCGGGAAGAAGTGAAATCTGAAAGTTTGGAAAACTTATTTGAGGAAATAATTGAGAAAAACTGTCCTGGCCTTACTAGAGATCTAGACATCCAAACACAAGAAGCTCAAAGAACACCAAGGAAATTCATCACAAGAAGATCACCACCTAGGCACATAGTCATCAGATTATCTGAAGTCAATATAAAGGAAAGATTTTTAGGGGCTGTGTGACAAAAGCATCAGGTAACCTATAAAGAAAAACACATCAGATTACCAGCAGATTTCTCAACAGAATCCCTACAAGCTAGAAGGGATTGGGGTCCTATGTTTAGCCTCCTTAAACAAAACAAGTATCAGCCCAGATTTTGTATCCAGTGAAGAATTTTGTATCCAGAGAGAAGATCCAAATAAACTTCATAAATGAAGGAAAGATACAGTCTTTTCCAGACAAACAAATGCTTAGAGAATTCACCACTACCAAGCCACCACTATAAGAACTGCTAAAAAGTGTTCTAAATCTTGGAACAAAACCTTGAAATACACTGAAATAGAACCTCCTTAGGGCATAAATCTCACAAGGCCTATAAAACAATAACACAATATAAAAGGTATTCAGGAAACTACTGGCAAAATGAATAAAATAGTCCTTCACACCTCAATACTAACGTTAAATGTAATGGCCTAAATGCTCCACTTAAAACATACAGAATGGCAGAATGGATAAGAGTTTACCAACAAAATATCTGCTGTCTTCAAGAGACTCACCCAACACATAAGGACTAACATAAACCTAAGGTAAAGGGTTGGAAAAAGATATTCCATGCAAATGTACCCCAAAAGCAAGCAGTAGTAGCCATTCTTACATCAGACAAAACAGACATTAAAGCAAAAACAGTTAAAAAATAAAAAACACAAAGAGGGACATTATATAATGATAAAAGGACTAGTCCAACAGGAAAACATCACAATCCTAAATATATATGCACCTAACACTGGAGCTCCCAATTTATTAAGCAATTACTACGAGACCTAAGAACTGAGATAAATGGCAACACAATAATAATGGGAACTTCAATACTCTACTGGCAGCACTAGACAAGTCATCAAGACAGAAAGTCAACAATAACAACAAAAAAACACAATGGACTTAAACTATACCCTAGAACACATGGAGTTGACAAATATTTACAGAACATTCTACCCAACAACTGCAGAATATACATTTTATTCATCAGCACATGGAACATTCTTCAAGATAGACATATGATAGGCCACAAAACAAGTCACAATAAATTTAAGACAATGAAAATTATATCAACTACTCTCCCAGACTGCAGTGGAATAAAATTGAAAATCAACTCTAAATGGACCATTAAAACCATGCAAATATATGAAAATTAAATACATTTTAGAAATTAAATACAGGAAATTAAACAAAAAATTAAATTTAAGATCAATCTGTTTCTGAATGACCATTGGATGAAATCAAGATTAAAATTTAAAAATTCTTTGAACTGAACATTAATAATGGCACAACCAATCAAAATGTCTGGGATACAGCAGAAGTGGTGCTGAAAGGAAAGTTCATAGCATCAAGTTCCTCTGCAAAAAGTCTGAAAGAGCATAAGTTGACAATGTAAGATAACACCTCAAGGAACTAGAGAAACAAGAAAACCGAAACCCAGCAGAAGAAAAGAAATAACAAAGATCAGAGCAGAGCTAAATGAAACTGAAACAACAACAACAACAAAAAAAAATCCAAATGATAAATGAAATGAAAAGCTGGCTCTTAGAAAAGATAAATAAAATTGATAGACCATTAACAGCATTAACCAAGAAGAGAGAAGATCCAAATAAACTCAATTAGAAATGAAACAGAAGATATTGCAACCGATGCCACAGAAATACAAAAGATCATTCAGGGCTACTGTGAACACCTTTATGTGCACAAATTAGAAAACCTAAAGGAGATGAATAAATTCCTGGAAACGTACAACCCTTCTAGATTAAAAAACAACAACAACTCTCAACAGACTAATAACAAGAAGCGAGATTGAAATAATAATTTCAAAAAATTGCCAGCCAAAAAAAAATGTTCAGAACCAGCAGGATTCACAGCTGAATTCTATTAGACTTTCAAAGAAAAATTGGTGGGGTCAGGGCCAAGATGGCTGACTAGAAGCAGCATCTTATGGAAAAGAACCATAATAGTGTGTGAATCCTGCACCATAACCTGAGGTATCCAGGTTCTCTCATCAGAACTGACTAGGTGGCTAGTGTGACCCATGGAGAGGAAGAGCAGTGTGGTGCGGCAGCCCACCTGACATCCACGTGGGCTTGGGGAGCCCTCGCCCCACAGCCAAGGGAGGCGGTGAGTGAGCCTACTACCCATCCTGGGAAACTGTGCTTTTTCCATGGAACTATGCAGCCCACAGATTAGAAGATTCCACTCATGAACCCACACCACTGGAGCCTAAGGTCCCAACTGTTGGAAGCAAGAGCTCAGAGTCCCAAAGAAAACGAGCACTGAAACAAGGAATTTCTCAGCAAGGCAAGGCAAATTTACTTCTGCAGAAGGGTGTCAGTCATGTCTCTGGCTGTTGTGAGAGCACAGCATACAAAAGAGGGAAGGAGTTTTTATCCCTAACACAGTCCCTACTTCTGTGTCCTGCCGCCATTGGCTGGAGTCAGACCTCACAATCTAAGCTAACTCGATGGCTATTTTAAATCGAGACTGGCAGGAAGGTTGTTTACAGAGCAGGTAACTAGGAGCGAGGAGGACTTCTTCCAAATAAGGAAGAGATGTGGGTTACGGATTGCGACTGGGGAGAAGAGATGTTTACAGAGCAGGTAGCTAGGAGTGGCCAGGTACAAGGAAGTTGATTTTGAGAACAAACAAGGAAGTTACCCTTTGAAGAGGAACTTACTATGCCTGACACAACCCTGGAGCTGAGCCTCAGCCTTTGGTAAAATGGACTATTTCTTTGCATTCCAAAAAATGCCAAGGAATTTTACACTTTGTGCAGGTCCTTGAATTTTACTAGCATTAATTTCCCATTTTTGAAATAGGAGCTGGGTTTTTACCTGCTCCAAGCCCTGGCTGACTAGTTCTTCAGTTTTCTCCTGACTGGGCCACCTGGACAGCTGCTTTTTTCAGAAATAGGCTGATAGCTTTGAGCTTGATCAGTCAAGACATTGACTGGCATTGGGCCAGGGCCAGTCTGAAAGTCAGATTAGCATTTTCCTTTTCCAGCTTACATTTATCTTGTAGCAATCAGCCTCTATCTTGACACATTAACTCATAAGCTGTAAGCAAACACCATCCACTTTGGGAGATCCCGTCAGCATCTCCTTTGGTGACCGGAATCCCCTGCAGCACTTCATGCACAATCAAAGGTTTAAATTGCACTAATTTAGATTCCCAATTCCCACAAAGGCCAGTTCCCCTGGACCATTTAATCATCAACAGGGAGAACTGGGGGAGTTCCCATCCCAGGATATGGGAAGTCCCTGAGCCTCCAGCCCTGTCCTTCTGGTCAAAAAGGGGCACACTTTTGTTTTCAAATCCTATTTGTGATGACAAAAATGTTCTGTGAGGGGGAGAAACAAAGATACACACACGATACCATTAAGGTTAAAAAACTTTTATCCCACATAAATGGCAATGCACACATAATAAAGTAATAATATAATAAGCAAATGATATAATAAGCAAATAAATATAATAAGCAGCTTGATACAATAAGCAAATTGCAATAAGAAGAGGAGATGGGAAAAGAGATAAATATATATATATTTACCCTCACCAGACTATGAGGGATTCACCACCAGAGAGGCAGTCAACAGCCACAGCTCCAGAGTCAGCCACCTGTCCGTGCACAGACAAGGAGAGGTCTCATGAAGTTTCAGGGTGGTCTGGGACCCTAGCTCTTTTGTAACGGTCGTTTGGCATAAGGCCCAGTGATGAGGGCCCTTCACGACTTGCCTCAAGGGACACAAAAAGGTCAACCTTTTTTTGTGATTATCTATTGTTTTTCAACAACTAATATATAGGAACAGATTGAAATAGAGATTTCTTGGATACAGCGCTGGATGAACATCTCAGGGGCTCACACAACCTGTTCTGGGACTTGGTGACAACTGTTTGTGCCCACATTCAATTGAGTTCAAATTTAATATGTAACTTTTCCTCCACAAATTCCCCTGTCTTGATGAATCGGCTCTGTCTAGGCAAAGGGCAAAATGAACCCCTTGGGCTGTTACACAACTTCCGCCTCTTGGCTTCAAGCGATTCTCCTGCCTCAGCCTCCGGTGTAGCTGGGACTACAGATGTGCACCCCCACACCCAGGTAACTTTTTATATTATTAGTTATTATTATTATTTATATTATTAGTTATTATTAGAGATGGGGTTTCACCGTGTTAGCTAGCCTTGTCTTTAACTCCTGACCTCAAGTGATCTGCTTACCTTGGCCTCCCAAAGTGTTGGAATTACCAGCGTGAACTATCCGTGCCTGCCCCTAAATGATTTCTTTCTATCTCCTATAGCTGTTGGAAATTACTTAAAGGCTGTTTCAAATTGAAAAAATAAAAAGAATGTGGATAAAAATAAAATATAAATAGTTTAAAAAAATTACAAGATATTACAAAATATATGTGTAAATCTGGAGTGGTCAAAAATGACAAATCTGATTTATTTATAAGGTTTTACTAAAATTAGCTTTAATAGATAATACTCTATTACCAAAGTAAAAGTTGATTTTCTGTTGAACAAAAATTTTATGTATTATTCATATGACAGCAAAATACTGCTGTTCACCTTTTGTATACATTCAACAAGAGAGCGTAAACAAGAGATAAAATGTTCCCATGCTCGGGGGTGGGCCTGGCTCAGCTCAGGGAGGAAGCCCTGTTTGAAAAGCCAGCTGCTTAGGCTGTCACTCTTCGTTCACTCAGCCCAGCATCTGATCACATCTTCTGTCTCTCAGGGCCTGAGGGGGTGGGGATTTAAGCATTATCCAATCAGGGACCCTGGGCTGGAAACTGTCCAATCAGGCACGCAGCCAGAGTGAAGCGGAAGGCTTCCGGGTTTTGCAGGGCCTTTGTCTGTGACTGCAGCCGGCGCTCCAGGTCTGGTCTTCACTGCTCTGTGTCCTCTGCTCCTAGAGGCGCAGCCTCTGTGGCCCTGTGTCCTGCAGGTATTGGGAGATCCACAGCTAAGACGCCCGGGAGCCCCTGGAAGCTTAGAAATGGTGAGAGTGCCGGTCCAACATCCCGAGAGAGGGGGACGTGCTGGTTGGAACCGGTGGGAAGTGGCTGTGGCGGGACTGAGGCCTCTGCGCAGTCAGCTCCACAATCTGCACCCTGAGTTCTTGCCCAGCTCGGCCTCAGTCCCATTCAGCCATAAGATGGCGGCTACGCTGACAGCCGGGCTCCCGGGCGTCCTGTGTCTTCCCCGCGCAGTGACTGTCCTCTGGCCTGGAGCGCTCTGTGGGCAGCTCTGCAACCGCAGCGCCCCGTGTCTCCTAGAAAGTGCAAGGACCACCAGAGGGTCGTCAGGGGAGAATCCTGACTCGGGGTGCGGGTTCAGGAATGGGAAGAGCTTTGGTCCGTGGGGTTTAAAGTTTCTGTTTTCTGCTGTTAAAAATTTATGGGGCCAGGCGCGGTCGTTCACGCCTGTAATCCCAGGACTTTGGGAGGCCGAGGCAGGCGGATCACTTGAAGTCAGGACTTCAAGATAAGCCTGGCCCAAATGAGGAAACCCCATGTCTACTAAAAATGCAAAAATTAGCTGGGTGTGATGACAAATGTCCGTAATCCCAGCTTCTCAGGAGGCAGAAATGAGAGAATCGCTTGAACCCCGGAGGTGGAGGTTGCGGTGAGCTGAGATCTTGCCTGGTGACAGAGGAAGACTCTGTCTTAAAAAAAAAAAAAAAAAATTATGGGAGTCACCGCAAAAATATCAAATAATTTAATCAAAGGGTGAATCCAGAATTGTATAGCACCCAGCTACAGTCTGTAGTTTGTGGTCCATGGGAGTGGCTTGAAGAAAAGACATTCATAAAATGCATGATGAAGAAAACCAAATTCAGTAATTGGTTAGGCTTAGTTATGTAGTTTCTTAATTTGTACAATCAAGGTAGAAATTTCCTAGTTATGGCCGGGCGGGGTGGCTCACATCTGTAATCCCAGCACTTTCGGAGGCCAAGGCGGGTGGATCACGAGGTCAGGAGTTCAAGACCAGCCTGGCCAATGGGTTGAAACCCTGTCTCTACTAAAAATACAAAACTAAGCCGGGCCTGGTGGCACGCGCCTGTAATCCTAGCTACTCGGGGGCTGAGGCAGAGAATTGCTTGAACCCAGGAGGCGGAGGTTGCGGTGAGCCGAGATCGTGCCACTGCACTCCAGCCTGGGCAACACAGTGAGACTCCGTCTCAAAAAAAAAAAAAATTCCTGGTTATGTAATTACAGTTTAATTGGCAGTTTATAGTTGCTTAAGCCTAAATTTTGTTTCCCCTAATGTAGTAATTTCCCAAAAAATGCACATGAGCTTAGATTTTTTTTTTTTGAGGTAGAAATCCAGAGACTAGAGCCTCTTCAGTCTAATTGCCTGCCACTTAATTATTTTTACACCCCACAGCGGACTGATTTTCCCTGGCATTTTCCACGTGTCCCAAGCAAGGCCTCAAGTGTACCCCATGTTCCTCATTATTTTATTTTTATTTTTTTTTTGAGGCGGAGTCTCGCTGTGTCGCCAGACCTGGAGTGCAGTGTCAGATCTCGGCTCACTGCAACCTCCGCCTCTCAGGTTCAAGCGATTCTTCTGCTTCAGCCTCTGGAGTAGTTGGGACTAAGGGCACGTGACACCATGCCCAGCTAATTTTTGTATTTTTAGTAGAGATGGGGTTTCACTATGTTTGCCAGGAATGCTAGTTACCAAGGAAAAAAATAGGGAAAATCTCTCTTCCATTTTGGCTGTAGACAATGAATATATTTCCACAGGAAAATGTGGTAGATACTTGATGAGTTACATAGATTCATCAACACATTAGTTCCTCTTTTTGCAGGGGAAATTTGTGACAGTGAATATCTCAGTTCTATATCCTGTTGAGTTCTGAGTTAAATGCTAAATTATATGTGATGAAACATGGTACCTTCTAGAAGTGTTCCCATATGACTAATTTTTTACTACATTATTTTATTTATTTATTTGTTTGAAACAGTCTCACTCTGTCACCAGGTTGGAGTGCAGTGGCGTGATACCGGCTCACTGCAACCGCCACCTCCCGGGTTCAAGCAATTCTCCTGCCTCAGCCTCCTGAGTAGCTGGGATTACAGGAACGTGCCACCACGCCCAGCTAATTTTTTTGTATTTTAAGTACAGAGGAGGTTTCAACATGTTGGCCAGAATGGTCTTGATCTTCTGACATCGTGATCTACCTGCCTCAGCCTTCCAAAGTGTTGGGATTACAGGCATGATTTGCCGCACCCAGCCTACTTATTTTTAAGATAAATAATAAAATAATACATATATTTTCTGAAAGAAGTAGACATATTTGCTTTTCTTATGGAGGTATCAAATGCAAGCACCTTAGCCAGGTGCAGTGGCTCACGCCTGTCATCTCAGCACTTTGGGAGGCCGAGGTAGGTGGATCACTTGAGGTCAGGAGTTTGAGGCCAGCTTGCCCAACATGATGAAACCCCATCTCTACTAAAAATACAAAAATTAGCCGGGTGTGGTGGCATATGCCTGTATTCCCAACAACTTGGGAGGCTGAGGCACAAGAAGGTCTTGAACCTGGGAGGCGGAGGTTGCAGTGAGCCAAGATCATGCCATTGAACTCCAGCCTGGGCCACAGGGTGAGACTCTGTCTCAAAAAAAAAAAAAAAGAAAAGTAAGCACCTTAAAATTTCCTTCTCTTATATAAACACTGTGTTTGAGTAATTTCCCTGGATTTTTCTAACACTTAGTTTCAAAAACCAAGTGAATAACTCTGACATGGAAATTAAAGCTTGAACCTAGTGACTCCAAGCTAAGGCTGATACTAAGCCAGCAACAGGATGTTATTAAAGACTCAGTTTTTTCTGGGGAGCCTCCCCTGCAGATGTCCCAGCCTGCTCACCCCAGCCATACGAGGCTTTATCCTGAGAGAAGCCACGGAGCTGTGGAAAGCTGGGGATCCACAGGCAGATGCAGTTGAGGTTAAGATGAAAGGAAACTGAGAGGGTCTTACTGATGATGAAGTTGTTAGGTTTTGCGGCACTTTCTACGCTTTGTAAAATAAAAAATATTTATGTTAAAAAAATGAATTCCAAAAAAAAATTGCAACAGCAGAAAATACCAACTAAGTATAAGATCTTTATGGCTTGCAAAGATGTAGGCAGAAAAGGGCTTTGTTTTTTAGGGAGGAGGAAACAAGATTAGAAAGGAGGTGGGAAGGGAATGGCAAATGGAGAGTGAAAAAGTCAGATCTTAGATCAGAGAATGTCTTACCCTGAAATCAGCATGTTCTTAGGAGGGACGTAAAATGGGGTTGTATGCTGACTCCGACTGAGGGTAACACAAAGTTCAGGAGCCTGAGGGAGGGAGATAAGCTTAAGAAGAGTTCGATTAAGGGATATTTTATTTTAGGCTAAGTGTGGTGGCTCATGCCTGTAATCCCAGCACTTTGCGAGGCTGAGGCAGGCAGATCACCTGAGGTCAGGTGTTTGTGAGACCAGCCTGGCCAACATGGTGAAATCCTGTCTCTACTAAAATAAAAAAATTATTAGGAGGCTAAGGTGGGCAGATCACCTGAGGTCGGGAGTTCGACACCAGCCTGACCAACATGGAGAAACCCCATCTCTGCTACAAAAAAAAATCATCAGGTATGGTGGTGCATGCCTGCAGTCCAAGCTACTTATGAGGCTGAGGCAGGAGAATGGCTTGAACCTGGGAGGTACAGGCTGTGATGAGCCAAGATCACACCAGTGCACTCTAGCCTGGGCAACAAGAGTGAAATTCCATTAAAAAAAAAAAAAAAAAATTAGCCAGGTGTGTTGGTGGGTGCCTATAATCCCAGCTACTTGGGAGGCTGAGGCAGGAGAATTGCTTGAACCTGGGAGGCAGAGGTTGCAGTGAGCCAAGATTGCACCACTGCACTCCAGCCTAGGTGACAAAGTGAAGAAATATTTTATTTTGAGCGCTGAAGACAAATTCAGCTGATTATTTTAATGAGAAAAAGGAGAAAATGTGCAGTGTGTGTGTCTGTCTGTGTGATAGGTAAGAAAAGAGAGCACTGTCTAAGTCATAATGGGAAGAGTGTTTCTTTCCATAAACTGTTTCTGGAGCATACAAAGGATGGAGAATTTTATTAATCACAAATATTTTCCAGGATTATCTATGTATTTCATCTTTCCCCACCTCTTTTCTTTGTCATGTACATTTCTTCCATTTGACTTTTCCTGGGTTGTACTTTTTATAATAAACTAGTAAACATAACTACCGTGTTTTGCTGAGTTCTGTGAGTAGCTCTACCAAATTATTGAAATTCAGAGAGGTTATGGGACTCCCCAGTTTTTAAACAGTAGCTCAGAAGCATAGATAAGCCCATGGGGTTTGTGATTAGCATCTGCAGTGAGGACAGTGTTGTGGGACCGAGCCCTGAATCAGGGTCTGTGTTGACTCTGGGTGATGTCAGAATTCAAATGGTAGACAATGAGTTGGTGTCGGAGAATTGTTTAATGTTCAGCTAACTCTACAGATTTGGTACCAGAAAAAAGATATCACAGAAGTCTGGCCTGGAATAAAACTCTAGGTGTTTCGGAATGGGAGCTCTGCTGTCTGGTACACAGGCTGTCACACTGCCCATTGTCCTGTGATTGCAGGTATTCTCCCAGGGTGACAGAGGACTGAAAACTTAGAAAAAAGGAGCTCTGATGACAGACTCCCTTTTCCCACAGCTGCCACCACAGGATTCCCACCCACTCACAAACACACTAGACATTGACATGTCCACCCTCCTCCCAGGAGTAGGCACCACCCTCAGGAACTTCACTACGGCATTTTTGATCCTAGTGTTTCTTGTCAAGAACCCACAAGTCTCTACAAGTCTCCTGGCATATCCCCACCCCCAGACACTGAATCTGCAGCAGCAACCTGTTTTCTCCACCAACCTAGCATTTTGAATCAGCTGTTCATAATCTCGTATGTGTGCCTGCACACAGTAATAAATCAGAGTACAGCTGCACCGGGACCACTATCTGTAGCAAAAATCAGTCCTCTCACCTACATTGCACTCTCTCCCACACAGGGATTTAATTTTTTCTTTTAGCTTTTATTTTTGTTTTGGGGTACACGTGGGTTTGTTTTGGTGCATGGGCATTTCTCGTGCAGATTTTTTTTGTCACTGAGGTATTAAGCATAGCACCAAACAGGTATGTTTTCTGATTCTCTTAGTCTTCCACCCTCCACCCTCAACTAGGCCGCAGCATCTGTTCTCTTCGTGTTTGTGTGTTATTATTTAGCTGTTACTTATAAATAAAAACATGCATTTGGTTTTCTGTTTCTGCATTATTTTCTGTTCCGTTTTTTTTTTTTTTTTGGAAACGGAGTTTCACTTTTGTTGCCCAGGCTGGAGTGCAATGGTGTGATCTCGGCTCACTGCAACCTCCGTCTCCCAGTTTCAAGTGATTCTCCTGCCTCAGCCTCCTGAGTAGCTGGGATTACAGGCGCATGCCACCACACCCAGCTAATTCTGTATTTTTAGTAGAGACGGGGTTTCTCCATGTTGGGAAGGCTGGTCTCGAACTCCTGACCTCAAGTGATCAACCCACATTGGCCTCCCAAAGTGGTGGGATTACAGGCATGAGCCACTGCGCCAGGCCTCTGCATTTGTTTTCTAAGAATGATGGTCTCCAGCTTCATTGATGTTATTGCAAAGGACATGATTTTTTTTTAATGGCCACAGAGTATTCCATGATGTTTATGTACCATATTTTATTTTGACTAAATCTTTTATTTTATTTTATTTTTGGAAAGACATGGTCTCCCTTATTGCCCAGGCTAGAGTGCCATGGCATGATATTGGTTTACTTTAGCCTCAACATCCCAGGCTCAAGCAATTTTCTCCTGCCTCATCCTCCCAAGTAGCTTGGACTACACGTGGGCGTTACCACACCTGGCCAATTTTTCTTGTTGTATTTTCCATGGAGACAGGATTTTGCATTGTTGCCCAGGCTGATCTCAAACTTCTAAGCTCAGGGAGTCCACCTCCCTCGGCCTCCCAAGGTGCTGGGATTACAGACATGAGCCACAGCTTCTGACCATACCATATTTTCTTTACCCAGTCTACCACTGAAAGGCATTTAGGGCCTGTCCTTGTCTTTGCTATTGTGAATAGTGCTGCAGTGAACATGCATGTGGATGTGTCTTTATAATATAATAATTTATATTTCTTTGGGTATATACCCAATTATGAGATCCCTGGGTCAAATGATAATTCTGTTGTTCTGTGAGCAACCGCCACCCTGCTTTTTACAGTTGTTGAACTAATTTACACTCCCACCAGCAGAGTATAAGCATTCTGTTTTCTCTGCAACCTTGCCAGCATCTGTTATTTTTTGACTTTTTGAAAATAGCCATTCTGACTGGTGTGAAGTGATATCTCATTGTGGTTTTTCTTTTAATTTCTCTAGTGATTAGCAATGAGCATTTTTTTCATGTACTTCTTAGCCACATGTATATTTTCTTTTGAAAAGCATCTGTTCATCTTTTTTGCCTACTTCTTAATGAGGTCGTTTGGATTTTTCTTTTAAAGTTGTTTAAGTTTCTAATAAATTCTGGATATTAGACCTTTGACAGAGGCAAAGTTTGCAAATATTTTCTTTTATTCTGTAGGTTGTCTTTTTCCTCTGTTGATAGTTTCCTTTGCTGTGAAGAAGCTCTTTAGTTTAAATAGGTCCCATTTGTCAATTTTTGCTTCTGTTGCAGTTGCTTTTGGTAGCTTCATCATGAATTCTTTGCCAGTTTCTGTGTCTAGAATGGTATTTCCTAGGTTTTCGTGCAGTGTTTCTTATAATTTTAAGTTTACATTTAAGTGTTTATCTTGAGTTGATTTTTGTATATGCTGTAATGAAGTGACCTAGTTTCAGTCTTCTACATAGTGCTAGGTAGTTATTCCAGCACCATTTATTAAAGAGAGAATTCTTCCCACATTTCTCTTGTCAGCTTTGTCAAAAATCTCATGGTTGCAGGAGGGTGTCATTATTTCTGGGCTTTCTATTCTGTTACATTGGTCTTCAGCCTAAGTCTCTCCAGCCTGGCTTATCATTGAGCCATCAGCCCAGGGTCACTGGGATTCCCTCACAATCACCTAGGTGTCTTTGAGGCATTTGAGGATGTCCAGAGCAGAATTGTGTTAGGCTGACAAAAGTGGTTAATTCTGCTTCTGTCTCAGTGTAAGGGAAATGAGTCATCCTGTTAGTTCATCCCCTTGTACAAGAGGTGTCTTTGGTTGGTACCCAGATGAGAGTTTCTCCAGTTTCTTAGTACTTGGATGATAAAGAAGGAAAAGATCTGGAGACCCAAATGGATAAACTAGTTGCTTCCATTTTATATGGCCATTAAAAAAAAAACTATGAAGCAGTCTTGGTTCCTACAATCCAGAAGCTTTTAGTCTAGACTAGCAACTGGATAAATAATTGAATTATGCATCATATGGTTGGTATAATAAATAGATGTGTCCAAAATCTTGGGCTTTAGGCCACTTTCTTTATATTTTTGAGACTTCTGATGTCTACATCTGAAGGCATATTTATGAACAGAAGAATTGTTATTAAAGTTTTTTTTTTTTTTTTTTTTTGAGACGGAGTCTCTGTCACCTAGGCTGGAATGCAGTGGTGTGATCTTGGCTCACTGCATCCTCTGCTGCCCTGGTTCAAGCGATTCTCCTGCTTCAGCCTCCTGAGTAGCTGGGATTACAGGTGCCAGCCACCACGCCCAGCTAGTTTATATATATCTTTTTTTTTAAATTTTTGTATGTTTAGTAGAGACGGGGTTTCACCATCTGGTCAAGCTGGTCTCGAAATCCTGAGGTGGTGATCCACCCACATCATCCTCCCAAAGTGCTGGGATTATGGGCGTCAGCCACCACTCCTGGCCGTATAATTTCTATTTCTTTTACCTTGCTACATGTACATATTTATTTTCTAATAAAATTACCCTAGAAAAGCTGGGTGTGGTTGCTCATGCCTGTAATCCCAGCACTTTGTGGGGCTGAGGCAGGTGGATCGCAAGGTCAGGAGTTTGGGACCAGACTGGCTAATATGGTGAAATGCCGTCTCTACTAATAATACAAAAATTCGCCGGGCGTGGTGGCATGCACCTGTAGTTCCAGCTACTCAGGAGGCTGAGAGAGAAGAATCACTTGAACCCTGGAGGCAGAGGCTGTAGTGAGCCGAGATGGCACCACTGCACACCAGCCTGTGTGACAGAGCGAGACTACATCTCAAAAAAAAAAAAAAAATTACCCTAGAAAACCTTAAAGGATTTGTTTAAATTGCATATTAGAATGTAGTATAAAGTTGACAGGGCAGTGGCTAGAAAATATTAAAATTACAGAAACTCTGGGATTTAAGGTTTTTTTTAGGTAAGCTTAGAAAAAACAAAACTGGTAGTACCGCAGTGACATAGAGAGCAGGTCCTCACCCTGACCCAGACCTGTTCAGATTCACCCTTTTTGGAGGCCTTATTTAGGTCTGACCCTACCTTGGAGTCTTTCCTCAGAGAACTGATTAGAAGAGATGAGAGTTTTGACTGGTGAATCCTGCTGCCTTTCTAGAGCTGGTGCTCAATTTCCTGAAACCACAAAGCAGATAAATGGGATGAATACAGTATGTATTTTAGGGCCCTGGATTTTAAATGTTCTATTAAAACCAGTGCTTGCAGAGACATTCTATTTAGCAACTTGTTTTCTATTCCTGCAGATCCAGTAGTTGCTCCATAAGTCACAAAAAAGTAAATATAAAGAGAATAAAATTTTGTCTAAACTACATTAACCTCTTTCTTTCTGTATCTTTCATCTATTTTTAGCTTTTATTCTGTACAATTTAAAAAAAATTGATGACAGAGAAACAGAAGAAGAAATAAAAATGCCGGGCCCTTTATCTAAATCTTGAAAACTATTAAACCCTTAGTACCAGCTCCCAGGGTGTTATGAGAATTAAATCACATAATGTGTTATTCCCAGCACAGTGCTCTGTATCATTCTCTTGAGCACATAGTACCTGCTTAACAAACATTGCATTAGTACATGGGTACATGTTGTTTTTTAAATACAGACTTATTCAGACATTGCTGCCTTGTTTCCTCTGTAAACTTTGAAGAGACATCAAATAATATAAAACTTTAGGATGGAGGTGGGTTGTCCTTGTTTGTATGAGAAGTATTTGGTTGTGACAAGAGTGCTAAGTGTAAGGGACCATGTGCTGTGCCTGCTTCTCTGACTAATGATAATAATGAGCTAATGGGGAGCAACATCAGCATTGACAGGGAACTTGTTTGAAACACCCATTCATGGACCCTTTTCAAACCTGCAGAATCACATTACATAAGGTGGAGCTAAAATTACCAAGTGAATTATAAGCTAGTTAAAGCTTGAGAGGCAATGCTTAGCTTAGTGATTATCAGCCCAGGCTGCTCATGAGGATCACGTGGCCAATTTGCAGAAATCTCTTGTGCCCTCCCCACAGCTTCTGTTTATTATTCTGGGTTGAAGCATCCATGTTGTTTTAATGAAGGGCCTCATGTGACTCTAAGGTGAGGCCAGAATCAGGTATGAGGCCTTCAAAATACATTCATGAGCGTTAAGTTCCACCTTTGCACTAAAGGGTAGCCGCAGGGTCTGTTCTGTTTGGGTTTGGTAGGGACAGATCAGTGGCACATATTTCCATTACTGTAGCAGAAATGGATGGTGTCTGTGGCAGGGGAGGGCACCTGAGGACAGGAAAGGAGAAACTTATATTTTCATCTTTATGGAGCAGCTCATCGTTCCTGAACCTCTTCTGTTTCAAAGGACAGAAATGGGTGAATTTTTCTGTCTTTTTCTGCCAGTTGATGTCATGCTAGCAGGTATACTTGTGGTACTGACACCTTTAAAGGCATATTCTCAAGATTCAGGTGTAATTTGTCCAGAGAATCTCATCTGAGAAGGAATTCCAGTGAAGGAGGAGATAGGAGGGAAAAAAAAAAAAGGCTTTTCTTTAGGTAAACATGCCTCAGCTGAAAAGCTGCGTCCACTCTGCCTTCTGGAATGCTGTGCATTTAGTACTTGCAAACCTTTACTTCTCTACTTGTGTTTTTCCTCCCTAAGGAGTTTGGTTTAAGTACTTCTTAAAATTCTTAGAATAGTCAAAGCTGTCTGAAAAATGTTTCTCTGCTGTATCCCAGAGCCTTTTCTTCATTCTCTACATCATAACTTCTCATATGCCATGCAGATTTCTCAACAAGAATTTATGATCTGCAATATTAAAAATGTTCCCTTTGTGGCTGTTGAACATGGAAAGATGTGGATACTCAAGATTTCTATTGGGGAAAACTGTGGTCCTTAGTAAAGATGGACAACATGTAATGTTGAGGCTCCATTCATGTGTTCTCTACTAAAAAAGGCAAAAAATTAGCCGGGCGTGGCAGTGGGCGCCTGCAATCCCAGCTACTCAGGAGGCTGAGGCAGCAGAATAGCTTGAACCTGGGAAGCAGAGGTTGCAGTGAGCCGAGGTTGCACCACTGCACTCCAGCCTGGGCAACAGAGTGATTTTCCATATAAAAAAAAAAAAGAAAAAAATTCCTTATTTAGGTCGGGCGCGATGGCTCACACCTGTAATTCCAGCACCTTGGAAGGTCGAGGTGGGCAGATCACCCGAGGTCAGGAGATCGAGACCAGCCTGGCCAACGTGGTGGAACTCCGTCTCTACTAAAAATACAAAAACTAGCCGGGCATGGTGGCAGGCACCTGTAATCCCAGCTACTCGGGAGGCTGAGGCAGGAGACCCACTTGAACCCAGGAGGCGGAGGTTGCAGTGAGTGGAGATCATGCCATTGCACTCCAGCCTGGGGCACAAGAGTGAGACTTTGCCTCAAAAAAAAAAAAAAAAAAAAAAATTGCTTATTTAAATGGGATGCCATTTATTACCCAGAAAGTTCTGAAAAAACTTATTATGACATACCTGCTCTCTAGGGTGCTAAATGAAGTCTATTTAAAATTATTACTAAAAATTATAGAACATAGGAGTTATCTGTATTTTGAGGTTTGCATAAAACTGGTGGTTCTTTATGATTGAATCAGATTTTATTTACTTTTTTAAAAGAGGAATATTTCAACAGTGATGCTGTGTTCTTCTGTGTGCATTAGCACATCATAAAAATTTCTCCTAGTGAAGTTAATGGTTAGTGATTCACTTGCTTAAATAGCTCTCTGACAGATATTTTTCACTATGTAGCTGATTATTTTTCTCTTCATTATTAAGTATCTTTATGCAGCTGATGTGAATAAACGACCACATTTAATCTGGCAGCTGTCCTTTTTTCTTAATTCTTTCTACATATTTTTCTTTGGAAAATGAAGACTCATCTTTGTTTACAGGCCAGAAAAACTGGTAAAAACAGGCTCTTCCACTTACTGGATGTTTGACAAAATATCCTTCTTGGGCCAAAAACATTGACATTATTGGTGAGCTTGTTAGAAATTCAAAAAATCAGACTTTATTCCAGATCTTCTGGAAAAAAACCCCTGTATAACAAGGTCTTCAACTTATTGTATATATTTAAATTTGAGAGGTACCTTCTAACTCAGCATGTCTTTTTCGTCTGAAAAATATTCACAACTCATTCCATATCTTGTAAACATAGCACTAAAAAATGTACATGTTCATGTTCATACCCTTAATTTTACAGTTTACTATCTAGAAAAATACACGAACTGATGTTGTGGATCTTATGCTGTTCTTTTTTCTCAGAGAATACTTTAGAGAATATTTCTGTGTTGAAAGTTATTTTATTGGATAATTTTAGTCAGTCCTATAAGTCAGAACCATTTGTCTTTACTCTCTCATTTGACCTTAAGTCAAATTAAAAATTCCACCCATGGCCACTTGGTAAAAACGTATGTGTGTGTGTTTTCCAGGGACCATTGCAATTTAGAGATGTGGCCATAGAATTCTCTCTGGAGGAGTGGCATTGCCTGGACACTGCACAGCAGAATTTATACAGGGATGTGATGTTAGAGAACTACAGAAACCTGGTCTTCCTTGGTGAGAAAAACTTTAATACATAATTCATAATATACACAAAAGGTTTTATTTCTTTTGTAGATTTTTTTTAGTAATTCTTTTATAAAAGTTTCAGATCCACTTTTTCAGGAAAATCTTCAGAATTTGTTCATTTAGAAAATAATTTCTTCAGTGCCTCATGCCTGTAATCCCAGCACTTTGGGAGGCTGAGGTGGGGGGATTACCTGAGGCCAGGAGTTCAAGACCAGCCTGGCCAACATGGTGAAACCCCATTTCTACTAAAAGTACAAGAAATTAGCTGGGCATGATGGCACATGCCTGTAATCCCAGCTAATTGGGAAGATGAGGCAGGAGAATAGCTTGAACCCAGGAGGTGGAGGTTGCAGTGAGTCAAAATCATGCCATTGCACTCCAGCCCAGGCAACAGAGCAAGGTTTTGTCTCGAGGGGAAAAAAAAAAAAGAAAAAAATTTCTTCAAGATGTTTCATCTGAATCCAAACTTTCCATATTTCTGAGGTGAGCTGTAATCTTCACTCCAAATTAGTGGTAACTCCAGAAATTTACTGACATAAACTATTGTAGCTTCCACCTGAAAATCTAATTGCCACCACCAATTTTTGATTCAGTAGTACCAGGAAGGAAAATTAAGAAACCTACAAATTGAAAGTATTTTCTTTCTTTCTTTTTTTTTTTTTTTTTTTGAGACAGAGTCTCACTCTGTCACCCA
The DNA here is from genome assembly GCF_028878055.3 of Symphalangus syndactylus. Taxonomy (NCBI): domain Eukaryota; kingdom Metazoa; phylum Chordata; class Mammalia; order Primates; family Hylobatidae; genus Symphalangus; species Symphalangus syndactylus. Next base: position 46,739,903 of record NC_072435.2, on the reverse strand, counting down.
GGCTGGAGTGCAGTGGTGTGATCTCAGCTTCCTGAAACATCTACCTCCCAGGTTCAAGCAATTCTTCTGCCTCAGCCTCCCGAGTATCTGGGACTACAGGGGCAAGTCACCATGTTTGGCTAATTTTTGTATTTTTAGTAGAGATGAGGTTTCACCATGCTGGCCAGGCTGGTCTCTAACTCCTGACCTTGTGATTCACCCACCTTGGCCTCCCAAAGTGCTGAGATTACAGGCATGAGCGACTGCACCTGGCAAATTTAAAGTATTTTCTAAATATTTAGAAATTTCTGTTGTAAATTTGTATTTTGGTATTAATTTACTATAATATTTTATTACATTGTCTTTGCTGAGCACATTACTAGCTTGTAATTGGAGAATATGAGCAAGATTCATGTTATTTATTTTTAATATAACAGGTATTGTTATCTCTAAGCCAGACCTAATCACCTGTCTGGAGCAAGGAAAAAAACCTTTGACCATGAAGAAACATGAGATGGTAGCCAACCCCTCAGGTAGGTGCGAGTAAAAATGAATACAGCAGACACAGATAAGGGGTCCCAAAGTCAAAGAGAAAGCCAGTCCTTAAAGTGTGATTTGGGAAGCTGTGTTCCAAAGGAAATAGTTCCTGGGCAGCTGTTTTTGTTTTTTTTTTTTTTTTTTTTTTTTTTTCTTAAATTTTGCTCTTATAAAGGGGCATCTTCTGCTTATGCTTTTAAATTCTGTAAAAGTTCTACTTTTCTTTCGGTGAGCTCCCTTCAAGTTCACAGTGAGAGCCAAAGTCCTCTTCATGGCATATGAAAGACTGCACAATCTGGCTGCTTTTTCATTGTTTTGGGGATGCACAAATATCTGCATGATTTTCAGAATTATTTCTCTTTTTGCATCAGGTCTGACGTGTGAGAGTAGTAGTTTCTGTTGAATTTTTTTGTTTATTTTTCTACTTAGTCCTTTCTATTTTTATTACTATATAGTCTTGAAATATAGTTTGAAATTATAAGTATGATTTCCTTCTGCTTTGTTCTTTTTTTTCAAGATTGCGTTGGCTATTCAGAGTTTATTTTATTTTCATGTAAATTTTAGAATTGTATTTTCCATTTCTGTAAAAAAAAAAAACACTGCAATTTTGACAGGACGTTTATGAAATCTATAGATCACTTTGGATAATATGAAACTTTAATAATATTTATTCTTTCAATCCCTAGACATAAAATATTTTAAAATTTATTTGGATCTTCTAATTTTTCATTTTTTTATTGTAAACATTTTCTTACCTTCTTGGTTAATCTTTTTCTCAGAAATTTATTATTTAATGCTATATTAAATAAGATTTTTTCTTCCTCTATCTTATCAGATAGTTTGTTTTAAGGGTGTGAAACCATACATGTACTTGTGTGTTAATTTTATATTTTGCTAATTTACTCAGTGTATTCATTAGTTTAGACAGGTTTTAATGTACTGTTTATGGTTTTTAAAATATAAGATGTATGATCCACAAATAGCAACTTTTACTTATTTTTCTTCGATTGCAATGGATTCTTTCTTTCTTTCTTTCTTTCTTTCTTTCTTTCTTTCTTTCTTTTTTTTTTTTTGAGATGGAGTTTCACTCTTGTTGCCCAGGCTAAAGTGCAATGGCATGATTTTGGCTCACTGCAGCCTTCGCCTCCTGGGTTCAAGTGGTTCTCTTGCCTCAGCCTGCTGGGTAGCTGGGATTACTGGTGCTCACCACAACACCTAGCTAATTTTTTGTATTTTTGTGGTAGAGACTGGGTTTCACCATGTTGGCAAGGCTGGTCTCAAACTCCTGACCTCAGATGATCCGCCTGCCTCAGCCTCCCAAAGTACTGGCATTACAGGCTTGAGGCACCCCACCCGGCCCAATTGTGTGGGTTTCTATGTAGGCAGAACTGACCATAAACTGTGTCTCAGGTAACTGAAACTGAGTCATTGCACCGCTTCAGGGACCCCAGTAAAGTCCAAAGTCTGCAGGCCTGCCTACATGGCTGTAAATGGGTGCCTTCCTCCAGGTCTCTGGAATGGCAGGACCTCTGCCAGGCTGTGGCTGGGAGTTTGGGCTGGTTACAGAGTAAGTTCAGAATTCTCTGTGGGACCAACTTGGGTTAACCCTATCCTGGTCTGTAGCCAGGGGTCCTGTAGTTTCCCACCTGAATGAGGGCCTGCCTTCTGAATAGAACACTTCTCAATCTTAAGCTTTAACAGCATTTCACAACTCCCACCCTGGCTCTCAAATCTCCCTTAGAGGCACTTATTTTGCAGATGGCGTCTTGCTACATCTTTGATCTGGTCTTTGAGACCCAGGCTGGTCTCAAAATCCTGGCCTGAAGCAGTTTTCCAACCTTAATGTTCCATGGAGCTGTCATTACATGTGTGAGTCATAATCCTGGTTCTCTCATAAAGGTATTTTTGTCAGAGATGGCTGACATTGTTTTGCTGTAGGGGAATATGAAAATAGGGCACTTTTAATCTTTTCATTTTACTGATGTCACTCTCCCTATATATTTTTATTTTCTATTTTCTCTTTCAGATATTTTTGTAATTTTAGATTCAGATATTGAAGACAATATGCTAGAATTTTCAGGATACGCCTGAAGTAAATTACATAATTAGTAGGCACCCATAGTTACTAAAATAGTTATTTATAAATTTAAGTTTGCTGAAGGCAAAAAGGAATTATAGGATGTTCATCTACTTTTTTCAGCCTATATCTCCATAATAAAATAGTTCATTTCCTAATATTTGTTTCACATATCAGAGGGTCTAACCCCATTCTGCAAAATATATACTTCTTTATTTAACAATGTAAGGGTACTCTTTGCTTCCAATGTTTGATTACAGCAGTTTCATTTTGTGTAAGAATACCATATATTTAAGATATTAAAAGTAACTAGTTTCTTTTAAATGCTAATTTATTTTCTCATTAGTGTCTTCTATTGTAATTATACTGCATAATCGCTGAAATTTTACTGCCACACTGTGCATGCTAATGATTCAGAATACTTGCATTTCATGAGTACACACTAACAGTTAAATATTGCAGTTATCCAGAATTTTTTTTTTTTTTTTGAGATGGAGTCACACTCTGTCACCCAGGCTGGAGTGTAGTGGTGTGATCTTGGCTCACTGCAACCTCCACTTCCTGGGTTCAAGCTATTCTCATACCTCAGTCTCCCAAGTAGCTGGGATTACAGGCATGTGTCACCATCCCCAGCTAATTTTTGTATTTTTAGTAGAGATGGGGCTTCACCACTTTAGCCAGGCTGGTCTTGAACTCCTGACCTCAGGTGATCTGCTCATCTTGGCCTCCCAAAGTGTTGAGATAACCGTCGTGAGCCACTGCGCCCGGCCTGACAATTTTTTAAAAATTATACTTCAATGTTGCATACAAGATTTTATGAGTAAACACTTCTCTTATTGTTGTTTTGAAGTTTTGAACCCCTCCAAGGTTCAAGTGATTCTTCTGCCTTGACCTCCCAAGTAGCTGGGACTACAGGCATGAGCCACCACGCTCAGCTAATTTTTGTCTTTTTAGCAGAGATGGGGTTTCAGCATATTGGCCAATCTGGTCTGGAACTGCTGACCTCGGGATTTGCATGCTTTTGTCTCCCAAAGTGCTGGGATTACAGATGTGACCCAGTGCGTCTGGCCTCAGTGTAGGTTTCTTAACATTAGTTTATTGGGTGTTTTGGTTTTACTTATGTATTATAATTTTAGACAATTTGCAATTCTTTTTGTACACTTTAAGTCAATTTAAGGTTTAATTAAGAGATAAATTATGCATGTCTATCATAATCAGATTACATATGTATGTGTATTTATGTATAAATATGACCCGAATTTTAGTTATGGCTTATATTCTTTCTTAGCTGATTTTTTATGGTAGTTTTGTCTAAGTGAGTACTTATGAAGATAGTCTTATTATCACCATGTGTTTAATGATGAATATATATTTGCTTTTGTGAAAGCAACACTTCTACGATTTGAAAGTAATTTTCAAAAAGATATATAATTCTGTGTTTTTTTTTGTTTTTTTTTTCAGTTTTTCTTTAAAAAAATTGTCTTAAAAACACATAATGTAAAATTTACCACCTTAAATCTATTGAAGTGTGCATTTCAGGGCCAGGCTTGGTGGAGGCTCTTATTTGTGATCCCAGGATTTTGGGAGGCCAGGACTGGAGGATCCATGGAGCCCAACAGTTTGAGACCAGCCAGGGCAACATATGGAGACACCTCTCTATAAAAACAAAAAATAATAGCCAGGCATAGTGATGTGCAGCTGTGGCCCCAGCTACTTGGGAGATTGAAGGGAAGTCAAAATTGTACCACTACACTTCAGCTTGGGTGACAGAGTGAGACCGCATCTCAAAAAAAAAAGCTGTTCATTTCAGTCATGTTAAGTATATTCACATTGTTATGCAAAAGACTTCTAGAAACTTTACATCTTGTAAAACTAAAAGTCATTGACCATTAAGTAACAACTGCTCATTTTACCCTCTCTCCAGCCCTTGACAGACAAACCTTCCACTTTCTGATTTTATGATTTTGACTACTTAAGATCTCTCATATATGTGGAATCATACAGTATCCATAATTTTGTCACTGGATTAGTTCAGGTGACATAATATTCTCAAAGTTCATCTTAAAATTGACAAGATTGTTTTTTCTAAGGTGGAATAATACTTCATCATATATATATGTTACATTTTTTGATATGTTTATAAATCAAGAGACATCTGGGTTGCTTCAGCCTTTTTGCTTTTGTGAATACTGGTACAATACACATAGATTTTCAATTATATCTTCCAGGTCCTGTGTTGCATATTGTTTTTTGTTGTTGTTGTTGTTGTTTTCCTTTTTTTTGAGATGGAGTCTCACTTTGTTGCCCAGGCTAAAGTACAGTGGCGTGATTTCGGCTCACTGCAACCTCTGCCTTCTGGGTTTAAGCGATTCTCCTATCTCAGCCTCCCAAGTAGCTGGGATTACAGGTGCACATCACATCGCCAAGCTAATCTTTTATTTTTAGTAGAAATGGTGTGTTGGCCAGGCTGGTCTCAAACACCTGACCTCAGGTTATCTGCCCACCTCAGCCTCCCAAACTGCTAGGATTACAGGCTTGAGCCACTGCACCTGGCCTGTGTTACATATTTTGGATAGAGATTCATAAATGAGGAACATTTACAACATTTTAAAATAATGGCTATGTCTTTGTTTTCCACCAGCAATCAACGTGGGTTTTATTTTTATTGAACCTAATGAGTGTAAGTTGATTTTGTCATTGTGTTTTTTTTTTTTCATTTCTCTACAAATTAATGATTTTGTATGTTCTTTCAAATGCTTTTCCTCACTTGTGTATTTTTATGTTTAAGCATTTTATTTAAAATGTATTATTGTATCATTCAAGGAAATAAACAACTTTATCAGTGTTGATATTCCGTTTTCAACATCATTTTTTGAAGAGATTATTTCTATTTGGTATGCATGGCAACTCTGTGGAAGATCATCTGATCATATACAGAAGGGTTCATTTCTGAGCTCTCTATTCTGTTCTTTCATTTGTTTATCTTTGTGTCACTGTCACATCGTTTATGTCACTGTAGGTGGTTTTTTTTTTTTTTTTTTTTGAGACAGAGTCTCGCTGTGTCACCCTGGCTGGAGTGCAGTGATGCAATCTCAGCTTACTGCAAGCTCCACCTCCCAGGTTCATGCCATTCTCCTGCCTCAGCCTCTGAAATGGCTGGGACTACAGGCACCTGCTACCATGCCTGGCTAATTTTTTGTATTTTTAATAGAGATGGGGTTTCACCATGTTAGCCAGGATGGTCTCAATCTACTGATCTCATGATCCACCTGCCTTGGCCTCCAAAAGTGCTGGGATTACAGGCATGAGCCACCACGCCTGGCCATGTTACTGTAGGTTTTAACTGTAGGTTGTATTGACAACTTTGAAAAATAAATTTTTTTGCCCCTTGAGCAAGAATATGTTGAAGAGTGTGTTTCATATTCACATATTTTTGAATTTGCCAGTTTGACTTTTGCTTTTAATTCCTAGTTTCATTCAGTTTTTGTTAGAAAACACACAGTGTGTAATTTTAGTGTTTTAAAAATGATTGGTTGTTGTTGTTTTGAGACAAGATCTTACTGTCACCCAGGCTGCAGTGCAGTGGCATAATTGTGGCTCATTGTAGCCTCAGCCTCCTGGGCTCAAGTGATCCTTTCTCCTCAGTTTTTTGAGTAGGTAGGACTGTAGACATGCACTACCATGTCTGGCTAATTGTGTGCTTGTTTGTAGTGTTAAGATCTCACTATGTTGCCCAGGATGGTCTCAAACTTTTGGCCCCAATGGATCTCCCAAAGTGTTAGGATTATAGGCAAGGGCTATGGCACCAAGTCAGTATTTTTAATTTAATAAAACTTTGTATGTGTCCTAACAGAATACACCAGATGCAAATAGGAATACTGTATATTATCTTGGTGTTGACTGGAGAGTTTTGTGTGTGTCTGTGAATCTTAGGTGGTCTATAATATGGTTTGGATGTCCATGTTCTTCAAACCTCATGCTGCAATATAAATTCTCACTGTTAGATGTGGGACCTGGTGGGATATGTTTGGGTCATGGGGTGAATTTCTTATGATCCACCCATGTGTCACCTTCCCAGAGTTCTGGGATTACAGGCATGAGCTACTGCATCCGACTGGAAATTTACTTTTAAAGGCACAATGTTATACTGGAGAGCAGGAAGAGCTGTGTTGGGTGTAAGTAACAGAATTTTCTTTTTATTCTATGTGGCTCTTTGCATTGTGCTCACCTGGGGCCCTTCATACACTTAACTCACTTATAAATTTTTTACAAATGTATTTTGGGCCATCCACTTTTGTTACATTTATGTGTCCAGGAAGAAATTACAGCTTGTGATATTTTGCTATGTGATCTTGCTTATGCAGTTTGTATAATTGTATAGGTTAGATTTATAAAGTATATTTATCTGAGTCTAGCAACTGAAGTAATGTGTTTTTATTGTTTCTTTCAGTTATGTGTTCTCATTTTGCCCAAGATCTTTGGTCAGAGCAGAGCATAAAAGATTCTTTCCAAAAAGTGACACTGAGAAGATATGAAAAGTATGGACATGACAATTTACAGTTTAAAAAGGGCTGTGAAAGTGTGGATGAGTGTAAGGTGCACAAAAGAGGTTATAATGGACTTAACCAATATTTGACAACTACTCAAAGCAAAATATTTCCGTGTGATAAATATGTGAAAGTCATTCATAAATTTTCCAGTTCAAACAGACATAAGATAAGACATACTGGAAAAAAACCTTTCAAACGTATAGAATGTGGCAAAGGTTTTAACCAGTCTTCAACCCTTACTACACATAAGAAAATTCATACTGGGGAGAAACCCTTCAAATGTGAAGAATGTGGCAAAGCCTTCAACTGGTCCTCACACCTTACTACACATAAAATAATTCATACTGGAGAGAAACAGTACAAATGTGAAGACTGTGGCAAAGCCTTTAGCCGGTTTTCATACCTTACTGCACATAAGATAATTCATAGTGGAGAGAAACCCTACAAATGTGAAGAATGTGGCAAAGCCTTTAAGCACCCCTCTGTCCTTACTACACATAAAAGAATTCATACTGGAGAGAAACCCTACAAATGTGAAGAATGTGGCAAAGGCTTTAAGTACTTCTCATCCCTTACTACACATAAGATAATTCATACTGGAGAGAAACCCTACAAATGTGAAGAATGTGGCAAAGCCTTCAACTGGTCCTCACACCTTACTACACATAAGAGAATTCATACTGGAGAGAAACCCTACAAATGTGAAGAATGTGGCAAAGGCTTTAAGTACTTCTCATCCCTTACTACACATAAGATAATTCATACTGGAGAGAAACCCTACAAATGTGAAGAATGTGGCAAAGCCTTCAACTGGTCCTCACACCTTACTACACATAAGAGAATTCATACTGGAGAGAAACCCTACAAATGTGAAGAATGTGGCGAAGGCTTTAAATACTCCTCTTCCCTTACTACACATAAGATAATTCATACTGGACAGCAACCCTTCAAATGTGAAGAATGTGGCAAGGCCTTTAAGTGCTTCTCTATCCTTACTACACATAAGAGAATTCATACTGGAGAGAAACCCTACAAATGTGAAGAATGTGGAAAAGCCTTTAACTCGTCCTCACACCTTACTGCACATAAGAGAATTCATACTGGAGAGAAACCCTACAGATGTGAAGAATGTGGCAAGGCTTTTAAGCGCTCCTTTATCCTTACTAGACATAAGATTATTCACACTGGAGAGAAACCCTACAAATGTGAAGAATGTGGCAAAGGCTTTAAGTGCCCCTCTACCCTTACTACACATAAGGTAATTCATACTGGAGAGAAACTATAAATGTGAAGAATGTGGCAAAGCTTTAAACTATCCCACTATCCTTTTTTCACATAAGAAAATTCATATTGGAGGGAAACCGTACAAGTGTGATAAATGTGGCAAAGCCTTTATTTCATCCTCAAACCTTAGTAGACATTAGATAATTCATGTGGGAAAGAAACCCAACAAATAAGAAAATGTGGCAAAGCCTTTAAGGACACCTCTGCCCTTACTAGACATAAGATAATTCATACTGGAGAGAAACCCTGTGAGTTTGAAGAATGTGGGAAAGCCTTTAACCAGCTATCAGCTTTTACTAAATATGAGAATTTATTTGGAACATAAACCCTACAAATATAAAGAAAGTGACAAAGCTTTTAGGAAGTTCTGAACCCTTCTTACACATAATTCATGCTGGACAAAAATCCTACAAGTTTGAGGAATGTGGCAAAGCCTATAACAAGTTTTCAATTTTTTTTTTTTTTTTGAGATGAAGTTTCATGCTTGTCACCCAAGCTGGAGTACAATGCCATGATCTCAGCTCACTGCAACCTCTGCCTCCTGGGTTTAAGCCATTCTCCTACCTCAGCTTCCTGAGTAGCTGGGATTACAGGTGTCCTCCAGCATGTCCAGCTAATTTTTTTACAGGTGTCCTCCAACATGCCCAGCTAATTGTTTTATTTTTAGTAGAGATGCAACTTCACCATGTTTGCCAGGCTGGTCTCAAACTCCTGACCTCAGGTGATCCACCCTCCTTGGCCTCCTAAAATGTTGGGATTACAGACGTGAGCCACAACACCCAGCTACAAGTTCTCAGTTCTTAAGAGACATGGCGATAATTCATGCTGAAGAGGAAATCCACAAAGCTAAAAAATGTGACATTGCTTTTAAGAACACCTCCAACTTCTCTATACATAACAATAATTATACTAGTGTGAAACCCTAGAAATATATAAAATGTGACAAAGCCTTTATATGGTTGCCATACTTGATTGTAGGTAGGATAATTCATACTGGCAAAACTCCTACAAGTGTGAAGAATGTGGCAAAACTTTTAATCAGTTCTTACACCTTATTTCACAGAAAAGCTAGTATCCTTGAGAAAAATTGTACAAATAAAAGGAATATGTAAAACCCATTAGTTCCTACTCATATCTAACTCAATATAAAAATCTTCCTTTTAATAAAAGCATTAAAATTGCAATTACTGTCAAAAAAAACTTTCAGAAAGTATAAGCCTTTAAAGTGAAGAAGAGTATTTATTGTGAAGACAAGCATTACAAACATAAAAGGAGTTATATAGTACATTTACTAGTATCACAGATCTTATTGCACACATTTTGTACTGGAGGAAAATCCTAAAGCAGTTGCTTAAGCTTTGTTCAACATCAGGGAATTTATATTGGAGATGAGTCTTACAAATATATTAAGTTTAGAAACACTTTTTTTTTTTTTTTTTTTTTCAGAAACTACAGCTTAGAAAACACCAGAGAGTTTATGCTAAAATATAATTTTGCAGATGCAGTAAATATGAAAAAATATTTAATTCAAAAGATTGTATATAAATATCAAAATTTACAGTAGAATAAGGCCCTGACACTTCAGACATTACACTAAATCAGTGCATTGAGTATAAAAACTAATCCACAACTGCAGTTTTTAGGTAAATGATTTCTATGTAACTTTAAAAGGAGTAGATTTTTGGAAGCATTGTAATTACGTTGAAAGTATACTTGTTTCCTTGAATAAAATTTTTTGAAAGCTGAATGATGTAATACAGCTTTCAAATTATGCTGTTATTTCTATTCACATGTGAGAAAGCATGTGATCAGTTGCTTCTGCATCAGAAATATTAGGTTTTTTTACATTATTTGGACATTATGACTTTTTCTATAAAATTGTAAGAACATTAAAATGTAAGATGCATAATGAAAATACAAGTGGAGAGGCTGTAGTAAAATTCTATTAAGTAATGTGTAAGGTAAATGTTCAGAGCAATACTTTATTATAGTGACACAAAGAAATAAAAGTATATTAAAATAAATGAGTATATTACTTTACTGCTTGTACTTTTATGTAATAAAATGCAGTACATTTTAAAACTGTTAGGGCTGGGCTTGATGGCTCATGCCTGTAATTTCAGCACTTTGGGAGGCCAAGGCGGGCAGATACCTGAGGTCAGGAGTTTGAGACCAGCCTGACCAACATGGAGAAACCCAGTCTCTACTAAAAATACAAAAAAATTAGCCAGGCATGGTGGTGCATGCCTGTAATCCCAGCTACTCAGGAGGCTGAGGCAAGAGAAACACTTGAATCTGGGAGGCAGAAGTTGCAGTGAGGTGAGATTGTGCCATTGCACTCAGTCTGGGCAACAACAAAACTCTGTCTAAAAAAAAAAAAAAAAAATTGTTAGATTATTTGTGAACTTAATTTTATTTTTACTATGTTAAGACTATTGTGCGTTTAATGAACCATTATTGTGCCACTAACTGTATCCCACTTTACTCAAGGATGTAGGTACAATATGGTAGGAATATACTATTTTGTACATTGTAAAATAACATCTTTATTAATCACTATCAGTGTCTTTAAACTGCAAATGAGTTAAAGAATATTGTTCCTATAGATTAAATTTTGACTCTTTATTCTTATTGAAATTTTTTATTTGTATTTGTGAGTATATAATATGTGTATATATTTATGCCTTATATGGCATCTTTTGACTCAGGCCTACAATATGTAGTAATTACATTATGGTAAATAAGGTATCCATCACCTCTAGCATTTATCTTTTGTATTACCAATAGTGTAATTATATGCTTTTATTCATTTTAAAATGTACAATTAAATTATTGACTACAGGATTATTTTTATGGTCATAATAATTATACAAAAATGTAAATAAAATACGGCCAGGCACAATGGCTCACATCTGTAATTCCAGCACTTTGGGAGGCCGAGGCGGGTGGAATGCTTGAGTTTAGGAGTTCAAGGCCAGCCTGGCCAACGTGGTGAAACCTTTTGTCTACTAAAAACACAAAAATTAGGCATGGTGGCGCATGCCAGGAGGCTGAGGCAGGAGAATCATTTGAGCCCAGGAGGCGGAGGTTTCAATGAGTTGAGATCACGCCACTGCACTCCAGCCTGGCTGACAGAGTGAGTCTCCATCTCAAAAAACAAAGAAAGAAAAGAAAAATAAAATCCATACATTTCTGAGTCCTGAAAAATTATAAATACTTGTAATATAGTTTTCCTTGAACATGTGGTCTCTGTCTGCAAACATATAGACTTTTAGTTTTCATTTACATACAGTTAAATATACACATATTACTCTGAAGATAAACCTTAGGTGTAAGAAAATTGTGAATTGAGTGTTTTTGTGTGAGTATAGTTTCAGAATAAAAGCAATTATTGCAACAAAACAAATTATGTTAATTAGGTGAGTAACAAAACTAAACACATTTAAAATGGTGAAAACAAATCTATACTTTCCGCTTTGCATTGAATTTATTAATATAAAATGTTCTGGCTTGTGATTTGGATTCTCTCCAGAGTCTGCCTATTAAAGCACAGGCAACTTTTTCTCCAGAAACAACTCTCTTGAGTACAATAATAAAAGCCCTCTTAAAACAGGAAAAAAAAAGTCATTTTTAACACTTATTTGAATGGACATTCAACCAAAATTGAATAATTGGATATACTTGTATTGTTCTAGGTGTGTGTGAATGTATAAATGGTGCATAAAAAAATAATTTAAGCCAGAAAAATGGTGTTATTTGTAATGAATAAAACTGAAAAGTAGTTAATTATTGTATCCAGTTGATATCTTTGTTTATATAGATAATAAAAGCAGCAGAAAGACTTTTTTTTTTTTTTTCACGCTGGAGTCTTGCTCTGTCTCCCAGGCTGGAGTGCAGTGGTGTGATCTCAGCTCATGGCAACCTCCACCTCCTGGGTTCAAGCAATTCTCCTGCCTCAGCCTCCTCAGTAGCTGGGATTACAGGCGTGCACCACCACATCTGACTAATTTTTGTATTTTTAGTAGAGACAGGGTTTCATGTTGGCCAGGCTGGTCCCAAACTCCTGACCTCATGATCTGCCTGCTTCAGCCTCCCACGGTGCTGGTATTGGAAGCATGAGCCACCGTGCCCAGGAAAAGATGATTTTAAAAGTTTATTTAGGTGGGTAGGCAACAGTCTAAGATAATACCCTGGATTCCCAGTCTGTTGCACACCTGCTGTGTAATACTTTCCTCTTGAGTGTAGAAACGTGTGACTGTGGTGGGAAATCACTCATGAAATCAGGTTACTCATCTGTAGACTTTGTGTTATCAAAATGGAGATTATCCTGATTGTGCTAAACTTAATCAGAGGTGCTTTTAAGAGAAAGAGACACACCATAGAAAAACACCCCTGCTGGCCTGAAAGTAAGTGATTTCTAGGTAGAACATGTTGTCAGCTGCTTATGGTGGCCACATGGCGGGAAACATGTTTGTATATTGTCATCATTTCTGCCTCCTGCATGTTACTTCCAGTAAGGAACATAAGAGGATTATGTTCCTATGGCAGAGGGAAAAAAAGGGAATCTCATTCATTCAAGAAATAATCACCTCTCATGTGGGATAGCTAAAGAGAAACAGGAGACCACAACAGGACCACATTAATGGTAGGAAAAGGGAAACCTGAGTAAAAGTGCTCACTGGCATCATGGAACAGTATTTAGTAAGCTGTAGTGAATGATCAGCCTCTGGAATACTGATAGTCTACCAACAATGCTGAACTCATTCCATCAGCATGTCTGCACCATTCTGGTGACACAGGGTTACACTATTTATTATAGAAATGCCATGAAGACTAGTGGGTAATGTAGAATTGAACTTACTTCAAAAATTATACCTGATTGTCTGTTTTCAAATTTGAAAAACCTTAAAAACAATGAATTTATAAATAATTAACTTCTAATTATAGAGGATTATACTATACTGTAATACAAGATTAAACTGTAAACACCTTAATATGAATAGCTTTTGAATGCAGGATTAGTTATGTAGATAGTTTTTTAGATTCACATGACCAAAGTAACAATTAGAGAAAACATTTGAAATGGAATAAAATTAACCAAAACCACATTTTTTCAATGGCTTCGCTTAATCGCCATACTTACGGAAATGGCCAGATGACTAACAAGAAACAAAGACAAGGTTTAGGCTTTGCTCAATGATTGTATTTGACCTTTTGAAATCTGAAATCCTGACTAAAGTATTCAAAGGGAGTATTTTATAGGGGCTTCCTGGGGCTTCCCAGGGTTTCCAAGTAAATGAAGAAAGAATTTCTTTTTTTTTTTTAGAGGGATTCTCACTCTGTCGCTCACACTGCACTGTAATGGCACGTTCTCAGCTCACTGCAACCTCCGCCTCCCTGGTTCAAGTGATTCTTCCGCCTCAGCCTCCTGAGTACCTGGGATAACAGGCACCCACCATTATGCCCAGATAAATTTTGTAGTTTTAATAGAGATGGGATTTCATCATGTTAGCCAGGCTTGTCTTGAACTCCTGACCTCAGGTGATCCACCCGACTCAGCCTCCCAGAGTGCTGGGATTACAGGCATGAGCCACTTTGCCCAGCCTGAAGAATTTTGGTAGGCAGGAAAATGCACATTATGTACACATATTGCTCTTCTCTGATTTGCTTCACTGAAAAACTGAAGATTGTAAATGTAGTCTCAATTTAGAGTGAATTAACAAAAGATTTTTTCAAAAAAGCAAATGTATAAAATTAATGGATAAGAGATGCCATTAGCTGCTAAAAAATATTATGACTAAAGTTGCTAATTATCTAGCTATGCAAATAACAGCCCAATTAAATTAAGACTCTAATGGGTGCATGTGGAAGGCATTGACGTGCAGTGTGGTGCACCTCCACTCAGCATTTCCTTACTGTCTCTTTACAGAGATACCAATTCCCCCTGAATTACTCAGGGTCCATACTGGTTTTAGAAATGTTCGTTCTCTGGTGCTGTAAAGAAATAGCACTTGAGCTTCCTTCCTTCCTTCCTTCCTTCCTTCCTTCCTTCCTTCCTTCCTTCCTTCCTTCCTCTTTCTTTCTTTTTCCTTTCCCTCTGTGGCCCAGGCTACAATCTACTCGGCTCGCTGCTGCCCGCGCCGCGGACTGCCTGGGACTGCCAGCGCGCACCACCGCGGCCTGCCTTTTCTCCTTTCGCTGCACGCACGCGTTCGCCATGTTGGCCACGCTGGTCGCCAGCTCCTGACGCCGAGTGCTCTGCCCGCCTCAGCCTCCCGAGGTGCTGGGACTGCAGACGGAGTCTCACTCACCCGGTGCTCGGTGTTGCCCGGGCTGGAGTGCAGTGGCGTGGTCTGGCCTCGCGGCAGCCTCCGCCTCCCAGCCACCTGCCTTGGCCTACCAGGGTGCTGGGATTGCAGCCCCTGCCCGGCCGCCGCCCCGTCTGGGAGGTGGGGGGGTCTCTGCCCGGCCACCCATCGTCTGGGAGGTGAGGAGCACCTCTGCCCGGCCACCCATCGTCTCGGAAGTGAGGAGCGCCTCTGCCCGGCCGCCCCGTCTGGGAAGTGAGGAGTGCCTCTGCCCGGCCACCCACCATCTGGGAAGTGAGGAGCGCCTCTGCCCGGCCACCCATCGTCTGGGAAGTGGGGAGCGCCTCTGCCCGACCACCCATCGTCTGGGAAGTGAGGAGCGCCTCTGCCCGGCCACCTATCGTCTGGGAAGAAGTGAGGAGCGTCTCTGCCTGGCTGCCCCGTCTGGGAAGTGAGGAGCGCCTCTGCCCGGCTGGGAAGTGAGGAGCGCCTCTGCCCGGCCGCCCCGTCCGGGAAGAAGTTAGGAGCGCCTCTGCCCGGCCGCCCCGTCCGGGAAGAAGTGAGGAGCGCCTCTGCCCGGCCGCCCCGTCCGGGAAGAAGTGAGGAGCGCCTCTGCCCGGCTGCCCCGTCCGGGAAGAAGTGAGGAGCACCTCTGCCCGGCCACCCATCGTCTGGGAAGTGAGGAGCGCCTCTGCCCGGCCACCCATCGTCTGGGAAGTGAGGAGCGCCTCTGCCCGGCCACCCATCGTCTGGGAAGTGAGGAGCACCTCTGCCCGGCCACCCATCATCTGGGAAGTGAGGAGCGCCTCTGCCCGGCCACCTATCGTCTGGGAATAAGTGAGGAGCGTCTCTGCCTGGCCGCCCCGTCTGGGAAGTGAGGAGCGCCTCTGCCCGGCCGCCCCGTGTCTGGGAAGAAGTGAGGAGCGCCTCTGCCCGGCCGCTCCGTCTGGGAGGTCTACCACGGAGGCCAGAAGCAATGTGGGGGCTGGACGTGGTGGCTCACGCCTGTGGTCCCGGCACTCTGGGGGGCGAGGCGGGTTGATCACTTCGGGCTAGGAGTTCGAGACCAGTCTGGCCAACTTGGCGAAACATGAAAAATACAACAGACAAACCAACCAACCAACTCAGTGACAACAAAGCAGGTCTACCCTGGAGTCATACTCTAATTTTTTCTATTTCCTCCCTTTCTGATCCTTTATCCCACTTTCTTTTTCTTCCTCTTCCTTCTCCCTCTTCTTTGTCAAATAGAGGATTGAATTATTATCACTGATCCATATAAAGTCCCTCTCTCATTTATTTTGACTCCCAGCCCCCATTTCTATTCCCCGACTTCCCATGTGCAACCTTCCTAATATGTTTGATACGCATCTTTTTGTTTGTATGTATTTTTAGAAAATGTTTATTGTTTTTGTGTGCAAAAAAATTAATAAAAAAAATATATATAATACCAAAAAAAAAAAAAGAAATAGCACTTGAACATAAATTTAATTTTTCTTAGCAAGGCCATTTTCACTTTTTGCAGAAAGGGTACACTTGCCAGCAGTTTTGCCATGAGTACACTGAACAAGGGAGACAGAGTCATTTATAACTTGACATGTCCACCCTACTGCTGTGTCCAGTTTTCATTGGCTGGAATGGGACCTCACATTCTGTATTTGTCCCAATTGTTTAGCAACTTACAACTTTTTAAAAGAGGCAAAGGCAGAGGAGAACAAAGGAAGGAGGAAGTAACTTGTGGAATGCTGAGAAAGGTAAAAACACCTTCAAATAAGGAGGGGGAACAGGCTATGACCTAATGCTTGCTTGGATTAGTATAAGCATGCCAGGGCAAATATTTAGGCTAAATTGTGGGAGCTAAGAACATAAAGTACACTGATTTTTCAATTGTGCTTAGCAGATATTTAAGAATGTTAGCACAGGTCTTTGAATAAACTTTGCTTCTAAGAGAAGTTACTATTTATTCATAATTAGACAGGTAGGAAAGTCTTTGAAGAGGAACCTCTACTTCACTTTTTACACTGGGAACTGAGAATGCTGTGTTCAGAGTGATTACTGAAAACATGGTTAATACACTTCTTCCATATGATAATAAAATGTTATAAATCTTATTCTGCCTCAGAAAAGCTTTTACTAAAAGATTATGGATAGTACTTGATTTGAGTTCATGAAAAATTTTAATATTCCAGATAATTCAGACATCAATGAAATCTCATAAAACATTTGAATAAGATGATGTCTTCCTAGTGAAGAATTTTATATTACCAGTAAATTTAGAAAAAAAAAATAGAAAACCAGGCCGATTGCGGTGGCTCACGCCTGTAATGTCAGCATTTTGGGAGGCCAAGGCAGGTGGATCACCTGAGGTCTGGAGTTTGAGACCAGCCTGACCAACATGGTGAAACCCCATCTCTACTAAAAATACAATAAATTAGCCAGGCGTGGTGGCAGGTGCCTGTAATCCTAGCTACTGGGGAGGCTGAGGCAGAAGAGTTGTGTGAACCTTGGGGGCAGAGGCTGCAGTGAGATGAGATTGTGCCATTGTACTCCAGCCTGGGCAACAAGAGCAAAACTCCATCTCGAAAAAGAAAAAAAAAAAACCCCAGTACCTTAAGCCAAATAACAGTGTTTGACACTGGTGTAGCAACCAGAAAAGTGCTATTTATGATCAGTTTTTGTTTTTTGTTTTTTTGTTTTTTGAGACAGTCTTGCTTTGTCACCCAGGCTGGAGTGCAGTGTAATGATCTCAGCTCACTGCAACCTCTGGCTTTCGGGTTTAAGTGATTCTCCTGCCTCAGCCTCTCTAGTAGCTGGGACTACAGGCACCCACCACCACGCCCAGCTGATTTTGTTGTTTTGAGAGGAGTCTTACTTTGTTGCCTAGAGTGGAGTACAGTGGCATGATCCTGGCTCACTGCAACTTTGGCCTCACAGGTTCAAGAGATTCTTCTGTCTCAGCCTCTTGCATAGCTGGGATTACAGGCACCCACCACATGCCCAGCTAATTTTTTGTGTTTTTAGTAGAGACGGGGTTTCACCATGTTGCCCAGGCTGGTCTTGAACTGCTGACCTCAAGCAATCCACCAGCCTCGGCCTCCCAAAGTGCTGGGATTACAGGCGTGAGCCACCGCACCCGGGAATGTTTGTATTTTTAGTAGAGACGGTGTTTCACCATATTGGCCAGGCTGATCTCGAACTCCTGACCTTGTGATCTACCCACCTTGGCCTCTCAAAGTGCTGGATTACAGGCATGAGCCACCATGCTTGACCTGATCATTGTTAAAGTAGCAATAGCACGACGTGCTTTCCTAGGACCTGCTGGCCTGTTTTTCACTGATATAAAGTGAAGAAGGCATTGCAATAGCAAAGGCAGGTGATATAAATTGAATACTTATATGAAACAAAATTTTAAATAAAAATTAGCATTTGATGTTGTACAACTATAGGTGAGACTATTAGTGTGAGGTCATATTTTTACTTATATTGACAAAATAACCATTCACAATATTCTTATTTAGAACAATTTTCCTTTTCTACTGTGTTTTTGCTAGCTTTTGATCAAATATTACAGGAACTCAATAGAAATCAACAAAATTAATCTTTATTTTACTAAAAGGGTTATTGATGCATATGCTAATTTTTTTTCAGTTTTTTGTTTATTGCAGAGAAGTGGCTGTCCTACTAGAAAACTGCTACTCTCTTCTGTATCCACATTGACTAATAGTGAGTGGAAGTGAAGTGGATAAAAGGTAAATGTGTCTTCTCTGTATCTTTTTTCATCTATTGGCTGAAGAACAGGAAAATGTGGAAAATAAAAGAAAATATAACCCCTGAAAGATCATGAAGAAGCTCTCTTAACCAGACAAAAAACCTTATAGGGGATTTTTTTGTTTGTTTTATTATTGTACCGTCTGCTTCTATGAGTTTAATTTTTTTTTTTACACTTTACATAGAAATAGGATTATGTGGGCTGGGCACGGGAGCTGACGCCTGTAATCCCAACACTTTGAGGGGCTGAGGTGGGTGGATCAATTGAGGTCAGGAGTTTGAGACTAGCCTGGCCAACATGGGGAAATCCCATCTCTACTAAAAATACAAAAATTTGCTGGGTGTGGCGGCACATGCCTGTAATCCCAGGTCCTGAGGAGGCTGAGGCAGGAGAATCTCTTGAACCTGGGAGGTGGAGGTTGGAGTGAGTGGAGATGGTGCCACTGCACTCCAGTTTGAGTGACAAAAGCAAAACTCCATCTCAAAAAAAAAAACCAGGATTTTGTTTTTTTTCTGTGCTGGCTTATTTTACTTAGCATAATATCTTTCAGGTTCATGAATGTTGTTGCAAATAACAAGACTTTCTTATTTTTAAGGGCTGAATAGCATTTCATTGTGTATATATACCATATTTTCTTTCTCCATTCACCTATTAATGGACACAGGTTGATTTCATACCTTACCTATTGTGAGTAATCAACTTCCTTCCTTCTCTTTTATTTTGTTGTTCTTTTGTTTGAGATGGAGTCTCATTCTGTCACCCAAGCTGGAGTGCAGTGGTGCAATCTCAGCTCACTGCAAACTCTTCCTACCAGGTTCAAGTAATTCTCATGCCTAAGCCTCCTGAGTAGCTGAGATTACAAATGTGCGCCACCACACCAGGCTAATTTTTGTATTTTTAGTAGAGGCAGGCTTTCACCATGTTGACCAGGCTGCTTTTCATTTGTTTGTATATTTCTTTCTTCCTTTCTTTCTTTATTTCTAGAAGCATTTTAATTTTAATATATAAATTATGACTGGTAAAAACTTTCATTTCTCTGTCTTTGCTTACTGTTATGGCTGATTAAAAAATAATTTTCAAAATTTCCTATCTCAAATTAACATAACTTGAGACAATATAGAAATGAAAATAAACATTTATTAGTAAAACAGAAATTATCTAGCTACTAGTAGTCATTTAGTCTCTCACCCAACATGAATGCTACATCTTGGTGTCATCTCTCCCAGTTGTATGAAAGAGGCTACTGATCAAATTGGTCAGCATAAAATTTCATGAAGTTTAACACATTTGTTCTGAAAATTAAGCTGATCTACTACCAGAAAAGTCGATTTTTTGATATGTATAATTTGACTCTATTTAAATTCTTCAGAAAAATTAAACTGACATTTATTTACAAGTTTTTTGGAAATTAAAAATGCTTAAGAAACATTTATAAAAACTAAAAGTAAAAATAATTTCAGATTCTTAACATCTCTAAAATACTTCAAGTTATCATCCTCTGACGATAGATAGATAGATAGATAGATAGATAGATAGATAGATGATAGATAGATATTTTTTCTTTTTTGAGACAGAGTTTCACTCTTGCTCAGGCTGGAGTGCAGTGGCACAATCTTGGCTCACTGCAACCTCCACATCCCTGGTTAAAGCGATTCTGCTGCCTCAGCCTCCCCAGTACATGATATTACAGGCAACCACAACAAAGCCTGGCTAATTTTTGTATTTTTAGTAGAGATAGGGTTTCACCCTGTTGGCCAGGCTGGTCTCAAATTCCTGACATCAAATGATCTGCCTGACTCGGCCTCCCAAATTGCTGGGATTACAGGCATGAGCCACCGGCCCAGCCCAGTGTTCAACTTTTCTGAATCAATTAACTCCGCTTAGATAATTTAAATCAGCCAATTAGGGGATTCCAAGCAGCCCATTAGCACATCCCAGGAGAATCCAAACAGCAAATTAGCTCAGCCCAGCTGATTAGCCCAGGTGATTTCTAACAGCCAACTAGCTTATTCTAGGTGATAACCAATCAGCCAGTTAGCTCAACTGATGAGCCCATTAGTTTAGCACAGGTGATTTTGAACCACCATTCACTCAGCCCAAGCGATTTCAATCAGTGAATTAGTTCAGCCCAGGTGATTCCAATCAACCAACTGATCAGTCCAGGTGAATTCAGTTAGCCAATTAGCTCAGTCCAGGTGATCCCAATCAGCCAATTATCTAAATAGCGGCTACAGATTCATTAAGGCATGCCCAAAATGGTAAACGTTAATAGCCCATGCACACCAAAAAGAAATGCAGGGCCTTATTTGCTAAGCTGGACAGTATGTATCACACAGCTTTACAAGGCCTGAAACATGAAGCTGAATCTTTATATTTCTATAAACAACATTGTATGGCAATGTTTTATTCTGACACGCTATTGAGCAAAACAGAAGGCAATTAATTCTACATCTCCATCCTTAGTATATGCTCTATAATTTAAAAAGTGGGAGAATATTATATGTATACATTAATATTCACGTAGACACATTCATATATTTGTGTTTTTGTATCTACCATGTATGTATATTCATATACATACCTACATATGTATAAATATATATATATGAAGCTGGAACAATATATATATTCATACAGAATAAAGACATTGAATGTGGAAGTATTGATAGCTATTGCTACAAACAGTAATAAAAAAACCTTTCATACATGTATAAAAATATTTTCCCTATAGAATACTATATCTAGAATAGTACAGAAATAGAGGAATGCTCTGATATACATCCTGCTGCACTTAATATATTCAAAGGAAGCACTGGGCTTTGTTGTGCACTTCTGGAAGATGAACACTTACTAAGGCCATTGGAGTTATTTACTGCCATGTCAGGGTTGACTTTTCTTTTATTGTTGTATGTAGGGTCAGAGGTGAACCAGCCCCAGTCCAAAGGTCCTAACCTAAATATGAGAATACTTATTCTTTCTCTTTAGAACTTCCATCAAGACAAGAACTGTATTTATTTCCAAGAGTGTGTGATGTAAAATCACACTCTTGTCTTTTTGTCTTTGTGGCAGAAGTCGGGTATTTATGGTAAGGAAAAAGAAGTCTAGGTCTCTTTTTAGAAGACAGATGGTGATGATGGAAGCAAATATAATGGTACATGGTACTTGGCCACATTTCAAATGAATGATAGTGAACAGTCACTGAAGTGTCACAGGTGGCTGTTATTTGCCAGGTCAAATCTTCTTTGTGAGGAAGGCTCGGCCTACTGGTGTCAAGCATTTCTGGCAGTTCCTAGATAGATGAACAGAATCTCATGGGGCTGGTTTAATGGGATGAGAATTAAAAACACCCAGGTTCCAGGTTATTAAAGACATTTTTACACTTATGAAAAAAATGTAATGTGGTGAGTGGCTTGGTTTGAATAAATCTTCACTGAGCTCAGTAGCTGACTGATTTACCTAACCTTTAGGTAAAGAAAATGGAAATAGCCTCTTATCAAGTTTATTTTATAGGCTTCTTTCTGTACATATAGATACAAAATAGGTGGCTCGATAAACATACACACACAAAATGAGTCACATGGGTATGTCTATGAAATATTTATTTCTGCATATGACCCTTAAAAAAAACCTCAGAAATAAAGTAGGTCAGATGACATCTCCGTATTCTACACCTGAAGCTGAGATAAATTAAGCAAATTAGCAGAAACCAGGTGATTCCAATCAGCCAGTTTGCACAGCCCAGGTGATCCCAGCCAGACAAGTAGCTCAGCCCAGGTGGATACAATCATCAAATTATCTAAATGGTGACTGTGGCTTTGTCAAGACAGGCCTCAAATGGTGGGTGTGAACACAGCATGCACAGAATGAGGAGACATGCAGAGCACTGAAATACTGTCCTGGACAGATGTGTTACATGACTTTCTTTTCAGCTTATTTCTGTGGCCTTGCCCTTGAAGATAGAGCTTTGTTGATATTTACATATACAACATTGTATAACTATGTTCCATTCTGACATGTTATTTAGCAAAAGAAAAAGGAACAAATTCTACATCAGCATCTTTAGCGCATGCTAAAAGATTAAAAATGTCTTTTGGGGAACATGTTTTGTATACATAAATGTTTAGCTAGAAATATTTATAGAATTCTCTATGTGAGTATTTATCTTCCTATGTATATTTATATCTAGATGTGTCACTCTTTGTATTGATATGAAATGCTATGAATAGTGAGATAAAAAGTAATTTCCAGCTGGGCGCTGTGGCTCACACCTGTAAGCCCAGCACTTTGAGAGGCTGAGGCAGGTGGATCACCTGAGGTCAAGAGTTCAAGATCAGCCTGGCCAACATGGTGAAACCCTATATTTATTAAAAAATACAAGAAATTAGCCAGGCTTGGTGGCAGGCATCTGTAATCCCAGCTACTAGGGAGGCGGAGGCAGGATAATTGTTGAACCTGGGAGGCAGAGGTTTCAGTGAGCTAAGATCACATCTATACACTCCATCTTAAGCAATAGAGCAAGACTCAATTCAAAACAAAACAAACAAACAAAATGATGGTACATAAAACCTTTAAAGTACTTTTATAGACTATAAAAAATATGTAAATCTGCATAAATATGTTAATAGATACACCATATAGAATAATTTTAATATCAACAACAAACTGGAAAATATAGAGGCATAGTTTTTGTATTCAATTGAAGTTGTTATGAGATTAAAATATATTGCTTTAACTGCAAGATGTATGTAATCTACAGTTTTCAAGATGATTGCAAAGATTCTGTTTAAAGAAAGTATCTAAAAGAAAATAAAAAATAATCAAAGCATGCCAGTACAAAATTAAAGAGAGTAAAAAAGGAAATGAGAAAATTATACTACTAGAAACACACGAAACAATAACAATATAACTGGAAATAACAACTTCATTTCTTTAAGGAGTCATTTTAAATATAAAAGTATTAAACTACTTAATAAAATGAAATATAATCTCAGGACTTTGGAAGGCCAAGATGTCTGATCACTTGATCCCAGGAGTTCAAGACCAGAATCAGCAACATGGCAATAATCTGTCTTGACAAAGAATACAAAAAAGTTGGCTGGGTGTGATGTCACATACTTGTAACGCAGCTACTTGAGAGGCTGATATGAGAAGATAATCTGAGTTTGGGAGATTCAGGCAGCAGTGAACTGAGCAAATCAGCCTGGTTGACAGAGTGAGACACTATCTCCAAAATACACAAGGCCGGATGTGGTGGCTCATGCCTGTAATACCAGCACTTTGGGATGCCGAGGCAGGTAGACCACCTGAGGTCAGGAGTTCAAGACCAGCCTGGCCATCATGGTCAAACCCCATTTCTACTTAAAATAAAAAAAATTAGCTGGGTGTGGTTGCAGGTGCCTGTACTCCCATCTACTTGGGAGGCTGAGGCAGGAAAATTGCTTGAACCTGAGAGGCAGAGGTTGCAGTGAGCTGAGATCACACCATTGCACTCCAGTCTAAGCAACAAGAGTGAAGCTCCATCTGGAAAAAAATATATATATACACATATGTATACATATATATATATATATACACATACTTGTATATATATGTGTACATATATACACATATATACACTTGTATATATATATGTGTGTATATATATATACAAATAAATAAAATTATATAAAGAAAAAGATATAGAATGCCTGAGTGGGGTTCTATAAAGCATACAGTATGCTGCCTACAAGAGACTAATTTAAGCATTGAGTCAAATAGGCCGAAAGTAACAGAATAAAAAAATGTATATTCCATGAATATAGTAACCGCAAGTGAGTGAGGTGGTCATAATTATAATGGACAGAATATGCTTTAAGTCAAGTACTACTATGAGACAATGATTGATATTATATTATGATAAAGTGAGTTGATTTAGCAGGAATTTATAGTATTTATCTATCTATATGTATATGTGTATATAACATAAGGGCTTTAAAATATATAAAGCAAATATTGACAAAAGTGAAGCAAGACATACATAGCAACATAATAATTGCAGACATCAAGACCCCATTTGAAGTAATAGAAAATTCAGATAAAAAATAAGAAACAGAAAACTGAGACAACATTATAGACTATATTAGTTATTTTGCATATAGAGGAACACATGGGAGTGCATAATTTATAAAGGAAAAGGTTTATTTGGCTCACAGCTCAGCAGACTCTATAAGAAGTGTGTGCCAGCATCTGCTTCTGGTGAGGATTTCAAGAAGCTTAAAATCATGGTAGAAGGTAAAAAGTAACTGGACATATTATATGGTAAGAGACAGAGAAAGTGTGAGGTGAAGAAGCCAGGTTCTTTTAATGAACCAGCTCTCATTTGAAATAATAGAGTGTAAACTTTTTGGTTACCAAGAGGATGTACCAAGCCATTCATGAGAAATATGCCCCCATGACACAAACATGTCCCACCAGGTCTCACAACCAACATTGAGGATTTATTTTGCAGCTTGAGGTTTGGACAACATGGACATCCAAACCATACTATAGACCAACTAGTCTTCACAGACACACACAAAATTCTCCAGTCAAAACCAAGATAATACACAATATTTCTATTTGCATCTGGTGTATTCCGTTAGGACACATAGCAAGTTTTATTAAATTTAAAAGTACTGACTGGGAGCAGTGGCTCTTGCCTATAATCCTAACACTTTGGGAGACCTAGGTAAGAGGATCCATTGGTGCCAAAAGTATGAGACCAGCCTGGGCAACATAGTGAGATCCTAACACAACAAACAAGCACACAATTAGCCAGACATGGTAGTGCATGACTGTAGTCCAAGCTACTCAGAAAACTGAGGTGAAAGCATCACTCGAGCCCAGGAGGCTGAGGCTACAGTGAACCAAAATTATGCTACTGCACTGCAGCCTGGTGACAGTAAGATCTTCTCTCAAAACAACAACAACAAATCACTTTAAAAACACTAAAATTATACACTGTGTGTTTTCTAACAAAAACTGAATGAAACTAGGAATTAAAAGCAAAAGTCAAACTGGCAAATTCAAAACGACGTGAATATGAAACACACTCTTCAACATATTCTTGCTCAGGGGTCAAAAAATATTATTTTTCAAAGATGTCAATACAACCTACAGTTAAAAGCTAGAGAGTATAAACAATGTGATACAGAAACAAAGATGAACAGATGAAAGAACAGAATGGAGAGCTCAGAAATGAACCCTTCTCTATATGATCAAATGATCCTCCACAAAGTTGCCATGAGCACAAAATAGAAATAATCTCTTCAAAAAAACGATGTTGAAAACTGAATATCAACACCGATAAAATAAAGTTGGATTATTTCCTAGAATGATACAAAAATATATTTTAAATAAAATACTTAGACATAAAAAAATTAACAAATGTTTTAGAAAAACTATACAGGAAAAAGACATGACATTGGTCTTGGCACCATTTTCTTAGATACAAAATTAAATACTTGAGCAGCAAATGAAATAACAGAAAAGTTTAACAACAATAGGCTTCAAAATTTATTCATATCAAAAAACAATTCAAGAGTAATGACATCCCTTAGAAAATAGGTGAAAACATTTGCAAATTAAATGTGAAAGAAGTTAATATTCAAAATATATAAACAGCTCTTAATAAAGTTGAATAACTTGATTTAGAAATGGACAAACAAAATTTTCATTAGAAAAGTACACAAATGAGAAAAAGCATTTGAAAGGACACACAAAATTACTAATTTGTAAAGAAATGAACAAAAAAACCACAATGACAAAATCACCTCATACCCATTAATATGGCCATGATAATTTTTTTTAAAAACACCAAATCTGTTGATGATACAATAAAAATGAAACCCATGTTAAATGTTGGTGGAAAACAAAGATGCAGCCATTATTTTAAAAAGTTACAAATGTTCCTCATTTATAAATCTATATCCAATATATGTAACAAAGGCCAGGCACAATGGCTCAAGCCTATAATCCTAGTAATTTAGGAGACTGAGGAGGCAGATCAACTGAGGTCAGGAGTTTGAGACCAGCCTGGCCCCATCTCTACTAAAAATACAAAAAATTAGCTGGGTGTGGTGGTGGGTGTCTATAACCCCAGCTACTCGAGCAGGAGAATCGGTTGAACCCAGAAGACAGAAGTTGCAGTTAGCCGAGATCACACCACTGCACTCCAGCCTAGGCGATAAAGCAAGACTGCATCTGAGGAAAAAAAAAAAAAAAAAAATGCAACACTGGACCTGGGAGGCATATTTGAAAATTCATCTTTATTATACCACTATTCACAAAAGCCAAAAGGCTGAAGCAACCTAGATGTTCCTTGATTTATAAACATATCAAAAAATGTAACATATACATACGATGGAATATTATTCCACCTTAAAAAGAATAATCTTGTCATATTTTAAGATGAACATTGAGAATATTATGTCACTTGAATTAATCCAGTAACAAAATTATGGATACTGTATGATTCTACTTATATGAGATATCTTAAGTAGTCAAAATCATAAAAAACAAAAAGTGGAAGATTTGTCTGTCAAAAGCTGGAGATGGTAAAATGAGATGTTGTTACTTAATAGGTATTGAGTTTTAGTTTTGCAATATGTAGTTTCTAGAAATCTTTTGCACAACAATGTGAATATACTTAACATGCCAGAAGTGAACAGTATTTTTTTTTTTTTTTTTGAGACAGGGTCTCACTCTGTTACACAAGCTGGAGTGTACTGGCCCAATTTTGACTCCCCGCCAATCTCCCATGTAGCTGGGACCACAGCTGCACACCACCATGCCTGGCTATTATTAAGTTTTTTTTATAGAGAGGGGTCTCCATATATTCCCCAGGCTGGTCTCAAACTTTTCAGCTCCAGATATCCTCCTGTCTTGACCTCCCAAAATTCTGGGATTACAGGATGAGAGCCACAACCACAACTGGCCCTGAAATATACACTTCAATAAATTTAAGATGGTAAATTTTATGTTATGTGTTTTTCAAACAACGTTTTTAAGGAAAAACTGACAAAAATACAGAATTGTAAATCTTTTTAAAAATTAACTTCAAATCACAAAAGTGTTTCTCTCACAAAAAGAAAATATATATTCATCATTAAACACATCGTGAAAATAAGACTATCTCCATGACTACTCAGACAAGATAAAACTACCATCTAAAATCAGCTAACAAAGAATATGAGATAAGCCATAAGTAAAATTGGGGTCATATTTATAGATAAACACACACGTCAGGCCTCTGAGCCCAAGCTAAGCGATCATATCACCTGTGACCTGCACGTATACATCCAGATAGCCTGGAGTAACTGAAGAATCACAAAAGAAGTGAAAATGGCCTGTTCCTGCCTTAACTGATGACATTACCTTGTGAAATTCCTTCTCCTGGCTCAGAAGCTCCCCCACTGAGCACCTTGTGACCCCCGCCCCTGCCCACCAAAGAACAACCCCCTTTGACTGTAATTTTCCATTACCTACCCAAATCTTGTAAAACGGCCCCACCCCATCTCCCTTCGCTCTCTTTTCGGACTCAGCCTGCCTGCACCCAGGTAATTAAAAAGCTTTATTGCTCACACAAAGCCTGTTTGGTGTTCTCTTCACATGGACACGCATGACATTTGGGGCTGAAGACCCGGGACAGGGGGACTCCTTTGGGAGGCCTGTTCCCACCCTCACTCCATGAGGAAATCCACCTACGACCACGGGTCCTCAGACCAACCAGTCCAAGGAACATCTCACCAATTTCAAATCGGGTAAGTGGTCTTTTCCCTCTCTTCTCCAGCCTCTCTTGCTACCCTTCAATCTCCCTGTCCTTCCAACTCCAGTTCTTTTTCCTCTCTAGTAGAGACAAAGGAGACACATTTTATCCGTGGACCCAAAACTCTGGCGCCAGTCTTGGACTCAGGAAGACAGTTTTCCTTGGTGTTTAATCACCTGCATGATTATTCACCCACATTTCATTGGTGTCTGATCACCGCGGGGACGTCTGCCTTGGTCATTCACCCACATTCCCTTGGTGGCAAGTCAATTGCAGGGACGCCTGCTTTGGATGCTCACCCACATTGCAGCCCAGGGCTGCTCACCACCCTCTTCTCCATGTCTCTACCTTTCTCTTTAAACTTATCTCCTTCACTATGTGCAACATTCCACCCTCCATTCCTGCATCTTCTCCCTTAGCCTGTGTTCTTAAAAACTTAAAACCTCTTCAACTCTCACCTGACCTAAAACCTAAGCATCTTATTTTCTTCTGCGACACCACCTGGCCCCAATACAAACTCTATAATGGTTCTAAGCCAGAAAATGGCACTTTTGATTTCTCCATTTTACAAGACCTGGATGATTTTTGTCAAAAAATGGACAAATGGTGTGAGGTGCCTGATGTCCAGGCATTCTTTTACACACTGGTACCTCCCTAGTCTCTGTTCCCAATGTGACTCATCCCAAATCCTCCTTCTTTCCCTCTCACCTGTCCCTTCAGTCCCAACCCCAAGCATCACTGAGTCTTTTGAATCTTCCTTTTCTACAGACCCATCTGTCCTCTCCTCCCCAGGCTGCTCCTCGCCAGGCCAAGCCAGGTCCCAATTCTTCATCAGCCTCCGTTCCCCCACCCTATAATCCTTTTATCACCTCCCCTCCTCACACCCGGTCTGGCTTATAGTTTTGTTCCGTGACTAGCCCTCCCACACCTGCCAACAATTTTCTCTTAAAAAGGTGGCTGGAGCTAAAGCCATAGCCAAGGTTAATACTCCTTTTTCTTTATCTGACCTTTCCCAAATCAGTTAGCATTTAGGCTCTTTTTCATCAAATATAGAAACTCAACCCAGTTCATGGCCCATTTGGCAACAACCCTTAGATGGTTTACTGCCCTAGACCCAGAAAGGCCAGAAGACTATCTTATTCTCAATATGTATTTTATTACCCAACCCACTCCCGACATTAGAAAAAGCTACAAAAATTAGATTCTTGCCCTCAAACCCAACAACAGGACTTAACCTTGCCTTCAAGGTGTACAATAATAGAGAAGAGTTAAAATTACTTGCCTCTATTGTGAGACAAAACCCAGCCACACCTCCAGCACACAAGAACTTCAAAATGCCTAAGCCACAGTGGTCAGGCATTCCTGCAGGACCGCCTCCCTCAGTGTCTTGCTTCAAGTGCCAGAAATCTGGCCACTGGGCCAAGGAATGCCTGCAGCCCCGGATTCCTCCTAAGCTGTGTCCCATCTCTGCAGGACCACACTGGGAATCGGACTGTCCAGTTCACCTGGCAGCCACTCCTAGAGCCCCTGGAACTCTAGCCCAGGCTCTCTGACTGACTCCTTCCCAGATATTCTTGGCTTAGCGGCTGAAGACTGATGCTGCCCGATCACCTCAGAAGCCTCCTGGACCATCACAGATGCTTTAGGTAACTCTTACAGTGGAAAGTAAGTCCATCCCCTTCTTAACCAATACGGAGGATACCCACCCCACATCACCTTCTTTTCAAGGGCGTGTTTCTCTTGCCTGCATAACTGTTGTGGGTATTGATGGTCAGGCTTCTAAACCTCTTAAAACTCCCCCACTCTGATGCCAGCTTGGACAACATTCTTTTATGCACTCCTTTTTAGTTATCCCCACCTGCCCAGCTCCCTTATGAGGTCAAGACATTTTAACTAAATTATCTGCTTCCCTGACTATTCCTAGTCTACAGCCACACCTCATTGCCACCCTTTTCCCCACCCTTTTCCCCAGTTCAAAGCCTCCTTCACATCCTCCCCTTGTATCTCCCCACCTTAATCCACAAGTATAGGACACCTCTACGCCCTTCTTGGTGACCAATCATGCACCCCTTACCATCCCATTAAAACCTAATCACCTTTATCCCAAAGGATTAAAGCCCATTATCACTTGCCCGTTACAGCATGGCCTTTTAAAGCCTATAAACTCTCCTTACAATTCCCCCATTTTACCTGTCCAAAACCCAGACAAGACTTACAGGTTATTTCAGGATCTGTACCTTATAAGCCAATTGTCTTGCCTATCCACCCCATGGTGCCAAAACCATACACTCTCCTATCCTCAATACCTCCCTCCACAACCCCTCCACAACCCATTATTCTGTTCTGAATCTCAAACATGTTTTCTTTACTATTTCTTTGCACCCTTCATCCCAGCCTCTCTTCTCTTTCACGTGGACTGACACTGACACCCATTAGGCTCAGCAAATTACCTGGGCTGTTCTGCTGCAAGGCTTCACAGACAGCTCCTATTACCTCAGTCAAACCCAAATTTCTTCCTCATCCATTAGCTATCTCAGCATAATTCTTCATGAAAACACGTGTGCTCTCCCTACAGACTGTGTCCTGCTAATCTCCCAAATCCCAACCCCTTCTACAAAACAACAACTCCTTTCATTCCTAGGCATGGTTAGGTACTTCTGCCTTTGGATATCTAGTTTTACCATCCTGACTAAACCATTATATAAACTCACAAAAGCAAACCTAGCTGACCCCACAGATCCTAAATCCTTTCGCCACTCCTCTTTCTGTTCCTTAAAAGCAGCCCTAGAAGCTGCTCCCACACTAGCTCTCCTTAGCGAATCGCAACACTTTTCATCACATGCAGCCAAAGTACAGGGCTGTGTGGTCAAAATTCTTACACAACAGCTGGGACTGCATTGTGTAGCCTTTCTGTCCAAACAACTTGACCTTACTGTTTTAGGCTGGCCCCCACATTATTCCTGGTACCACAACTGGCCCACATGACCCTATCGCTCTGATCCACCTGACATTCACTCCATTTCCTCATATTTCCTTCTTTCCTGTTCCTCACCCTGACCACACTTGGTTTATTGGTGGCAGTTCCACCAGGCCTAATTGCCACTCACCAGCAAAGGCAGGCTATGCTACAGTATCTTCCATATCTATCATTGAGGCTACCGCTCTGCCCCTCTGCGCTACCTCTCAGCAAGCCAAACTCATTGCCTTAACTCAGGCCCTCAATCTTGCAAAGAGACTACACATCAATAGTTATACTGACTCTAAATATGCCTTCCATATCCTGCACCACCATGCTGTTATATAGGCTGAAAAATGTTTCCTCACTATACAAGTGTCCTTCATTATTAATGCCTCTTTAATAAAAACTCTTCTCAAGGCCACTTTACTTCCAAAGGAAGCTGGAGTCATTCACTGCAAGGGCCACCAAAAGGCATCAGATCCCATCGCTTAAGACAATGCTTATGCTGATAAGGTAGCTAAAAAACCAGCCATCAAAAGGCATCAGATCCCATCGGTTAGGACAATGCTTATGCTGATAAGGTAGCTAAAAAGCAGCTAGCATTCCAACTTCTATACCTCATGGCAGTTTTTCTCCTTCTCATCTGGTCACTCCCACCTACTCTCCCACTGAAACTTTCACCTATCAATCTCTTCCCACATAAGGCAAATGGTTCTTGGACCAAGGAAAATATCTCATTCCAGCCTCACAGGCCCATTCTATTCTATTGTAATTTCATAACCTCTTCCATGTAGGTTACAAGCTGCTAGCCCACCTCTTAGAACCTCTCATTTCCTTTCCATCATGGAAATCTATCCCCAGGGAAATCACTTCTCAGTGGCCTGAAGTAACTGAAGAATCACAAAAGAAGTGAAAATGTCTCTTTCTGCCTTAACTAATGACATTACCTTGTGAAATTCCTTCTTTTGGCTCAGAAGCTCCCCACTGAGCACCTTGTGACCCCCGCCCCTGCCTACCAGAGAACAACCCCCTTTGTAATTTTCCATTACCTACCCAAATCCTGTAAAACAGCCCCACCCCTGTTTCCCTTTGCTGACTCTCTTTTCGGACTCAGCCAGCCTGCACCCAGGTGATGAAAGAGGTTTATTGCTCACACAAAGCCTGTATGGTGGTCTCTTCACATGGACATGTGTGACAACACACACACATTTAATCTGATTGTGATACACATGCATTATTTTTCAGTTGAAACTCAAGTTGACTTAAAGTGTACAAACAGAATTGCAAATTGTCTAAATTTATAATGCATAAGTAAACCCAATAAACACAACAAACTGATGTTAAGAAACCTACACTGAGGCTGGGCTTGCTTGGTGGCTCAAGACCGTACTCCCAGCACTTTATGAGGCCAAGGCAGGCAGATCACCGAGATCAGGAGTTCAAGACCAGCCTGGCCAATATGGTGAAATGCAGTCTCTAATAATAAGGGAGGAGACCACCCCTCATATTATCTTATACCCAATTTCTGCTTCCAAAGAAAGAAGTAAAAACTAAAAGGCAGAAATGAAATCCACAAGCAGACAGCCTGGCACCACACCCTGGGCTTGGTAGTTAAAGATCAACCCCTGACCTAATCGGTTATTTGTATAAGAAAAGCACTGTGAAGATCCCTGTCTTGTTCTGTTCTGTTCTAATTACCAGTGCATGCAGCTCCCAGTCATGTACCCCCTGCTTTTTTTTTTTTTTTTTTTTTGAGACGGAGTCTCGCTCTGTCACCCAGGCTGGAGTGCAGTGGCGCGATCTCGGCTCACTGCAAGCTCCGCCTCCCGCATGTACCCCCTGCTTGTTCAATTGATCACGACCCTCTCATGCAGACCCCCTTAGAGTTGTGGCCCCTTAAAAGGGACAGGAATTGCTCACTTGGGGAGCTCAGTTGTTGGAGATGTGAGTCTTGCCAAAGCTCCTGGCCTAATAAAGCCCTTGCTTCTTTAACTTGGTGTCTGAAGGGTTTTGTCTGCAGCTAGTCCTGCTACATTTCTTGGTTCCCTGACTGGGAAGCAAGGTGATTAATGGACCATTGAGACAGCCACTTAGGCAGCTTAGGCCTGCCCTGTGAAGCATCCCTGCGGGGGACTCCAGCCAGCTTGAGCGACACGGATCCTGAGACTGCTCCCGGGTAGGCAGTTGCCCCAGTGGAAAGCCTCACAAGAGCAGTGTGTGGCAGGCCCCCATGGAGGATCAATGCAGTGGCTGAACACCGGGAAGGAACTGGCACTTGCAATCCAGACATCTGAAACTTGGTAAGACTAGTCTTTGGAACTTGCCTACTCCATTTGAGTGGAAGCATGGCCTGATCACCCATGGCATGCCCATACAGGCACTTAGGTTTTTTGTTTTTGACTTGACTTGAATTGCTTGATACTTAGGTTTTGGTTTTGACCTGGCTTGGATTTCTTGATACTCTGATTTTGGTTCTGATTCTGGTTTGGTGTAAACTGAAAAAGTGTGTGTGTGCCCTTTTTATCTGTTTTTGTTTTTTGGTGTGCATATGGTGTAAGTGTGGTGTTTTGTCTCGAGGAAACATGGGTCAGGCACAAAGTAAGCCCACCCCACTAGGAACTATGTTGAAAAATTTCAAAAGGGGATTTAAGGGAGACTATGGAGTTACTATGACACCAAGAAAACTTAGAACTTTGTGTGAGATAGACTGGCCAGCATTAGAGGTGGGTTGGCCATCAGAAGGAAGCCTAGACAGGTCTCTTGTTTCAAAGGTATGGCACAGGGTAACCTACAAGCCAGGGCACCCAGATCAGTTTCTGTATAAAGATTCTTGGTTAGAGCTAGTTTTGGACCCCCCACAGTGGTTAAGAGGACAGGCAGCAGCAGTACTAGCAGCAAAGGGACAGTTAGTTAAGGAAGGTTCTCGCTCCACCTGCTGAGGGAAGTCAGCACCAAAAGCCCTGTCCGACCCAACACCAGAAGAATCATGGTGGGAATTGCAAGAGGAAGGGCTCCCCATTCCTGAGCCCACAGCACCCACACCTCCACCAGATAGCCACACTCCTAGACCACCCAGAGTAGACAAAAGAGGAATGAAGCCATGGGAGAAACTCCTCCCTTGGCAGCTCGCTTACGGCCCAAGACTGGAATCCAAATGCCCCTGAGAGAGCAGTGATATGCTGGGGTAGATGAGGATGGACACATGGTGGAAAGGTGTGACTTTCTGTATCAACCTTTCATCTCTGCTGACCTCCTCAATTGGAAAAATAATACTGCATCTTACACTGAAAAACCTCACGCTTTAATTGACTTGCTCCAAACTATTATACACACTCATAATCCTACTTGGGCTGATTGCCACCAGCTGTTCACATACCTCTTTAATGAAAGGCTAAGGGTGCTCCAGGTGGCAACTAAGTGGCCAGAGGAGCACGTCCCAGCCAATTACCAAAACCCCCAAGAATATATGAGAATTCAGCTACCAGGAACAGACCCCCAATGGGACCTGAACTAGTGACCAGACATGGAGAGACAAAGATGGTACCATGAGGCATGAATAGAAGGTCTAAGGAAAGGGGCTCAAAAGGCTACAAATGTAAATAAGATCTCTGAGGTCATCCAAGAAAAAGAGGAGAGTTCAGCGCAATTCTATGAAAGACTGTGTGAGGCTTACGGTATGTACACTCATTTTGATCCAGATAGCCCTGAAAATGAGCACATGATTAACATGGCCTTAGTTAGTCAAAGTGTGGAAGGTATCAGGAGAAAATTGCAGAAACAGGCTGGGCTTAAGGGTATGAATATCTCACAGTTACTGGAAATAGCCAATCAAGTGTTTGAATAGAGATGCAACAAGCCACAGAGAAAGCCATAAGGAAGGTGGAAGCCAGGCCAGGCGAAACGCCAACTTACTGGCTGTGGCCATCAGGGGAATTCCCCTGAAAGGAGAGGGCGAGGGGGTTCTGGGAAGTATACCCTGTCTAATCACCAATGCTTGCAATGTAACCAATGCGTCTATTGTAAGAAAATGGGACATTGGAAAAATAAGTGTCCCCAACTGAAGGAAAAGCAGCATGATTCAGAACAAAAGACCTCAGATAAAGATGAGGGAGCTTTATTCAGTCTGGCTGAAGGGCTACTGGACTGAAGGGGACCAGGCTCAATCACCCCCAAAGAGCCCACGGTCAGGATTACAACTGGGGGCAAAGACATTAAGTTTTTGGTTAATACAGGTGTTGAACATTCAGTAGTGACCACCCCGGCCACCCCCTTATCCAAGAAAACCATTAATATAATCCAAGCAACAGGAGTTTCCACTAAGTAGACTTTCTGTCTGCCACGGACTTACTCGGTGGCGAGACATGAAGTAGTTCATCAGTTCTTGTACATGCCTGGCTGTTCCTTGCCCTTGCTGGGAAGAGACTTGCTTAGCAAGCTGAGAGCCACCATCTCCTTTACAAAACACAGCTCTTTACAGCGAAAGTTACTGGGAACAGGAGTTATCATGGTCCTTACAGTCCCCTGGGAAGGAGAATGGGAAGAGATAAAACCAGCTCTAGCTGAGCGATGGCCTCGAGAATGGGCAGAGGATAATCCTCCAGGACTGGTGGTCAACCAAGCCCCCGTACTCATAGAAGCTAAGCCTGGGCCCAACTGATTAGACAAAAGCAGTATCCCTTCCCAGGGAAGCTCTCGAAGGAATCCAGGTTCATCTCAGCCTCTTGAAAGCCTATGGAATTACAGTTCCTGTCCAGTCTCCATGGAACACCGCCCTCCTGCCAGTCCCTAAGCCAGGGACCAAGGACTACCGACCAGTACAGGACTTGCACTTGGTCAACCAAGCTACAGTGACTCTGCACCCAACAGTTCCTAACCCTTACACATTGTTAGGGCTGCTGCCGGCTGAGGACATCTGGTTTACCTGTCTGGACTTAAAAGATGCCATCTTTAGCATCAGAATAGCTCCTGAGAGCCAGAAGCTGTTTGCGTTTCAGTGGGAAGATCTGGAGTCAGGTGTCACTACTCAGTACACTTGGAACCGGCTTCTCTAAGGGTTCAAGAACTCCCCTACTATCTTTGGGGAGGCTCTGGCTTGAGACTTGCAAAAGTTTCCTGCTAAAGACCTAGGCTGCATCTTGCTCCTGTACGTGGATGACCTCCTGCTGGGACACTCCATGGCAGTTGGGTGCTCAAAAGGGTCGATGCCCTGCTTCGGCACCTGGAGGACTGTGGGTATAAGGTGTCCCAGAAGAAATCTCCGATCTGCAGACAGCAGGTATGCTACCTG
Source organism: Symphalangus syndactylus (assembly GCF_028878055.3). Taxonomy (NCBI): domain Eukaryota; kingdom Metazoa; phylum Chordata; class Mammalia; order Primates; family Hylobatidae; genus Symphalangus; species Symphalangus syndactylus. The sequence continues at coordinate 46,703,372 of NC_072435.2, read as the reverse complement.
GGACTCGCTATTTGAAAAGGGGAGCGCAGCCTGGGGTCAGAAAGAAAGCAGGTCATCTGCAGCCTACCAGAACCTAAAACCAGAAGGCAATTAAGGGAATTCCTGGGAGCTGTGGGGTTTTGCAGATTATGGATTCCAAACTTTGCAGTGCTAGCCAAACCTTTGTACGGGGTTACAAAGGGGGCAACTGGGAGCCTTTTGAATGGGGGCCTCTACAACAGCAAGCCTTTCGTAAGTTAAAGGAAAAACTTACGTCGGTCCCAACCCTAGGACTACCAGATTTGACAAAGCCTTTTGCACTCGATGTGTCAGAAAGAGAAACATTGGCAGTTGGAGTTTTAACCCAGACTGTAGGGTCCTGGCCAAGGCCAGTGGCCTACCTCTCAAAACAACTAGATGGGGTTTCCAAACGCTGGCCACCATGTCTAAGGGCCCTGGCAGCAACAGCCCTGTTAGCACAAGAAGCAGATAAACTAACCCTTGGGCCAAATCTGAATATAAAAGCCCCCATGCTGTGGTAACTTTGATGAATACCAAAGGACACCACTGGCTAACAAATGCTAGATTAACCAAGTACCAAAGCTTGCTACGTGAAAATCCCCGCATAAACACTGAAGTCTGTAACACCTTAAATCCCACCACCCTGCTCCCAGTATCAGAGAGCCCAGTCGAGCATAACTGTGTAGAGGTGTTGGACTCAGTTTATTCTAGCAGACCTGACCTTCAGGACCGGCCATGGGCATCAGTAGACTGGGAGTTATACGTGGACAGGAGTACCTTCATCAACCCACAAGGAGAAAGATGTGCGGGATATGTGGTGGTAACTTTGGATGCTGTCATTGAAGCCAAACCATTGCCACAGGGCACTTCAGCCCAGAAGCCTGAGCTCATTGCTTTAACTCAGGCTCTAGAACTCTGTGAAGGTAAGACTGTGAATCTACACTGACTCTCGACATGCCTTTCTAACCCTCCAGGTGCATGGAGCATTATATAAGGAAAAGGGCCTGTCAAACTCTGGGGGAAAGGACATAAAATATCAACAAGAAATTCTACAATTATTAGAGGCAGTGTGGAAACCTCAGAAGGTGGCAGTCATGCACTGCAGGGGATACTAGTGAGGCTCCACCTCAGTGGCCTTAGGAAACTCTCGAGCTGACTCAGAAGCTCGAAAAGCAGCATCTACCCCATACTGGGCATCGGTAGCAGCCCCCTTACTCCCTCAAACACCTGACCTGGTACCTACCTATTCTAAGAAAGAAAATGACTTCTTCCACACAGAAGGGGGGCAAGTAATAAAAGGAGGATGAATCAGACTGCCAGATGGGAGAGTAGCTGTGCTGCAGTTGCTGGGAGCCACAATTGTATTGGCCATGCATGAAACAACTCATATAGATCAAAAGTCATTTGAAAAATTGTTAGGCTGGTACTTCTACATCTCACACTTCCCAGCCCTTGCCAAAGCAGTAACAAAACAGTGCGTTACCTGCCGACAGCACAATATGAGGCAAGGCCTCACTGTTCTGCCTGGCATACAAGCTTATGTAGCAGCTCCTTTTCAGGATCTTCAGGTGGATTTCACGGAAATGCTGAAATGTGCAGGTAACAAGTATTTGCTGGTTCTTGTGTGTACTTACTCTGGGTGGGTGGAGGCTTATCCAACAAGAACTGAAAAGGCCCCCGAGGTAACCCGTGTGCTTCTCTGAGACCTTGTTCCTAGGTTTGGACTGCTCTTACGAATCGGCTCAGATAATGGGCCAGTGTTTGTGGCTGACTTGGTACAGAAGACAGCAAACGTGTTAGGAATCACTTGGAAGCTACATGCCACCTACCGACCTCAGAGTTCCGGAAAGGTGGAGCCAATGAATCGGACGATCAAAAATAGTTTAGGGATAGTATGTTAGGAAGCAGGATTAAAGTGGTTACAGGCCCTTCTTATGGTATTGTTTAAAATTAGATGCACTCCTTCTAAGAAAACGGGATACTCCCCTTATGAAACACTGTATCATAGACCTCCTCCTATACTATGGGGGCTTCCAGGCACTCCCTGGGAGTTCGGTGAAATTGAATTACAGTGACAGCTACGGGCTTTAGGAAGAATTACACAAACAATCTCAACTTGGGTAAATGAGAGATGTCCCATCAGCTTATTCTCCCCAGTTCACCTTTTCTCTCCAGGTGATTGCGTTTGGATCAAGGACTGCAATATAGCCCCTTTGCCACCATGGTGGAAAGGACCTCAGACCGTCATCCTGACCACCCCCACGGCTGTAAAGGTAGAAGGAATCCCAGCCTGGATCCACCACAGCTGTGTGAAACCTGCAGCCGCTGAAACCTGGGAGGCAAAACCGAGCCCGGACACCCCCTACAAAGTGACTCTGAGGAGGACAACAAGCCCTGCTCCCGTCACACCTGGAAGCTGACTGGTCTCCGCATGGCCGAAGCATAAGGAGGATCATCGTGGGACTCATCTTCCTTATAATTTGGGCTTGTATAGTAAAAACTTCCACTGATTTTCCCCACATGGAGGACTGCTCTCAGTGTATACAATCTTTCTGTTCTATAGTTACTATGAATGCCTAGGAACTTTAAAAGGAACATGCTTATATAATGACACTCAGTACAAGGTATGTAGCCCAGGAAACGACTGGCCAGATGTGTGTTATGACTCCTCTGAGCCTCCCATGTCCACAGTTTTTTAAATAAGGTTAAGGACTGAAGTCTGGTGGGGACTCATAAACGATACAAGTAAAGTATTAGCCAGAACAGAAGAAAAAGGGGTGCCCAAACGCATAATCTTGAAATTTGATGCCAGTGCTGTCATTAATAGCAATAAGTTAGGAAGGCGATGTGGCTCTTTTAGTTGGGAAAAAGGCTATATGACCGGAAAAAAGTACATTTGTCATGAATTAGGACTGTGTGGCAATGAATGCCGATACTGGTCTTGTGTCACTTGGGCAACTTGGATAAAAAATGAAAAGGATCCAGTCCACTTTCAGAAAGGAAAAAATGGCCTTTCCTGTATTAAGGGAAAATGTAACCCCACAGAGCTAGTAATAAGCAATCCCCTTGATACTCACTGGAAAAAAGAGGAGCGTGTGACCTTAGGAATTGACGGGTCTGGACGGGATCCTCGAGTAAATATCTTGGTTCGAGGAGAAGTTGACAAAGGCTCTCCTGAGCCAGTGTTTCAAACTTTCTATGATGAACTAAATGTACCAGTATCAAAAATTCCCGGAAAAACAAGAAATTTGTTTTTGCAATTATCTGAGCACATAGCCCAGTCTCTCAATGTCACTTCATGTTATGTAGGTGGAGGAACTGTAATGGGAGATCAATGGCCATGGGAAGCCCAAGGATTAGTACCTACAGAGCCAGCTCCTGTTGAATTCCTGGCTCAAAAGAATCACCCTGATAATTTCTGGGCCCTAAAAGCCTCAATTATTCGACAATATTGCATAGCTAGAGAAGGAAAATAATTCACTCATCCCGTAGGATGACTTAGTTGTCTGGGACAGAAACTGTATAATGGTACCACAAAAACAGTCACTTGGTGGAGTTCAAATCACACAGAAAGGAATCCATTTAGTAAATTGCCAAAGTTGCAAACCGTGTAGACCCACCCAGAATCCCAACGGGACTGGAGAGCCCCCACTGGATTATACTGGATATGTGGGCGTAGAGCTTATGCCAAATTATCTGACCAGTAGGCAGGTAGTTGTGTTATTGGCACTATTAAACCATCTTTATTCCTATTGCCCATAAAGACAGGTGAACTCCTGGCTTCCCTGTCTATGCTTCTCATGAAAAGAGAAGCATAGCCATAGTGAATTGGCAAGATGATGAATGGCCCCCTGAGAGAATCATACAATATTATGGGCTTGCTACTTGGGCACAAGACGGCTCGTGGGGATACTACAACCCCATTTACGTGCTCAACCAAATGATATGGTTACAAGCTGTCTTAGAAATAATCACTAATAAAGCTGGCAGAGCCTTGAATATTCTGGCCTGGCAAGAAACTCAGATGAGAAATGCTATCTATCAAAATAGATTGGTTCTCGACTACTTGCTAGCAGCTGAAGGAGGGGTCTGTGGGAAATTTAACCTTACTAATTGAGGTCTACACACAGATGACCAAGGGCAAGTAGTTGAAGACATACATAGAGATATGACAAAACTAGCACATGTGCCTGTGCAAATGTGGCATGGATTTGATCCTGGTGCCATGTTTGGAGAATGGTTTCCAGCCTAGGAGGATTTAAAACTCTTATAATAAGAGTTATAATAATAATACAAACCTGCTTACTGCTTCAAATGATAAAAAGCTTTATTGCTACCTTAGTTCACCAAAATGTTTCAGCACAAGTGTAACATATGAATCACTATCGATCTGTCTTACAAGAAGACATGGGTAGCCAGAAAGAAAGTGAGAACTCCCACTATTGAGATTCTCAAAGCAGGGGAATAGGGAGGAGACCACCCCTCATATTGTCTTATGCCCAATTTCTGCCTCCAAAGAAAGAAGTAAAAACTAAAAGGCAGAAATGAAATCCATAAGCAGACAGCCTGACACCACACCCTGGGCCTGGTAGTTAAAGATCAACCCCTGACCTAATAGGTTATTTGTATAAGAAAAGCACTGTGAAGATCCCTGTCCTGTTCTCTTCCATTCTAATCACCAGTGCTTGCAGCCTCCAGTCACATACCCCCTGCTTGTTCAATTGATCATGGCCCTCTCACATGGACCCCCTTAGAGTTGTAAGCCCTTAAAAGGGACAGGAATTGCTCACTTGGGATGCTCAGTTGTCGGAGACGTGAGTCTTGCCAAAGCTCCTGGCCAAATAAAGCCCTTCCTTCTTTAACTTGGTGTCTGAGGGGTTTTGTCTGCAGCTTGTCCTGCTACAATAATAATACAAAAATTAGCTGGGCTTGCATGCATCTGTATTCTCAGCTACTTGGGAGGCTGAGGTAGAAGAATGGGTTGAACTGAGAAGGCAGATGTTGCAGTGATTTGAGATTGTGCCACTAAACTTTAGCCTGGGCGACAGAGTGAGATTTTATCTCAAAACAAACAAAAAAAAGTAACCTACCCTGAAGAAACTCACTTAGTGTTGTGGGAAGTCAGGGACGCTGAACAGAGGGACCAGCTGGAGCCACAGCAGAGGAATATAAATTGTGATGATTTCATTTTAATATGGACATTTATCACTTCCCAAATAATACTTTCATAATTTCTTATGCCTGTCTTTATTTTAATCTCTTAATCCTGTTATCTTCATAAGATGAGGATGTACATCACCTCAGGACCAGTATGATAATTGTGTTAACTGTACAAATTGATTGTAAAACATGTGTGTTTGAACAATATGCAATCAGTGCACCTTGAAAAAGAACAGAATAACAGCAATTTTTAGGGAACAAGGGAAGACAACCAGAAGGTCTCACTGCCTGTGGGGTTGGGCAAAAAGAGCCATATTTTTCATCTTGCAGAGAGCCTATAAATGTGTGTGCAAGTAGGGAAGATATCACTAAATTCTTTTCCTAGCAAGGAATACTGATATTAATCTCTGGGAAAGGAATTCATTCCTGGGGGGTGGTTTATGAATGGCCACTCTGGGAATGTCTGTCCTATGTGGTTGAGATAAGGACTGAGATATGCCTGGTCTCCCGCAGTGCCCTCAGGATTACTAGGATTGGGAAACTACACCCTGGTAAATTTTTTGTCAGACCGATTCTCTGCTCTAGAACCTGTTTTCTGTTAAGATGTTTATCAAGACAATACGTGAACTGCTGAACATTAGACCCTTATCAGGAGTTCTGATTTTGCTCTTGTCCTGTTTCCTTAGAAGCATGTGATCTTTGTTCTGCTTTTTTTTTTTTTTTTTTTTTTGAGATGCAGTCTCGCTCTGTCACCCAGGCTGGAGTGCAGTGGCGCCATCTCGGCTCACTGCAAGCTCCGCCTCCCGGGTTCACGCCATTCTCCTGCCTCAGCCTTTCCGAGTAGCTGGGACTACAGGCGCCCACCACCACGCCCAGCTAATTTTTTTTGTATTTTTAGAAGAGACAGGGTTTCACCGTGGCCTCGATCTCCTGACCTCGTGATCCGCCCGCCTCGGCCTCCCAGAGTGCTGGGATTACAAGCGTGAGCCACCGCATCCGGCCCTTTGTTCTGCTTTTTGCCCCTTGAAGCATGTGATCTTTGTTCTGCTTTTGGCCCCTTGAAGCATGTGACCTACTCCCTGTTCATACACTCCTTCCCCTTTTAAAATCCTTAATAAAAACTTGCTGATTTTAAGGTTCAGGTGGGCATCATGGTCCTACCGATATGTGATGTCACCCCTGGTGGCCCAGCCATAAAAATTCCTCTCTTTGTACTCTTTTTCTTTATTTCTCAGCCAGCTGACACTTATGGAAAATAGAAAAAACATATATTGAAATATTGGGGGTGGGTTCCCCTGATACATAGAACTTCAAAACAATAATAAGAGAAATATTTACTCATAAAATCTGGTACGCCACATTGATGTATCATTAAAAAAAGATTATCAGGCAGGTGCAGTGGCTCATGCCTGTAATCTCAGCACTTTGGGAAGCACAGGGGGGCATATCACCTGAGGTCAGGAGTTCGAAAGCAGCCTGGCCAACGTGGTGAAACCAAAATCTACTAAAAACACAAAAATTAGCCAGGCATAGTGGCACATGCCTGTAATCCCAGCTTCTTGGGAGGCTGAGGCATGAGAATTGCTTGAACCCAGGAGTTGAAGGTTGCAGTGAGCCAAGATCACACTATTGCACTCCAGCCTCGGTAAGAGAGGTAACTCCTTCTCAAAAAAAAAGAAAAAATTGTGTAGGTAACTGCAATATTCAACTGCTACTATGTAATCATCATATACAGGTATTTTTAATCATTGGCATGCACTGTGTGGCACTAAAATTTCAGAAAATATGCAGTATAATTATAAATAGAAGATTCTAATGAGAAACTTCTAATAAATTAGCATTTAAAAGAAACTAGAGTTGCTTTTTGTTTTAAATGTATGCTATTCTTACACAAAATGAAACTGCTGTAATCCAACTTTAAAAGGAAATAATAACCTTACATTGTTAAATATAGAAAAAATATATATATATTTTGCAGAATAGGGTTAGACCCTCTGATATGTAAAACAAATATTAGGAAATGAACTATGTTATTATTTAGATATAGGCTGAAAAAAGCAGACGAAAATCCTATAATTCCTTTTTGCCTGCAGCAAACTTAAATTTGTAAGTAACTATTGATCTATAGATTCAATAAACTTCCTATTAAAATTGCAGTGGTGTCTTTTTCAGTAATGAAAAATACAATACTAAAATTTACATGAAACTAAAATAAACTTTGAATAGCCAAAGCAATCTTGATGAAAAGAACAAAGGAGAATGATATCATACTTATACTTTCCAACTATATTTCAAGACTATATAGTAATAAAAACAGAATGGAATGTGCTGAATGAAAAAAATTCAACAGAAGCTACTACTCTCACACATTTCAAATGCAAAAAGAGAACTTTGAGAATAGTTTTAGTTTCTCAAAATCATGCAGATATATGTGTGTCCCCAAAACAATGTAAAAGCAGCCAGATTGTGCAGTGTCTTATATGCCATGAAGACGACTTTGGCTTTCACTGTGAACTTGAAGGAAGTTCACTGAAAGAAAAATAGAATCCTTAGAGAATTTGAAAGCATAAGACAGCAGATGTCCCTTTGTGAGAGAAAAATTATAAAACAACTGCCCAGGAACTATTTCCTTTGGAACACAGCTTCCCAAATCACATTTTAAGTACTGGCTTTCTCTTTCACCTTGGGATCTCTTATCTATCGTCTGTTGTGTTCATTTTCACTTGCACCCACCTCGGTGTTTGGCAATCATCTCATGTCTCTTCACACAAGATTTTTCCTTGCTCCAGACAGATGATCAGGTGGGGCTTGGAGACAACAATACCTGTTTTATTAAAAATAAATAACATGAGGCCGGGTGTGATGGCTCACGCCTGCAATCCCAGCACTTTGGGAGGCCAAGGTGGGTGGATCACGAGGTCAGGAGATCGAGACCATCCTGGCTAACATGGTGGAACCCCGTCTCTACTAAAAAATACAAAAAATTAGCCACACGTGGTGGCAGGCACCTATAGTCCCAGCTACTCGGGAGGCTGAGGCAGGAGAATGGCATGAATCCGGGAGGCAGAGCTTGCAGTGAACCCAGATCGCACCACTGCACTCCAGCCTGGGTGACAGAGTGAGACTGCCTCTCAAAAAAATCAATCAATCAATAAATAATATGAATCTTGCTCATAGTCTCCAATTACAAGCTAGCAATGTGCTCAGTAGAGATGGTGTGATAAAATATTCTAGTAAATTAATACCAAAATACTAAGTTAAAACAGAAATTTCTAAATATTTAGAGAAAACTTTTTTAATTATTCTTATACTATAAGTTTTAGGGTACATGTACACAACGTGCAGGTTTGTTACATACGTATACATGTGCCATGTTGGTGTGCCGCACCCATTAACTGGTCATTTAGCATTAGGTATATCTCCTAATGCTGTCCCTCCCCACTCCCCCCACCCCACAACAGTCCCCAGTGTGTGATGTTCCCCTTCCTGTGTCCATGTGTTCTCATTGTTCAATTCCCACCTATGAGTGAGAACATGCAGTGCTTGGTTTTCTGTTCTTGTGAGAGTTTGCTCAGAATGATGGTTTCCAGCTTCATCCATGTCCCTACAAAGCACATGAACTCATCCTTTTTTATGGTTGCATAGTATTCCATGGTGTATATGTGCCACATTTTCTTAATCCAGTCTATCACTGTTGGACATTTGGGTTGGTTCCAAGTCTTTGCTATGGTGAATAGTGCTGCTATAAACATACTTGTGCCTGTGTCTTTATAGCAGCATGATTTATAATCCTTTGGGTATATACCCAGTAATGGGATGGCTGGGTCAAATGGCATTTCTAGTTCTAGATCCCTGAGGAATGGCAACACCAACTTCCACAATAGTTGAACTAGTTTACAGTCCCACCAACAGTGTAAAAGTGTTCCTATTTCTCCACATCCTCTCCAGCACCTGTTGTTTCCTGACTTTTTAATGATTGCCATTCTAACTGGTGTGAGATGGTATCTCATTGTGGTTTTGATTTGCATTTCTCTGATGGTCAGTGATGAAGAGCATTTTTCATGTGTTTTTTGGTGGCATAAATGTCTTCTTTTGAGAAGTGTCTGTTCATATCTGCCCACTTTTTGATGGGGTTGTTTTTTTCTTGTAAATTTGTTTGAGTTCATTGAAGATTCTGGATATTAGCCCTTTGTCAGATGAGTAGGTTGCAAAAATTTTCTCCCATTCTATAGGTTGCCTGTTCACTCTGATGGTGGTTTCTTTTGCTGTGCAGAAGCTCTTTAGTTTAATTAGATCATTTGTCGATTTTGGCTTTTGTTGCCATTGCTTTTGGTGTTTTAGACATGAACTACTTGCCCACACCTATGTCCTGAATGGTATTGCCTAGATTTTCTTCTACGGTTTTTATGGTTTTAGGTCTAACATGTAAGTCTTTAATCCATCTTGAATTAATTTTTGTATAAGGTGTAAGGAAGGGATCCAGTTTCAACTTTCTACATATGGCTAGCCAGTTTTCCCAGCACCATTTATTAAATAGGGAATCTTTTCCCCATTTCTTGTTTTTGTCAGGTTTGTCAAAGATCAGATGGTTGTAGATATGCGGCATTATTTCTGAGTGCTCTGTTCTGTTCCATTGGTCTATATCTCTGTTTTGATACCAGTACCATGCTGTTTTGGTTACTGTAACCTTGTAGTATAGTTTGAAGTCAGGCAGCACGATGTCTCCAGCTTTGTTCTTTTGGGTTAGGATTGACTTGGCAATGCGGGCTCTTTTTTGGTTCCATATGAACTTTAAAGTAGTTTTTTCCAATTCTGTGAAGAAAATCATTGGTAGCTTGATGGGGATGGCATTGAATCTATAAATTACCTTGGGCAGTATGGCCATTTTCACGATATTGATTCTTCCTACCCATGAGCATGGAATGATCTTCCATTTGTTTGTATCCTCTTTTATTTCATTGAGCAGTGGTTTGTAGTTCTCCTTGAAGAAGTCCTTCGCATCCCTTGTAAGTTGGATTCCTAGGTATTTTATTCTCTTTGAAGTAATTGTGAAAGGGAGTTCACTCATGATTTGGCTCTCTGTCTGTTATTGGTGTATAAGAATGCTTGTGATTTTTGCACATTGATTTTGTATCCTGAGACTTTGCTGAAGTTGCTTATCACCTTAAGAGGACTTTGGGCTGAGATGATGGGGTATTCTAGGTATACAATCATGTCATCTGCAAACAGGGACAATTTGACTTCCTCTTTTCCTAATTGAATGCTCTTTATTTCCTTCTCCTGCCTGACTGCCCTGGCCAGAACTTCCAACACTATGTTGAATAGGAGTGGTGAGAGACGGCATCCCTGTCTTGTGCCAGTTTTCAAAGGGAATGCTTCCAGTTTTGTCCATTCAGTATGATATTTGTTGTGGGTTTGTCATAGATAGCTCTTATTATTTTGAGATACATCCCATCAATACCTAATTTATTGAGAGATTTTAGCATGAAGGGCTTTTGAATTTTGTCAAAGGCCTTTTCTGCATCTATTGAGATAATCATACGGTTTTTGTCTTTGGTTCTGTTTATATGCTGGATTACATTTATTGATTTTCGTATGTTGAACCAGCCTTGCATCCCAGGGATGAAGCCCACTTGATCATGGTGGATAAGCTTTTTGATGTGTTGCTGGATTCAGTTTTCCAGTATTTTATTGAGGATTTTTGCATCAATGTTCATCAAGGATATTGGTCTAAGATTCTCTTTTTTTGCTGTGTCTCTGCCAGGCTTTGGTATCAGGATGATGCTGGCCTCATAAAATGAGTTAGGGAGGATTCTCTCTTTTCCTATTGATTGGAATAGTTTCAGAAGGAATGGTATCAGCTCCTCCTTGTATCTCTGACAGAATTTGGCTGTGAATCCATCTGGCCCTGGACTTGTTTTGTTGGTAAGCTATTAATTATTGCCTCAATTTCAGAGCCTGTTACTGGTCTATTCAGAGATTCAAATTCTTCCTGGTTTAGTCTTGGGAGAGTGTATGTGTCAAGGAATTTATCCATTTCTTCTAGATTTTCTAGTTTATTTGCATAGAGGTGTTTATGGTATTCTCTGATGGTAGTTTGTATTTCTGTGGGATTGGTGGTGAAATCCCCTTTGTCATTTTTTATTGTGTCTATTTGATTCTTCTCCCTTTTCTTCTTTATTAGTCTTCCTAGTAGTCTATTAATTTTGTTGATCTTTTCAAAAAACCAGCTCCTGGATTCATTGATTTTTTGAAGGGCTTTTTGTGTCCCTATCTCCTTCAGTTCTGCTCTGATCTTAGTTATTTCTTGCTTTCTGCTAGCTTTTGAATGTGTTTGCTCTTGCTTCTCTAGTTCTTTTAATTGTGATGTTAGGGTGTCAATTTTAGATCTTCCCTGCTTTCTCTTGTGGGCATTTAGTGCTATAAATTTCCCTCTACACACTGCTTTAAATGTGTCCCAGAGATTCTGGTATGTTGTGTCTTTGTTCTCATTGGTTTCACAGAACATGTTTATTTCTGCCTTCATTTCGTTATGTACCCAGTAGTCATTCAGGAGCAGGTTGTTCAGTTTCCATGCAGTTGAGCAGTTTTGAGTGAGTTTCTTAATCCTGAGTTCTAGTTTGATTGCAATGTGGTCTGAGAGACAGTTTGTTATAATTTCTGTTCTTTTACATTTGCTGAGGAGTGCTTTACTTCCAACTATGTGGTCTATTTTGGAATAAGTGCGATGTGATGCTGAGAATGTATATTCTGTTGATTTGCGGTAGAGAGCTCTGTAGATGTCTATTAGGTCTGCTTGGTGCAGTGCTGAGTTCAATTCCTAGATACCCTTGTTAACTTTCTGTCTCGTTGATCTGTCTAATCTTGACAGTGGGGTGTTAAAGTCTCCCATTATTATTGTGTGGGAGTCTAAGTCTCTTTGTAGGTCACTAAGGACTTGCTTTATGAATCTGGGTGCTCCTGTATTGGGTGCATATATATTTAGGATAGTTAGTTCTTCCTGTTGAATTGATCCCTTTACCATTATGTAATGGCCTTGTCTCTTTTGATCTTTGTTGGTTTAAAGTCTGTTTTATCCGAGACTAGGATTGCGACCCCTGCCTTTCTTTGTTTTCCATTTGCTTGGTAGATCTTCCTCTATCCCTTTATTTTGAGTCTATGTGTGTCTCTGCACATGAGATGGGTTTCCTGAATACAGCACACTGATGGGTCTTGACTCTTTAACCAATTTCCCAGTCTGTGCCTTTTAATTGGAGCATTTAGCCCATTTACATTTAAGGTTAGTATTGTTATGTGTGAATTTGATCCTGTCATTATGATGTTAGCTGGTTATTTTGCTCATTAGTTGATGCAGTTTCTTCCTAGCCTTGATGGTCTTTACAATTTGGCATGTTTTTGCAGTGGCTGGTACCAGTTTTTTCTTTCCATGTTTAGTGCTTCCTTCAGGAGCTCTTTTAGGGCAGGCCTGGTGGTGACAAAATCTCTCAGCATTTGCTTATATGTAAAGTATTTTATTTCCCCTTCACTGATGAAGCTTAGTTTGGCTGGATATGAAATTCTGGGTTGAAAATTCTTTTCTTTAAGAATGTTGAATATTGGCCCCCACTCTCTTCTGGCTTGTAGAGTTTCTGCCCGAGAGATCAGCTGTTAGTCTGATGGGCTTCCCTTTGTGGGTAACCTGATCTTTCTCTCTGGCTGCCCTTAACATTTTTTCCTTCATTTCAACTTTGGTGAATCTGACAATTACGTGTCTTGGAGTTGCTCTTCTTGAGGAGTATCTTTGTGGCATTCTCTGTATTTCCTGAATCTAAATGTTGGCCTGCCTTGCTAGATTGGGGAAGTTCTCCTGGATAATATCCTGCAGAGTGTTTTCCAACTTGGTTCCATTCTCCCTGTCACTTTCAGGTACACCAATTAGACATAGATTTGGTCTTTTCACATAATCCCATATTTCTTGGAGGCTTTGTTCATTTCTTTTTTCTCTAAACTTCTCTTCATGTTTCATTTCATTCATTTCATCTTCCATCACTGATACCATTTCTTCCAGTTGATCGCATCAGTTACTAAGGCTTGTGCATTCATCACATAGTTCTCATGCCATGGTTTTCAGCTCCATCAGGTCCTTTAAGGACTTCTCTGCATTGGTTATTCTAGTTATCCATTCATCTAATTTGTTTTCAAAGTTTTTAACTTCTTTGCCATTGCTTCAAACTTCCTCCTTTAGCTCGGAGTAGTTTGATCTTCTGAAGCCTTCCTCTCTCAACTCATCAAAGTCATTCTCCATCCAGCTTTTTTCCATTGCTGGTGAGGAGCTGTGTTCCATTGCTGGTGAGGAGCTGTGTTCCTTTGGAGAAGGAGAGTTGCTCTGATTCTTAGAGTTCCTGGTTTTTCTGCTCTGTTTTTTCCCCATCTTTTTGGTTTTATCCACCTTTGGTCTTTGATGATGGTGATGTACAGATGGGTTTTTGGTGTGGATGTCCTTTCTGTTAGTTTTCCTTCTAACAGTAAGGACCCTCAGCTGCAGGTCTGTTGGAGTTTACTGGAGGTCCACTCCAGACCCTGTTTGCCGGGGTATCAGCAGCAGTGGCTGCAGAACAGCGGATATTGGTGAACTGCAAATGCTGCTGCCTGATCATTCCTCTGGAAGTTTTGTCTCAGAGGAGTACCCAGACGTGTGAGGTGTCAGTCTACCCCTACTCGGGGGTGCCTCCCAGTTAGGCTACTTGGGAGTCAGGGACCCACTTGAGGAGGCAGTCTGCCCATTCTCAGATCTCAAGCTGTGTGCTGGGAGAACCACTACTCTCTTCAAAGCTGTCAGACAGGGACATTTAAGTCTGCAGAGGTTATTGCTGTCTTTTGTTTGTCTGTGCCCTGCCCCCAGAGGTGGAGCCTACAGAGGCAGGCAGCCCTCCTTGAGCTGTGGTGGACTCCACCCAGTTCGACCTTCCTGGCCGCTTTGTTTACTTACTCAAGCCTGAGCAATGGGGGGCACCCCTCCCTCAGCCTCGCTGCCACCTTGCAGTTTGAACTCAGACTGCTGTACTAGCAATGAGAGAGGTTCCATGGGCATAGGACCCTCTAAGCCAAGTGTGGGATATAATCAGCTGGTGTGCCATTTGTTAAGCCCATTGGAAGAGCATAGTATTAGGGTGGGAGTGACCTGATTTCCCAGATGCCATCTGTCACCCCTTTCTTTGACTAGGAAAGGGAATTCCCTGACCCCTTGTGCTTCCCAGGTGAGGCAATGCCTCGCCCTGCTTTGGCTCATGCACGGTGAGCTGCACCCACTGTCCTGCACTCACTGTCAGCCACTCCCCAGTGAGATGAACCCAGTACATCAGTTGGAAATGCAGAAATCACCTGTCTGTTGCGTCGCTCATGTTGGGAGCTGTAGACTGGAGCTGTTCCTATTCGGCCATCTTGGCTCCACCTGTTATGCTTGAGACTACGTTTACAATCTTCAAATTTTCAGTGTTGTAGCAAATCAGAGTAGAACAATGAGTGTACATAATGTGCATTTTCCTGCCTATCAAAATTCTTCCAGCCGGGCATGGTGGCTCACACCTGTAATCCCAGCACTCTGGGAGGCTGAGGCGGGTGGATCACCTGAGGTCAGGAGTTCAAGACGAGCCTGGCTAACATGGTGAATCCCCATCTCTACTAAAAATACAAAAATTATCTGGGCATAATGGCAGGTGCCTGTTATCCCAGCTACTCAGGAGGCTGTGGTGGAAGAATTGCTTGAATCAGGGAGGCAGAGGTTGCAGTGAGCCCAGAATGCACCATTGCACTACAGCCTGGATGACAGAGAGAAAATCCATCCTTCATGTACTTGGAAACCCTCTGAAGCCACCTATAAAATATTTCCTTTGAATACTTTAGCCAGGATTTTAGATTTCAAAAGAGCAAAAACAGTCATCGAGCAAAGCCAAAATCTTTTTGTTTCTTGTTAGTCATCTGCCCATTTCCATAAATATGGCAATTAAGCCAAGCCATTGAAAAGATGTGGTTTTGGTTAATTTTATCCCATTTCAAATGTTTTCTCTAATTGTTAATTTGGTCATGTGACTCTAAAAGAAACTATCTACAAAACTAATCATGCATTCAAAAAATATTCATATTAAGGTGTTTAAAGTTGAATCTTGTATGACAGTATAGGAGAATCCTCTATAATTAGAAGTTAAATTCATTGATTTTAAGGTTTTCAAATGTGAAAACAATTAGGAATGCTTTTTGAAGTAAGTTCAGTTCTAGGATATTACCCACTGGTCTTCATGGCATTTCTGTAATGAATAGTGTAAAACTGGGTCACCAGAAGGGTGCAGACAATCTGACTGAATTAGAATGAGTTGAGCCTTGTTGGTAGACTGTCGGTATCCCAGAGGCTGATCATTCGCTACAGCCTACTAAATATTGTTCCATAATGGCAGTGAGCACTTTTACTCAGGTTACCTTTTTTCTCCCATTAATGTGGTCTTGTGGCCTCCTGTTTCTCTTAAGCTACCCCATGTGAGAGTTGATTATTTCTTGCATGAATGAGAGTCCCTTTTTTTTCCCTCTGCCATAAGATCTTCTTATTCTCCTAACTGGAAGCAATGTGCAGGAGGTAGGAATGATGACAATACACAAACATGTTTCCTGCCATGTAAGCTGCCACCATAAGCAGCTTATAACATGTTCCACCTAGAAATCACCTACTTTCAGGCCAGCAGGGGTGTTTTTCTATGATGTGTCGCTTTCTCTTAAAATCACCTCTAATTAACTATAGCACAATCAGAATAACCTCCATTTTTATAAACACAAAGTCAACACATGAGTAACCTAATTTCATGAGTGATTTTCCACCACAGTCACACGTTTTTACACTCAAGAAGAAAGTATTACACAGCAGGTGTGCAACAGACTGGGAATCCAGAGTACTATCTTAGAACGTGGTCTACCCACATAAATAAACTTTTAAAGTTGTCTTTCACCCCATCACCGTGGCTCAGCCTGTAATACCAGCACTGTGGGAGGCTGAGGCAGGAAGATCATGAGGTGAGGAGTTTGAGACCAGCCTAACCAACATAATGAAACCCTGTTTCTACTAAAAATACAAAAATTAGTCAGACATGGTGGAGCATGCCTGTAATCCCAGCTACTAAGGAAGCTGAGGCAGGAGAATTGCTTGAACCCAGGAGGTGGATGTTGCAGTGAGCCGAGATCACACCACTGCACTCCAGCCTGGGTGACAGAGCAAGACTCCATCTTGAAAAAAAAAAAGTTACTGATGCTTTTGTTATTTACATAAACAAAGATATCATCTGGACATAATAATTAACTACTATCTGGTTTTATTCAGTACAAATATTAACATCTTTTTTCTGGCTTAAATTTTTCCTTTATGCACCATTTTATATATTCACACACACATACAACAATAAAAATATATCCAATTATTCAATTTTGGCTGAATGTTCATTAAAATAAGTGTTAAAAATGTTTTTTTTTTTTTCTGTTTGAAGAGGGCTTTTATTGTTGTACTCAAGAGTGTTGTTTCTGGAGACAAAGTTGCCTGTGCTTTAATAGGCAGATTTTGGGGAGCATCCAAATCATAAGCCATAATATTTTACATTAATAAATCGAATACAAATCAGAAGTATAGATTTGCTTTCAGCATTTTCAAGGTGTTTAGTTTTGTTACTCACTTAATTAATTTGTTTTGTTGCAATCATTGCTCTTTGCTTCTGAAAATATGTACAAACTCATATTTACACAAAAATGCTCACTTCATAATTTTCATATACCTAAGGTTTATCTTCAGAGTAATATGAGTATATTTAACTCTATGTAAATTAAAACTAAAAGTCTATACGCTTGCAGGCAGAGAGACCACATGTTCAAAGACAGCTACATAACAAATATTTATTAATAAATTTTCAGGACTCAGAAATGTGTGGATTTTATTCCTATTTCTTTTTTCTTTTTTTTTTTGAGATAGAGTCTCACTGTGTCACCCAGGCTGGAGTGCAGTGGCGTGATCTCGGCTTACTGCAACCTCCATCTCCCAGGTTTAAACAATTCTCCTGCCTCAGCCTCCAGGTGTGTGCCACCATGCCTGGCTAATTTTTGTATTTTCTGTAGAGAAAGAGTTTCACCATGTTGGCCAGACTGGCCTTGAACTCCTAACCTTAAGCATTCCACCTGTCTTGGCTTCCCAAAGTGCTGGAATACAGGTGTGAGCCACCATGCCTGGCCATATTGTATTTATATTTTGTATATTTATTATGAGCATAAAAATAATCCTGTAGTCAATAACAATTTAATTGTACATTTTAAAATAAATAAAAGCATATAATTACACTGTTGGTAATACAAAGGTTAAATGCTAGAGATGATGGATACCTTATTTACCCTAATGCATTTACTACATATTGTAGGCCTGAGTCAAAATGTGCCATATAAGGCATAAATATATACACATACTATATACCCACAAATACAAATAACAAATTTCAATAAGAAAAAACAGTAAAAATTTAATCTATGGGAACAATATTCTTTACCTCATTTGCAGTTTAAAGCCACTGGCAAAGTGATTACTAGACATGTTATTCCACTATGTACCAAATAGTATATTGCTACTGTCTTGTAGCTATGCCCTTGAGTAAGGTGGGATAGCTTAACGGTAGCGGCATAATAATGCTTCATTAAATGCACAATAGTCTTACCATGTTAAAAAAAATTAAATTACATTAAGTTCACACATAATCTACCTTTTTTTTTTTTTGAGACAGAGTTTCATTCTTGTTCCCCAGGCTGGAGTGCAATGGCACGATCTCGGCTCACCACAACCTCCATCTCCCTGGTTAAAGCAATTCTCCTGCCTCAGCCTCCTGAGTAGCTGAAATTACAGGCATGCACCAACATGACTGACTAATTTTTTGTATTTTTAGTAGAGACGGGGTTTCTCCATGTCGGTCAGGCTGGTCTTGAACTCCCAACTTCAGGTGATCCGCCTGCCTTGGCCTCCCAAAGTGCTAGGATTACAGGCATGAGCCACTGAGCCTGACCCTAACAATTTTTAAATGTACTGCATTTTATTACATGAATTAGTAAAATAATATATTAATTTATTTTAACATAGTTTTAACTGTAATTATTTCTGTATGTCACTATAATGTAGAAAAGTATTGCTCTGAACATTTACCTTATTCATTATTTAATAGAGATTTACTACAAAGAACCTCTCCACTTATATTTTCATTATGCATCTTACATTTTAATATCCTTACTCTTTTATAGAAAAGGTCATCATGTCCAAATAATTTTTAAAAATATCTAATATATCTGATGCAGAAGCAATTGATCACATGCTTTCACATGTGAATACAATAGGGATAAAAAACAGCATAAAGTAATTTGAAAGCTATATTATATCATTATTCAGTTTTCAAAAAATTTTATTCAGGGAAACAAGTATACTTTCAATGTAATTCCAATGCTTCCAAAAATCTACTCCTTTTAAGTTACATACAAATCATTTATCTAAAAACTGCAGTTGTGGATTTAGTGTAATGTCTGAAGTGTCAGTTCCTTAGTTATTCTACCATAAATTCTCTAATATTTATATACAATCTATTTTGAATTAAATATGTTTTTATATTTGCTGCATCTGCAAAATTGTATTTTAGTATAAACTCTCTGGTGTTTTCTAAGCTGCAGTTTCTAAAAAATAAGTGTTTCTAAACTTATTACATTTGCAGGACTCATCTCCAATATAAATTCAACATCAAGCATATGAAAAAAAATGCTCATTGCTAATCATTAGATAAATTAAAAGAAAACCCACAATGAGATACCACCTCACACCAGTCAGAATGGCTATTTTTAAAAAGTCAAAAAATAACAGATGCTGGCAAAGTTGCAGAGAAAAGAGAATGCTTCTACTCTGCTGGTGGGAGTGTAAATTAGTTCAAAAACTGTAAAAAGCAGTGTGGCGATTCCTCATGGAACTAAAAAGAGAATTATCATTTGACCCAGGAATCTCATAATTGGGTATATAGCCAAAGAAATATAAATTATTATATTATAAAGACACATCCATATTCATGTTCACTGCAGCACTATTCACAATAGCAAAGACAAGGACAGGCCCTAAATGCCTATCAATGGTAGACTGGGTAAAGAAAATATGGTATGGTCAGATGCGGTGACTCATGCCTGTAATCCCAGCACTTTGGGAGGCCAAGGCAGGTAGAATGCCTGAGCTTAGAAGTTTGAGACCAGCCTGGGCAATATGGCAAAACCCTGTCTCCACAAAAAAATTCAGAAAGAAGAATTGGCCAGGTTGTGGTAACGTGCGCTCGTAGTCCCAGCTTCTTGGGAGGATGGGGCAGGAGAGAATTGCTTGACCCTGGCAGGTTGAGGTTAAGGTAAGCCAATATCACGCCATGGCACTCTAGCTTGGGCAATGAGTGAGACTCTGTCTCCAAAAATGAAATAAAATAAAAGATTTAGTCAAAACAAAATATGATACATAAACATCATGGAATACTCTATGGCCATTAAAAAAAAAATCATGTCTTTTGCAATAACATCGATGAAGCTGCAGACCATTAATTTTAGAAAACAAATACAGAGGCCTGGCACAGTGGCTCACACCTGTAATCCCAGCACTTTGGGAGGCTGAGGTGGTTTGATCACTTGAGGTCAGGAGTTCGAGACCAGCCTTCCCAACACGAGAAACCCTGTCTCTACTAAAAATACAAAATTAGCTAGGCGTGGTGTCACAAGCCTATAATCCCAGCTACTAGGGAGGCTGAGGCAGGAGAATCACTTGAAACCTGGAGGCAGAGGTTGTGGTGAGCCGAGATCACACCATTGCACTCCAGCCTGGGCAAGAAGAGTGAAATTCTGTCTCCAAAAAAAAGAAAAAGAAAATAATGCAAAAACAGAAAACAAAAAGCATGTTATTATGTATAAGTAAGAGCTAAATAATAAGAATACATGGACAAAAAGAGAGCAATAGACACTGAGGCCTAGTTGAGGGTAGAATTTGGGAGGACTCAGAGGATCAGAAAACATACCTGTTTGGTGCTATGCTTAGTACCTCAGTGACAAAACAATCTGCACACCAAGCCCCCATGACATAATTTTACCTGTAAAATAAATCCACATGTGTACCTCGAACCAAAAATAAAAGCTAAAAGAAAAAATTAAATCCCTGGGCAGGAAAGAGTGCAATGTAGGTGACAGCACTGATTTTTGCTACAGATAGTGGTCCCGGTGCAGCTGTACTCTGATTTATTACTGTGTGTATGTAGATATATTAAGATTATGAACAACTGGTCCAAAACGCTAGGCTGGTGGAGAAAACAGGTTGCTGCTGCAGAAGTGGTGTCTGCAGATAGGGATATGCCAAAACACTTGTAGATACTGTGGGTTCAAGAAACACTAGGATCAAAAATGCCGTGGTGAAGTTCCTGAGGGTGATGCCTACTTCTGGGAGGAGTGTGGACACGTCAATGTCTAGTGTGTGTGTTTGTGAGTGGGTGGGAATCCTGTGGTGGCAGCTGTGGGAAAAGGGAGTCTGTCATCAGAGCTCTGTTCCTCTAAGTTTTCCATCCTCTGTCACCCTGGGAGAAGACCTAGAATCACAGGACAATGGGCAGTGTGACAGCCTGTGTACAGGAGAGCAGAGCTCCCATTCCCAGACACCTAGAGTTTTATTCCAGGCCAGGCCTCTGTGATACCTTTTTTCTGGCACCAAATCTGTAGAGTTTGCTGAACATTAAACAATTCTCCAACACCAACTTATTGTATAACATTTGAATTCTAACACCACCCAGAGTCAGCACAGACCCTAATTCAGGGCTCAGTCCCACAACACTCACTGCAGATGCCAATCATAAACCCCATGCGCTTATCTATGCTTCTGAGCTACTGTTTAAACACTGGGGAGTCCCATAACCTCCCTGAAGTTCAATAATTTAGTAAAGCTACACACAGAACCCAGCAAAACACTGTAGTTATGTTTACCTGTTTAATATATAAGATGCAGCCCAGGAAAAGCCAAATGGAAGAAACGCATAGAACAAAGAAAAGAGATGGGGGAAGATGAAACACATAGATAATCCTGGAAAATATTTGTGATTAATACAATTCTCCATCCTTTGTGTGCTCCAGAAACAGTTTATGGAAAGAAACACTTTTCCCATTATGACTTAGATAGTTCTCTCTTTTCTTACGTATTACAGAGGCAGACACACACACTGCACATTTTCTCCTGTTTGTCATTAATAAAATCAGCCAAATTTATCTTCAGTGCTCAAAATAAAATAATTCTTCACTTTGTCTCCCAGGCTGGAGTGCAGTGGTGCGATCTCGGCTAACTGCAACCTCTGCCTCCTGGGTTCAGGCAATTCTTCTGCCTCAGCCTTTCAAGTAGCTGGGATTACAGGTACCCACCGCCACACCTGGCTTTTTTTTTTTTTTTTTTTTTTTTTTTTGAGATGGAGTTTCACTCTTGTTGCCCAGGCTGGAGTGCACTGGAGTCATCTCGGCTCACCACAACCTTTACCTCCTGGATTGAAGTGATTCTCCTGCCTCAGCCTCCCAAGTAGCTGGGGTTACAGGCATATGCCACCATACCTGATAAATTTTTTTTTTTTTTTTTTTTTTAGTAGAGATGGGGTTTCTCCATGTTGGTCAGGCTGGTCTCGAATTCCCACCTCAGGTGATCCGCCCATCTCAGTCTCCCAATAATTTTTGTATTTTAGTAGAGACAAAATTTCACCATGTTGGCCAGGCTGGTCTCGAACACCTGACCTCAGGTGATCCACCTGCCTCGGCCTCCCAAAGTGCTGGGATTACAGGCATCAACTATGCAGCCTGGCCTAAAATAAAATATTTCTTAATCAAACTTTACTAAAGTTTATCTCTCTCCCTCAGGCTCCTGAACTTTGAGCTACCCTCAGTCTGAGTCAGCATACAACCCCACTTTATGTACCTCCTAAGAATACGCTGATTTCAAGGTAAGACATTCTCTGAAAAAATCTGACTTTTTCACTTTCCATTTGTCATTCCCTTCCCACCTCCTTTCTAATCTTGTTTGCTCCTCCATAAAAAAGAAAGCCCTTTTCTTCTACATCTTTGAAAGCCATAAATATCTTATACTTAGTTGGTACTTTCTCCTGTTGCAATAATTTTTTGGAATTTTTTTTTACAGAAATCTAATGTTATTTTATAAAGTGTAGAAAGTGCGGCAAAACATAACAACTTTATTATCAGTAAGTCCCTCTCAGTTTTCTTTCATCTTAACCTCAACTCCATCTGCCTGTGTATCCCGAGCTTTTCAGGGCTCTGTAGCTTCTCTCAGAATAAAGGCTCCTTCTATAGCTGGGGTGGTCAGGCTGGGACATCTGTAGGGGAGGCTCCCCAGAAAAAACTAACTGCGTCTTTAATAACTTGTTGCAGGCTTACTATAAGCCTTAGCTTGAGTAACTAAGTTCAAGCTTTAATTTCCATGTCAGAATTATTCACTTGGTTTTTGAAACTAAGTATTTGAAAAATCCAGGGATATCACTCAAATACAGTGTTTACATAAGAGAAGGAAATTTTAAGGTGCTTACCTTTTTTTTTTTTTTTTTTTTTTGAGACGGAGTCTCACTCTGTGGCCCAGGCTGGGGTTCAATGGCATGATCTCGGCTTACCACAACCTCTGCCTCCTGGATTCAAGACATTCTTGTGCCTCAGCCTCCAAGTTGCTGGGAATACAAGCACATGCCTCCATACCTGGTTAATGTTTGTATTTTTACTAGAGAAGGGGTTTCACCATGTTGGACAGGCTGGTCTCAAACTCCTGACCTCAAGTGATCAACACACCTCGGCCTCCCAAAGTGCTGGGATTACAGGTGTGAGCCACTGCACCTGGCTAAGGTGCTTGCATTTGATACCTCCATAAGAAAGCAAATACATCTACTTCTTTCAGACAATATATGTATTATTTCATTTATCTTAAAAATAATGAAGTAGGCCGGGCACACTGGCTCACACCTGTAGTACCAACACTTTGGAAGGCCGAGGCGGGTAGATCACGACGTCAGGAGATCAAGACCATCTTGGCCAACATGTTGAAACCCCCTCTCTACTAAAAATACAAAAAAAATTAGCTGGCTGTGGTGGTGCGCCCCTGTAATCCCAGCTACTCAGGAGGCTGAGGCAGGAGAATTGCTTGAACCTGGGAGGTGGAGGTTGCAGTGAGCCGAGATCTGACACTGCACTCCAGCCTGGCAACAGAGCGAGAATCTGTCTCAAAAGAAAAAAAATAAGGCTGGGCGCACTGGCGCACGTCTGTAATCCCAGCACTTGGGGAGGCCAAGGCGGGCAGATCACAAGGTCAGGAGATGGAGACCATCCTGGCTAACAGGGTGAAACCCCGTCTCTATGAAAAATACAAAAAATTAGCCAGGCGTGGTGGCGGGCGCCTGTAGTCCCAGCTACTCGGGAGGCTGAGGCAGGAGAATGGCGTGATCCCAGGAGGTGGAGGTTGCAGTGAGCCAAGATCACGCTACTGCACTCCAGCCTGGGCCACAGAGCAAGACTCCGTCTCAAAAATAAAATAAAATAATAATAATAATTAATTGAGTAACACGGAGTTCACTTGAGGCCCTGCTGGGGACACGTGAAAAATGCCAGGGAAAATCAGTTCCCTGTGGGGTATGAAAATAATTAAGTGGCAGGCAATTAGACTGAGGAGGCTCTAGTCCCTGGATTTCTACTTCTAAAAAACAAAAATCTAAGCTCACGTGCATTTTTTGGTAAATTACTACATTGGGGAAACAAAATTCAGGCTTAAGCAACTATAAACTGCCAATTAAGCTTAAATTACATAACCAGGAAATTTCCACCTTGATTTTACAAATTAAGAAACTACATAACTAAACCTAACGAATTACTGAATTTGGTTTTCTCATCATACATTTTATAAATGTCTTTCCTTCAAGCCCCTCCCATGGACCACAAACTACAAACTGTAGCTGGGTGATCTACAATTCTTGAATCACTCTTTGATTAAATTATTTTATATTTTTGTGACTCCCTTTTTTTTTTTTTAGACAGTCTCGCTCAGTCGCCGGAGTGCAGTGGTGCGATCTCAGCTCACTGCAACATCCATCTCCTAGGTTCAAGCGACTCTTTAACTTCTACCTCCCAAGAAGCTGAGATTACAGACATTCACCATCACATACAGCTAATTTTTGTATTTTCAGTACAGATGGGATTTCCCCATTTTGGCCAGGTTTATCTTGAACTCCGGACCTCAAGTGATCCACCAGCCTCGGCCTCCGGAAGTGCTGAGATTGAAGGCGTGAACGACCGCGCCTGGCCCCATAAATTTTTAATAGCAGAAAACAGAAACTGTGAACCCCATGGAACAAAGCTCTTTCCATTCATGAACCCACACCTTGAGTCAGGATGCTCTCCTGACTGACCCTCCGGTGGTCCCTGCACAATCTGGGAGAGGCGGTGCTGCAGGTGCAGAGATGCCCACAGAGCGCTCCAGGCCAGAGCACAGTCACTGCGCAGGGAGAAGACAGGACGCCTGGGGACCCTGCTGTCAGCGTAGCCGCCATCTTATGGCTGAATGGGACTGAGGTCGAGCTGGGCCAGTCCCAGCTGGTCGGGGTACAGATTGCGGAGCTGACAGTGGGGAGGCCTGAGTCCCCCCACAGCCACTTCCCACCGGTTGCACCCGGCTCCTCCCCGACTCTCGGGATGTCGGACCGGCAATCTCACCATTTCTAGGCTTCCAGGGGGCCCTGGCGTCTTAGCTGTGGATCTCCCAATACCTGCAGGACACAGGGCCACAGAGCCTGGGCCTCTAGGAGCAGAGGACACAGAGCAGTGAAGAGGAGACCTGGAACTCCGGCTGCTGCAAGAGACAAAGGTCCAGCCAAACACGGAAGCCCGTTCTGTTCACCCCAGCTGCGTGCCTGATTGGACGGTTTCCAACCTGCTGTCCCTGATTGGATAATACTTAAGGCCCCGCCCCCTCAGGCCCTGAGTGACAGAAGATGTGATCAAACGCTGGGCTGAGTGAAGAAAGAGAGCCTAAGCAGCAGCCTCTTCAAACAGGGCTTCCTCCCTGAGCTGAGCCAGGCTCACCCCAGAGCATGGGAAAATTTTATCTCCTTTTTACACTCTCTCGTTGAATGTATTCAAGAGGTCAACAGAAGTATTTTGCTGTCATATGAATAATAAATAAAATTTTTGTTCAAGAGAAAATCAGCTTTTACTTTGGTAATAGTGTATTATCTATTAAAGCTAAATTTAATAAAGCCTTATAAATAAATCAAATTAGTCATTTTTGGCACTCCAAATTTACATATATATTTTGTAATCTCTTGTAATTTTTTAACCATTTGTATTTTATTTTTATCCACATTCTTTTTATTTTTTCAAATTTGAAATTATTTTAAGTAATTTCAAACAGCTATGAGATAGAACGAAATCATTTAGGGGCAGGCACAGGTGGCTCATGCCAGTAATCCCAACATTTTAGGAGGCCAAGGTGGGCGGATAACTTGAGGTCAGGAGTTCAAGCCTAGCCTGGCAAACATGGTGAAACCCCATCTCTACTAAGAGTACTTTTCGGGTTTTGGACCCAGAAACTGCCAGAGGCCGGAAAAGCTTATACCCATTTTGAGAAGTGATTGTTAGCTTCCTATTGGCTTTGCTGGAAATGGAACACTTCTGCTTCAACCATGATATCTTTATGAGGCCTGAAATTTCTGTTATGACTTGGGTCACGAGTTCCCCCGAAGCCCACCAGGTACCGCACACCCAAGAAAGTAGCATCATAAAATGGAAATGGTACATACAAGACCAGGCTAAGCCAAAACCAAAGGGGGTATCGCTTTTACATGAAGATGTGCAAAACCTGCCAGCTCAGGAAACCAACAAGTCCTGCAGAGGGAAGGAAACACCTCCTCCCACCCGCCCTTCCCCGCCAAATGGGGCAAATCCTTTAAAGAACTAAGCCCAGAGGATCAGAAACATGCTTGGTTTACTGATGCATCCACCAAATACACTGGTGGGACCCGATGCTGGAAGACTGTGGCTTGTAATTCTGTTAAAAACATGAGCACTTCTGATGAAGGAAGGGGTGGGAGCAGCCAGTTAGCTGAACTAGTAGCCATCTTCTGAGATATTCAGGAGCCGGCCATAGGGATTTGTCACTTGTATACCAACTCTTGGTCAGTAGCAAATGGTCTTACCACCTGGATGCCCCAGTGGCAACAAAACAAATGATTAATTGGGAATAAAGGGGTTTGGGGAAAACAATACTAGTAAGGTATGTGAATCCTGGTGCACACTACCATCATCACTGTGTTTCATGCTTTTATTTTTATTTTTTTTGCTTTGTATTTTTTTTTCTTTTTTTGAGACGGAGTCTAGCCCTGTCACCAAACTGAAGTGCAATGGTGCAATCTCAGCTCACTGCAACCTCTGCCTCCCAGGTTTAAGTAATTCTCCTGCCTCAGTCTCCCAAGTAGCTGGGATTACAGGCACAGGCCGCCACACCCAGCTAATTTTGTATTTTTGTTTGTTTGTTTGTTTGTTTTTTCATACGCAGTCTCACTCTGCCACTAGGCTGGAGTGAAGTGGCACTATCTGAGCTCACCGCAACGTCCATATCCTGGGTTCAAGCGATTGTTCTAACTCAGCCTCCTGAGTAGCTGGGACTACAGGTGCACACCACCATACCCAGCTAATTTTTGTATTTTTAGTAGAGATGGGGTTTCATCATATTGGCCAGGATAGTCTCCATCTCTTGACCTCCTGATCCATCCACCTCAGCCTCCCAAAGTGCTGAGATTACTGGCATGAGCCACTGCACCCAGCTCTGTTTTCCATGTTGACACTCATGCATCTCTGCTTTCTCTTGACAGACTATTTAATCAGCAAGAAGATCAACAGGCAAATATTGCCACCATAACTGCAAACTTGAATGCAGGTAAATGCATTACAACATGTTCAAGCCTTGCAACGAGAGGCATTATAGCATATGGTGGAATAATTGATAGCAATTACCAGGGAGAGTTAAAGGTCATTTTATACAATACCACTCCGGTTTCTTTTGCTATAAAGCCACAGATTCTGGTTGCTCAATTGTTAGTGGTACCTTGTCAACAATTAACCCCTGAGGAAATCTCTGCCCCAACAGAGTCTACATACAGAACTGGGAAATTCGGATCCCCTAGTACAGCTAGCTTAAATCCTGGAGCCAAAATATGGGTACAGCATCCATCAGATCCCAACTGTAAGGCTGGTGACCTTGTAGCTATGAAAGCAGAAAATGAAGGCATAGTACAATTTCCTAAAGATGAAAAACAATATCATTTCTCCTCTGTTTTTGTTATTACAGGAAATTATCTAACAATGGTCAGCACCTGTGTCTTTGTGTCTGAGGCCAAGAATAAATTCATCAACTGGGTAGCCGCTGATGCAACAGAAGCCAACAGCAATCAATGAGGGCTATAAGTCGAGTTGCCAGAGGCCACCAGAAATGGGCAAACTTGCAGAATCGTCCCTGACAACATTTCTGAATGGCTATGTCATTGCCAATGGGGCCAAAACAACAACAACACATGCAATCCAACCTGGATTTCCTTTGACCACACTAAGCAATCTGTCTTTGCCAAGTCAGACAAAAGATGAACTCTACCCTCACCTTGCATCAAAAACCTTGGTATCCTGTGCAATATTCCTGGAATGGTATATATTGAAAACCTGCTGTGCTGGTGGCTGGATTCCATACAGCCTCTGCTTTGTCTGGAGGCCTTAAATGGCTCTTCTAATGTTACTCTGGGGTTTCTCCAGACAGTCGTCAACACATACTCCAAATCAACAACATTGCACCCAATGAAATGCAATCTCTTTCTTATTTTAATAAGAGATTAGTACACTATGATTACAGTAGCTCCAGTGCTGTCTCCTGCGGGCCCCTCTGGGTATGCAGATCCTATGGGTGGCAATACCTGCCCCGGCATTAGATGGGGAGATGTAGTTGGCAGTGGCCATTAATTCCATTCATCATCCAGGATATTTCCCTCCCCAGTAATCTAGATGCCTACAAACATCGCTGGTTACAAATGCGCTGGACTCCCTCGTGTTGGTACCCTATCACAGTATTCTCCCCTGCTGCTGGTACAATCCTGCTTAACCAACTAATTAAAAACTTACATGCCAGAAAAGCTCATAATGTTAGTAGCACTGAACTTATGTTGTTATCAGATGAATATGCTCAGCTGTGTACTGTTGTGTTGCAAAATCAAATGACATTAGATAAGCTTACCCGAGCCCAAAATGGGTTTGCGCCTTACTGCACACTGAAATGTTTTGTGTATATCCCTGGAAATTCTCAAAATATTACTCTGCTTGCAACGACATGTTGGGTTTCACTTTTATTAATTTTGCTTTTAATTCTCCTGGGCTTACCCTGTGTCTGTAATCTATATCAACTATGTGTTCCCCATATATCTGTGAGGGTGTTTTAATACAATTGAGTATCCAGTTGAGGCCAAATGTAGTGGAAAAGTTACATATTAAATTTGAACTCAATTGAACGTAGACACAAACAATCGTCACCAAGTCTCAGAACAGGTTTTGTGAGCCCATTTAGGCATTCGTCCAGCGCTGTCTCAGAGAAATTTCTATTTCAATCTGTTTCTATACGTTAGTTATTGAAAAACAATAGCCAATCACATAAACAAGTTAACTTTTTACAGGTGTGAGCCACCAGGCCCCGCCTTGGATGGGGTTTTTCTTTGTACTGTTTTGTTTTTGATGCTGTTATTTCTTCCATTTGCTTGTTTTTCTTTCAATAGTCAGGTCCCTCTTCTATAGGGCTGCTGCAGTTTGCTGGGGGTTCACTTCAGGCCCTATTCATCTGGTTCACTCCTGTGCCTGGAGATGTCACTCAAGAAAGTTGGAGAACAACAGAGTGTCTCTCCTTCCTCTTTGATCTCTGACCTCAAGAGGCAGCAACTTGATGCCAGTAGGATCGCTCCTGTATAGTGTGTCTGACAACCCCTGTTGAAGGGTCACCAGTTGGGTGGCATGGGGAACAGAACCCATTTAATGAAGCACTTTGACTCTTCCTTGGTGGAGGAGGGTGTTTTGCTGAGAAGAAACTCACTCATCTGGGCTGCTCAAATTCCTCAGAACTAGCAGGAGGAAAGGCTAAGTCTGCTGGTCCACAGGGACTGCAGCCACCCCTCCTTCTAGGGACTCAGGCCCAGGGAGATCAGAGTTCTGTCCCTGAGCCCCTGGCTGGAGCTGTTGGAGTTCCTGCAGGGAGGCCCCACACAGTGAGGAGGGATGGGTCAGGGTCAGGCCTGAAGAGGTGCTGTAGCTGTAGTCTGCCACAGCCAGTGTGTTGGGCTGTGGGGGACACCACTTGGGACCAAGCCGTCCAGCATCCCTGGCTCCAGCAGGGGAAAAGCACGGCCAGGAGCTATAGAGATGGCTGCCGCCCTTCCCCTGCCCAGGGAGCCTAGTGTGTTAGGCAGCTATCAGTCCCAGTGCTGGTTGCTGCCTCTCCCCAGGGAGCTCAAGTGGCTTAGACAGCAGGCAGCCACAGCTGTGGTGCTGGTCACCCCTCCCCTGGGAACTCAGCAGGCTTAAGCAGATTTTAGCTGAGAGGCTGTTGAGAATCTGCACAGCTCTGGGGTTGGGACCCTAGGCCCCGGTGGCATGGGTTCACGAGTGAAATCTTTCAGTCTATGGGTTGCACAGTTCCATGGAAAAAGCATGATTTTGTCGGCTAAGTAGCACATTCATTCACCGCCTCCCTTGGCTGGGGGGTGGGGGCTCCCCTGCCCCGTGTGGCTCTCAGGTGGGTTGCTGCACCACACTGCTCTTTCTTCCTCTCGGTGGGTCATGCCAGCTGCCTAGTCAGTTCTGATGAGAGAACCTGGATACCTCAGGTGCCAGTGCAGGATTCACAGACTATCACGGTTCTTTTCGGTGGGAGCCTCTGATCACTGCTGCTTCTAGTTGGCCATCTTTGCCCTGTCCCTAAAAAATGGCTTTTTTTTTTTTTAAGTTAAACATGTCTCAGATGAAGAGCTGTGTCCACTCTGCGTCCTGGAATGCCATGTGTTTAGTACTTGCAAAGCTTTACTTTTCTACTTGTGCTTTTTCTTCCTAATGAGTTTAGCTACTTTTTAGTTCTTATAATAGTCAAAGGTCTCTGAAAAATATTTCCTTCCTGCATACCAGAGTCTTCTCTACATTCTCAACATCAAGGCTTCTTACATGTCATAAAGAATTCTCATCATGAATTTATGAACTGCAATATTAAGAATGTTTCCTTCGTGGCTATGGAACATGGGAAGGTAATGGATACTCAAGATTTCTATTGGGGAAAAGCTGGGGTCCTCAGTAAAGATGGAGAGCATGGAATGTTGAGGTTCCATCTCTGTTCGCCATTAGCTCTATGCAGAATAGGATTAAGAAAATGCTTATTTAAATGGGATGGCATTTATTACCCAGAAAGTTTAAAAATAATAATAATAATAAGGAGATACTTGTTCTTCAGGGTGTGAAAAAAAGACTACTTAAAATCACTATTAAAATTTACAGAACATAGCAGTTATTGGTATCTGGAACTTTACATAAAACCAATGTTTCTTTATGATTAAATTCAGACTATAATTTACTTTTGTCTGGGCAATATAATAGCAGTGATGCCGTGTCCTTCTGTGTGCATCAGCACATTTGTCTTCATGCAGTTGATGTTAATAACTCACTTGGTTAATAAGCTCTGTGACAGATTTTTTCTATAATTATTTTTCCCTTCATTATTGAGTATCTTTATTCAGCAGATGTGCATAAACAATCACATTTAATCTGGCAGCTGACCTTTCTTAGGTTTTCTTTGCACTTATCTGTCTTTGGAAAATGAAAGCTCTCATCTTTGTTTACAGGCCAGAAAAGCTGAAAAACACACAGGCTCTTCCACTTACTGGATGTTTGACAAAATAGTCTTCTTGGGCCAAAAACATTAGCATTACTGATGAGCTTGTTAGAGATTCAGAAACTCAGATTTTATTCCAGATTTTCTGAAAAAATAATCTGCATTAACAAGATCTCTAGCTTATTGTACACATTAAAATTTGAACAGTACTTTCTAACTGAATATGTCTTTTCCTTCTGAAAAATTTACACAACTTATTCTGTATAATGTAAATATGGCACTCAAAAATGTACATGTTAGTGTTTATGCCCTCAGTTTTATACTTCATCATCCAGAAAAGTGTCATCTATACATTGATGTTGTGGCTCTTATGCCACTCTTTTTTCTCAGAGTTAGAGAATATATTAGAGAATATTTCTGTGTTGAAAGTTATTTATTAAATATTTTCAGTCACTCCTCTAAGTAAGAACCAGTTCTGTTTACTCTTGTTTTACCTTGAGTCAAATTAAAAATTCTGTTCATGGCCACTTGGTAAATACGTGTGTGTGTTTGTATGTTTTTCAGGGAGTGCTGACATTTAGGGATGTGGCCATAGAATTCTCTCTGGAGGAGTGGCATTGTCTGGACACCGCACAGCAGAATTTATATAGGCATGTGATGTTAGAGAACTACAGAAACCTGGTCTTCCTGGGTGAGAATAACTTCAGTACACAATTCCCTAATATACCCTGTAAAGTTTATTTCTCTTTTTTATAGAATGATTTTTGGTAATTTATGCTTTCAGATCTCTATTAAAAAAAAAAATTCAAGATTTGTCTATATAGAAAATAATTCCAAGGTGTTTCATTTTGACCTGAACTTTCCACATTCCTGAGCTGATCTGAGTCCTTCACTCTAGATTAGTGTTAATTTTAGAAATTTAGTGGCATAACATACTGTTGCCCACATCTTACAATCTAGTTGCCACTACCAATTTTTGATTTAGTAGTATCAGGTAGTGAAATTAAGAACTTACAAAATTATTTCCTAAATATTTAAAATTTTTTGTTCTATATTAGTATTTTGGAATTAATTTACTAGAATATTCTATTACATCCTTTTTACTGAACACACTACTAAATTGATAATTGGAGAATATGAGCACAATTCATGTTATTTGTAATAAAACAGGTATTGCTGCCTCTAAGCCAGACCTGATCACCTGTCTGGAGCAAGGAAAAGAACCTTGGAATGTGAAAAGACGTGAGATGGTAGCTGAACCCCCAGGTAGGTGAGAGTGAAAGTGAATACAACAGACGACACAGATGAGAGCTCCAAAGTAGAAAAAAAAAAAAAAAAGCCAGTCCTTAAAATGATTTGAAATCTGTGTTCCAAAGGAAATAGTTTCTGGGAAGCCTGAATTTTTTAAATTTTGCTTTCATATAGAAGCATCTTCTGTCTTATATTTTTAAAATCTCTAAAGATTTTACTTTCCCTTTGGTGATCTTCTTCAAGTTTACAGTGACAGCCAAGACAGCCCTCTTCATGGCACATAAGAGAGTGCAAAATCTGACTTTTTCATTGTTTTTGAAAACACATAGATAATCTGCATAATTTTGAGAAACTCTATGTTAAGCTGTTTTTTAACTTCTCTTTTAACATCATGTCTGAAATGTGTGAGAGTAGTGGTTTCTGTTCCATTGGTTTCTTTATTGCTAATTTTTCTGCACATTACATTCTGTCTTATTACAGCCTTGAAGTACAGTTTGAAATTATAAATTATGATGTTCTTCTGCTTTGTCCTTTTTTTTCAAGATTGCTTTGGCTATTCAAAGTTTATTGTAGTTTTATGTGAATTTTAGAATTATATTTTCTATTCTGTAAAAAAATACTGGAATTTTGATAGGGAGTTTATTTAATCTATAGATCACTGTAGATAATATGGCACTTTAATAATGTTCTTTCAATCAATAGACATGAAATGTTTTTAAGTTTATTTTTGTCTTCTCCAATTTTTTTTTAATTTTTTAAATTTTTTTATTTTTTGAGATGGAGTCTTGCTCTGCCACCCAGGCTGGAGTGCAGTGGCGCTTGGCTCACTGCAAGCTCCGCCTCACGGGTTCACGCCATTCTCCTGCCTCAGTCTCCCGATTAGCTGGGACTACAGGCACCCGCCACCATGCCCAGCTAATTTTTTGTATTTTTAGTAGGGATGGGGTTTCACCGTGTTAGCCAGGATGGTCTCGATCTCCTGACCTCGTGATCCACCTGCCTCGGCCTCCCAAAGTGCTGGAATTACGGGCATGAGCCACTGCGCCCGGTCCAATGTTTTTAATTGATATATATTTGATTTGAAAGATACTTAAGCTCCTTGGTTAAATTTGTTCTCAGAAATTTATTATTTTAGTGCTATTGTAAATAAGATTGCTTTCTTTCTCTGTTTTATCAGATAGATTGTTTAAAGTGTGTGGAACCATAACTTATACTTGTATGTGAATTTTCCATTTTGCTAATTTACTGAGTATAATTATTACTTTAATTAGGTTTTAATGTAGTTTATGGTTTTTTATATATGAGATCAAATGATCTACGAAAAGCAGCTTTTTACTTGTCTCCAATTTCAATGACTTAAAAAAAACTTTTTGCTAATTTTTAATTCCACATACTTCCAGTGCTATGTTAAAATAGAAGCATTGAGAATGGGCATAATATACTTTTGCATTGGTGTCTGTGAATTTGAAGGAGCAAACACTTCTTCAAGTTTTTATAAATTGGTTTCAGAAAGTAAAGATCTTTAGTTGAGCCCCCAGGGTCCTGGGATGCCCTATGGGTTTGTAGTGGAGAGGGGGTGTAGCTTGGTCACAAGGCTGCTGGGTCTGCGCTAGGGTCCACCTTTAGTTGGTTTGTTAAACAAGGGGCTTGGGTAGTTGTAATTCTCATTTTAGTTTTGGACAGTGTGAATATACTTCAGGACTTTTCTCTGTAGGGTGGACACTAGGCCAGGTTTCTGCCCTTGGACCTGCATATGGTAGGCTTTATATTAGGATATAAATGAGTTTGGCTTTCACTGAAAACCAGAGAGGATTTCCCAAGGTCACTGTGTGGGTTTCTACATAGGCAGAACTTGCCAGAAACTGTGGCTCAGGGAGCAAAAATGAGTCATGGAACTGCTTCAGGGACCACAGTAAGGGCCAAGGTCTGCAGGCCTGCTGCATGGCTATGAATGGGTCTTCCTCCAGGCTTCTGGAAGGGCAGGACCTCTCCCAGACTGTGGCTGGGAGGAGTTTGGGATGATTACAGGGTAATTTCAGAATTCTCAGTGGGACCAAGTTCGGTGGGCCAGTTTCTGGTCTGTAGCCAAGAACAGAGGTCCTGTAGTTTGCCACCTGAATGAAAGCCTGCCTTCTGAAAAGAATATTCCTCAAATCTTGGGCATTAGCAGAGTTTCACAACTCCCTCCCTGGATCTCAAAGTTCTTTTAAGGGCACTTATTTTGGAGATGGGGTCTTGCTCCCTAACCCAGATTGGTCTTGAAATTCTGTCCTAAAGCATTCTCTGACTTAATGTACTATATAGCTGTCATTACAGGTTTGAGCCATGATTCCTGTTTCTCTCATAAAGGCATTTTTGTCAGGGATGGCTGACGAATTTTCTTGCTGTCAGAAAATAAGCAAATAGAGCACCTTTTATTTTTCCATCTTAGTGATGTCACTCTCCCTGTACATTTTTACTTTCTATTTTAATTTTGTCTGTAATGTTAGATTTAGACATTTAGGACAATATACTAAAATTTACATGTTATGCCTGAAGTGAATTAGATAATTAGTAGGCAGGCAAAAAGGAAATATAGGCAGGCAAAAAAAGATTACAGGATTTTTACTTACTGTTGTCACCCTATATCTAAAATATGACATAATTTTTTACCAAATATTTGTTTTATATATCAGAAGCTTTGACCATATTCTGCAAAATAGATAACTTTTTCTTTATTTAGCAAGGTAAGTCTATTCTTTGCTTCTAAATTTGGATTACAGCAGTTTTTTTGTGTAAGAATAGCATATATTTACAACTTAAAAATGATCTTATTTATTAAAATGCTTATCAGTTTGTCATTAGAATCTTGTTTATGATTATACTGCATTTTATCTGAAGCTATACTGCATTACAATGGATGCCAATGATTCAAAATAGCCACCTTCAATGAGTACACAGTTACAGTAAAATATTACAGCTATCTACACAAATTCTTTGTTAATGCTATATCAACATTGCATACCAGATTTTATGAGTAAACATTTCTTTTATTATTATTTTGTAGCTCCATTTTAGTGTGTTATTTTCAGTTAGTTTCTTAATATGTTTATTGTGTTTTTTGGCTTTATAATTTTAGACAATTTGCAATTCTGTTTGTATACCTAAGTCAGTGTGGAGTTTGAGAGATAAATCAGCCATATTGTCTGTTAAAATCTGATTATATGTGTGTGTGTTTCCAATCTATAAATATGACTTCAATTTTGGTTATGGCTAATCTTGTGTATATTTTTTCTTAGCTGATTTTTAATGGTGTCTTTATCTTGTCTAAATGAATAGTCATGGAAATAGTCTTATTTTCACCTTGTTATAGTAAACATATATTTCCTTTGTGTGAGAGAAGCACTTTAGTGACTTGAAGGTAATTTTTGGAGAGATTTATAATTATGTATCTTCTTCAGTTATTCTTTTAAAAAATAATTGTACAAACATATAACCTAAAATTTACCATCTTAAATCTATTTAAGTGTACGTTTCATGGCTAGTCGTGGTGGTTCACATTTGTAATCCCCAGATTTTAGGAGGCCAAGGCAGGAAGACCGCTTGAGCCCAAAAGCTTGAGAACATCCTGGGAGATATGTGGAGACCTCATCTCTATAAAACATTTTTAAAAATAGCCAGACATGTTAGTGTGGTCCTATCTACTTGGGAGATTGAGGAGGGAGGATTACTTGAACCTGGAAGTTTGAGGCTGCAATGAGCCATAATTGGGCCATGGACCCCAGCTTGGGTCACAGAGTAAGACCCTGACTCAAAAACACTGTACATTTCAGGTATGTTAAGTATATTTACATTGTTTTAGAAAAGACTTCTAGAAATTTTACAATACACATTAAACAACTACCAGTTTTTCCCATTTCCTGGCACTTTTCGATCACCAATCTGTTTTCTGTTTCTAAGAGTATAACTGCTTTATAGATCTCATACAATTTCTGTTAGTTGTTAGAATATGTCCTGCTTTTTTGCAAATTGAGTAATATTTTAGTATTTTTATATTTCAAATTATATCTATTGAACGATTTGGTGACAGAAATTTGCATTGCTTTTACTTATTGGCTTTTAGTAACAATGCTAAAATAATTGTGGGTATGCAAATGACTCTTCATGTGACCATATATGTGAGAGTTTATATATGTGCTGCATTCTATCTTATTAGTCTACTTTTTCACCTTTATACTCATACCAAATTGTTTTAATTCGGTAGGTTTGTAATGTGTTTTGAAATCAGGAACTGTAATGCCTCCAACATTGTTTTATTTTGTTTTTAATATTTTTGGGTACTTTATTGTCTGTAGAGATTCTGTATACTTGAGGGATTGCTGTTTCTGTTTCATCAAAAATGCAATGAGAAATTTGAAAAACATTGCATTAAATATGTAGATGGCCTTGAGCAGGATGAACATCTTTACAATGTTACCTTTTTCAGCCTTGCACAAGAGCGTGCTCAAGAGTGTATTGTTTAATTTCTATATATGTGTGAATTTTTCAGGTTTTTTATTTTCTTAATTGTTGTATACTCATTTCATTTTGGTGATAGAAAGTAATTTATAAAATTTCAGTTTTAACAAATTTGGTAAGACGACTTTTTTGGCATAAGAAGTGGTCTATCAAGGAAAGTGTTGTGTTAGCTATTGAGAACCATGTGTGTCCTGATGTTGAGGAGTGTTTTTTATACCTCTGTTAGGAATAATTGTTGACTGCAAGTCCTCTATTCCCTTACTAATATTCTTTTATTTTTATTACGGAAAGTACAGTATTGGAATATCCTACTATAATTATGTTGCTTTCTCTGTGTCTCTGTTATTCTGTCAATATTTGCTTTACACACACACACACACACACGTACATATATACAAATTTGTCATAGGTTCCCAGTGAATAAATCTATCTATCTATCTATCTATATATATATATATTTTTTTTTTTTTTGAGACAGAGTCTCATTCTGTGTCCCAGGCTAGAGTGCAGTGGTATGATCTCAGCTTACTGCAACCTCTGCCTCCTGGGTTCAAGTGATTCTCCTGCCTTAGCCTCCCAAGTAGCTAGTATTATAGGTGCCGACCACCATGCCCATATAATTTTTGTATTTTTAGTAGAGGTGGGGTTTCACTATGTTTGCCAGGCCAGTCTCGAACTCCTGACCTCAAGTGATCCACCTGCCTCGGCCTCCCAAAGTGCTGGGATTACAGGTGTGAGCAACCGTGCCCAGCCTAAATCTGTAAGTTTTATGTCCTTTTTTGTCTCCTTGGAGTTTTGACTTCAAATACATTTTATAAAATATGAGTTTTTGACTTAAGATGTAGGTTGCATAATATTTTGATTTCTTCTGCTCTCATTTAATACTGGCATGAAATGTATTCTTGCATCTTCCCCCTTTCAGTGTTTTTTTATCATTAGATCTCAACTGACTTTTGTAGAGAAAAAAGTTGGATCTTGGTTTTTAAAATTTTTAATCTATTTATTGAAAGTATGTCTCCTGATTTGAAAATTAATTTTATATATATTTAAATAATTTTCTGAAAGAGAAAGACTGTTTTAATTATTTGATTCTTGCAT
Source organism: Symphalangus syndactylus (assembly GCF_028878055.3). NCBI lineage: Eukaryota > Metazoa > Chordata > Mammalia > Primates > Hylobatidae > Symphalangus > Symphalangus syndactylus. Next base: position 46,665,403 of record NC_072435.2, on the reverse strand, counting down.
CTTTGTTTCTCATTTTTTCTGTCTTTCTGATTTTTGTATTGATATGCTTTTACTTATTTCTAATTCACTTTTGTGTATCTATACAGAGTTTTTTTTGTGTGTGTGGTACCTTGGGAGTTACATAAAACCTCTATAAGAAACAACAGTATATTTTTAATTTGGTACAAAATAAACTTCAGTTGAATGAAAAATTCTTCCTCATTACATCTGCCCTGAAATTTGTCATTGATGTTGCTAATTATGTTTTTATATTGTATATTCATTAACAGATGTTTCATTTCTGTGCTTTTATTTTTCAAATTTTAGAGAATTAAAATGTTTTATGCACCTTTATGATAACGCCACAAGATTCTATTTTTGTATATGTGCCTATCTTTCCCAGAAAATAATGTATTTTTATTTGATTATGTGGTATTTTCTCGAATTCTTTTACTTTCAGTTTAAACAACTGCTTTCAGCATCTTTTATATGTAGGGCATATGCAGTGCTAATATACTTTTTTCAGAATTTGTTTTTTTTTTGGAACGTTTTTTTCTTTTTATTTGGTAGGGCAGATTTGTTGATGGTATTATTCTCACTTGATAGATTTTTTTTTTTTCAGGACTTTGACAGTGTCACACAGTTTCTTTCTGGCCTGCAAAATTTTTGTTGATAATTTACTGGTTACAAGACTGTGTTTGTAAATGACACATTGCTTTTATCTTGCAGCTCCCAAGACTTTCTTCTTGTCTGTGATTTTTGAAAATGTGCTTATAAATGTATTTGTTACAATATCTGTGTGTGTATCCTAATTTGTTTGTTGAACTTCCTCATTTTTACATTTTTTTTTACTTTTAGGATTTTCCAGTTATTTTTCTGTTTTTTACCTCCAAAATTTAAAAATAATTGTAGATACTTTTGTTTTTATTCTCATTTTTCTGATTTTCTTTCTTTTTTTTTTTTTTTTTGTTTGAGACAGAGTCTCGCTCTGTCACCTAGGCTGCAGTGCAGTGGCGCGATCTTGGCTCACTGCAAGCGATCTTGGCTCACTGCAAGCCCCGCCTCCCGGGTTCACACAAGTCTCCTGCCTCAGCCTCCCGAGTAGCTGGGAGGGACTACAGGCGCCCGCCACCACACCTGGCTAATTTTTTTGTATTTTATTTTTTGTAGTAGAGACGGGGTTTCACCGTGTTAGCCAGGATGGTCTCGATCTCCTGACCTCGTGATCCACCCACCTCGGCCTCCCAAAGTGCTGGGATTATAGGCATGAGCCACCACACCCAACCCATTTTTGTGATTTTCTGCACTGGGCCGTGTTCCTGTTTCACTCATTGAATATTATTCAATTTATTATCAGTGTTTAAAATTAATGTGTACATCTTTCTTATGGTTTCTTTCTGAAGTTTATATAATAGTTTTGATGAAATTATATTGCCCTGTTTTGTATACCTTGTAATCTTTGATTGAGATTTGGACATTAAAAAAAGCTACCTGTCTCAATCTTTAAAATGTAGTTTTTCTGACATAGTCTGAAAACAATTATCTTGGCTAGAGATTCTGAGAGTCTCTCAAACATGTTCTTAGGATGTGCCTTGTCTAAAATTAAGTGTTTAGTTTTTAGTTAAAGCAGTTTATTATTCATGTTTCTTTCTTCTTCTTTTTTTTTTTTCTGAGACAGAGTTGTGCTCCTGTCACCCAGGCTAGAGGGCAGTGGCATGGTCTCAGCTCACTGCAGTCTCTGCCTCTTGGGTTCAAGTGGTTCTGTTGTCTCAGCCTCCCATGTAGCTGGGATTACAGGCATGTGACCCCATGCTGAGCTAATTTTGTATTTTTAGTAGGGACAGTGTTTCACTGTGTTGGCCAGACTGGTCTCGAACTCCTGACCTCAGGTGATCCACCCACCTTGGCCTCCCAACGTGCTAGGATTACAGGTGTGAGCCACCACACTCAGCCTATTCATATTTCTTCTTAATAGCCAATAATCACTTGCTATAATTGTTTCCTGTCTATGATATCACAGTCTTTCTGCTGCTGTAAAACTTATCTTTCATTTCAGCAGACTCAAACTGTCATTTGAAAGAATACCACTATTTCTTTCAGAACTTTATGTAATGAGAGACAGGAGCCAGTGTCTGTAAAAGCCCATACCATTCAGAAATAAAGATGTATAAGCCAGTATTTTACTTGTTTTTTAAAAAGGAAGCCAGGAATTGGCAATTTATTTCTAAAGTCACTATGTTATATTGGGAAGCAGGAAGATCTGTGTTGGGTAAATGGAACAGACTTTTCTTTTCTTCTATGTGGCTGTTTGCATTGGGCTCACCTGGGGCACTGCACACTTAACTTACTTTAACTTTTCACAAATGTAATTTGGTCTGTATGTTTTTGTTACATTATATGTCTGTGAAAAAGTTAGAGCCTGTAATATTTTGCTACTTATGATGTAGTTTGTATAATTTTGTAGGTTAGATTTGTAAAGTATATTCATCTGTGTCTAGTAAGTGGAGCAATTGATTATTTTTATTTCTTGCAGTTGTATGTTCTTATTTTGCTCAAGACCTTTGGCCAAAGCAGGGCATAAAAAATTGTTTCCAAAAAGTGATACTGAGAAGATATAAAAAATGTGGACATGAAAATTTACAGTTAAGAAAATACCATAAAAGCATGGATGAGTGTAAGGTGTACGAAGAATGTTACAATGGACTTAACCAGTGTTTGAGAACTACCCAGAGCAAAATATTACAATGTGACAAATATGTGAAAGTCTTTCATAAATTTTCAAATTCAAACACACATAAGACAAGACATAGTGGAAAGAAACCTTTCAAATGTAAAGAATGCGAAAAGTCATTTTTCATGCTTTCACACTTAGCTCAACATAAAAGAATTCATAGTGAAGAGAAACCCTACAAATGTAAAGAATGTGGGAAAGCCTATATAATGAGGCCTCAAACCTTTCTACACATAAAAGAATTCATACTGGAAAGAAACTCTACAAATGCAAAGAGTGCGGAAAAGCCTTTAACCGGCTCTCACACCTTACTACACGTAAGATAATTCATACTGGAAAGAAACCCTACAAATGTGAGGAGTGTGGCAAAGCTTTTAACCAATCTGCAAACCTTACTACACATAAGAGAATTCATACTGGAGAGAAACCCTACAAATGTGAAGAATGTGGCAAAGCTTTTAAACAAGTCTCAACCCTTACTACACATAAGAGAATTCATTCTGGAGAGAAGCCCTACAAATGTGGAGAATGTGGCAAAGCTTTTAACCAGTCCTCAACTCTTTCTAAACATAATTCATACTGGAGAGAAACCCTACAAGTGTGAAGAATGTGGCAAAGCCTTTAACAACTCCTCTTTTCTTAACAGTCATAAGATGATTCATACTGGAGAGAAATTCTACAAACCTGGAAGTTGTGACAAGGCTTGTGACAACATCTCAAACATTTCCAAACATAAAAGAAATTGTGCTGGAGAGAAAACATAGAAATATGAATAATGTGACAAAGCCTCTAAACGGTTATCACACTTGCTTGTAGGTAAGGTAATTCATACTGGAGAAAACTTCTACAAGTGTGAACAGTGTGGCAAGACTTAAACAATGCTCACACTTTATTGCACAGGAAAGCCTTTATACTTGAGAACAAATGTACAAATATAAAGAAAGTAAAAAAGTGATTAATATCGGCTCACATCTTAACATCAGAGAATTTATACTTAATAGCATTAAAAGTGCAATTACTGTCAAAAGACTCGAGAAAATGTAAGCCTTTAAAGTGCTGAAGAGGATTTATTTTGAAGATAAACATTACAAACATAAAGAAAGTTGTAGTAACTTTACTTGTAATACAGATCTTATTGTATTCATTTTGTATTAGAGGAAAACCCTGAAGCAATTACTCAAACTTTGTTCAACATCAGAGAATTTATATTGAAGAAAAACCGTGTAAATGTAATAAATTCAGAAAAAAATATTTATTCAAAAACTACAGGTTAGAAAACTCCAGAGAGTTCATACAAAAATATATTTTTGCAGATGCAGTAAATAGGAAAAAAAATTTAATCCAAAATTAAGTCTATTTAAATATCAGAGAATTTACATTAGAAATATATAAGGCACTGAGACTTCAGACTTTACACTAAATCAGAGTTCTGAGTTTAGAAAATAATCCAAAACGAAAGTTGGTAGAAAAACTATTTGTATATAACTTTAAAAGAGTAGAAGATTTTTTTGGAGAGTTATAATTACAAGTATACTTTTTTTGGAAAGATTACAATTTTTTTTAAAGTAATGTAATTAACTGTCAAATTACTTCACATAAAGAATGTAATTAACTCTCAAATTACTTCATGCTAAATAAATTAGTTTCTTTCTTTCTTTTTTTCTTTTAAGATAGAGCCCCACTCTGTCACCCAGGCTGGAGTGCAGTGGCTCTTTCTCGGCTCACTGCAACCTCCGTCTCCAGCGTTCAAGTGATTCTCCTGCCTCAGCCTCCTGAGTAGCTGGGATTACAGGCACACGCCACCACACCCAGCTAAGTTTTATATTTTTAGTAGAGCCGGGGTTTTGCCATGTTGGCCAGGCTGGTCTTGAACTCGTGACCTCAGGTGATCCACCCAGCTTGGCCTCCCAAAGTTCTGGGATTATAGGTGTTAGCCACTGGGCCCGGCCCGTGCTGTTTCTTTATTCCTATTGTATTCATCTGTGAAAGCATATGACCAATTGTTGCTGCATCAAAGATATGAGAGAGATTTTTTTTTAGGTGAGCATTTATGACCTCTTCTATGAAAGAGTAAGGACATTAAAATGTAAGATGCATGATGGAAATCTAAGTAAAGAGGTTCTTTGTGGCTCACTTACAGTATTGAGTGATGCATGAGGTAGGTGTTCAGAGTAATATTCTGCATTGTATTGAGAGACAAATATTTTTAGTTTTAGTTAAAATTAAAATAATATTTTACTAATTGTACTTTTATGAAACAAAATGCAGTACATGTTAAAAATTTTATATTATGTGTGAACATTTCTTAATTCAGCATTTTTAACATGTTAAATATTGTGCATTCAATCAAGTCACATTATTCCACTTAATTTAACCTAGTCCACCTGACTCAAGGGTGTAGGTAAAAGATGGTAACAATACACTATTTGGTAAAACAATGGACTAACATTTCTAGTAATCTTTTTTGCCAGTGGCTTTAAACTGCAAATAAGTTAAGTAATATTGTTTCTGTAGGTAAAATCTTCATTTTTTTCCCATTTAAATTTACTTTCGTTAATTTTTGTGGGCACATAATATTTATGTTATATATGGCATATTCTGATAGGCATACAATATATAATTTATACTAATAATCACATTAGGATAAATGACGTATCCATCACCTCTAGAATTTATTTTTTGTATTATGAAAAATTCAGTTCTACAGTTTTTTGTGTTTTTTTTTTTTTTTTTTTGAGACGGAGTCTCGCTCTGTCACCCAGGCTGGAGTGCAGTGGCGCAATCTCGGCTCACTGCAAGCTCCGCCTCCCGGGTTCATGCCATTCTCCTGCCTCAGCCTCTCCGAGTAGCTGGGACTACAGGCGCCCGCCACCTTGCCCGGCTAATTTTTTGTATTTTTAGTAGAGACGGGGTTTTACCGTGGTCTCAATCTCCTGACCTCGTGATCCGCCCGCCTCGGCCTCCCAAAGTGCTGGGATTACAAGCGTGAGCCACCGCGCCCGGCCAGTTCTACAGTTTTAGATAATTTCAAATGTATAATTAAATTGTTGCTGACTACAGGTTTATTTTTATAATAATAAAAATTATATACAAGTATAAACAAAATTTACACATTTTTGAGTCCTGAATACTTTAAAAAATTTCTTTTTTTTTTTTTTTTTTTTTTTTTTGTGACGGAGTCTCACTCTGTCCCCCAGGCTAGAGTGCAGTGGCGCGATCTCGGCTCACTGCAAGCTCCGCCTCCCGGGTTCACGCCATTCTCCTGCCTCAGCCTCTCCGAGTAGCTGGGACTACAGGCGCCCGCCACCGCGCCCGGCTAATTTTTTGTATTTTTAGTAGAGACGGGGTTTCACCGTGGTCTCGATCTCCTGACCTCGTGATCCGCCCGCCTCGGCCTCCCAAAGTGCTGGGATTACAAGCGTGAGCCACCGCGCGGTTTTTCTTTGAATATGTGGCCTCTCTGCTTGCAAACACATACAGACTTTTAGTTTTGATTTACATAGAGTTAAATGTACATATCTATTAGTCTAAATATAAACCTTAGGTGTAAGAAAATTATTTTAATAAGGTGACTAATTTTCTTTTCGATTTTTTATTTGACAGAGTTTTGCCCTGTTGCCTAGGCTGGAGTGCAGTGGTGTGATCTCGGCTCGCTGCAACCTCTGCTTCCCGGGGTCAAGCAATTCTCCTGTCTCAGTCTCCTGACTAGCTAGGACTACAGGCGCAGGCCACCATACCCGGATAATTTTTGTATTTTTAGTACAGACAGGGTTTCATCATATTGGTCAGGCTAGTCTTGAACTCCTGACCTCAGGTGGTCCACCCACCTCAGCCACGAAAAGTACTATGATTGCAGGCGTGAGCCACCACACCTGGCCAGGTGTCCAATTTTCTAGAAAACAAAAATCTTCAAAAATGTGAATGCAAATTTCTGCTCTCTGCTTTGTACTGAATTTATTACTATAGAATCTTATGGCTTATGGTTCAGAATGTTGCCATGCAAATTCTCTATTTTTACTTGCCTGGTACTCATGCTAGACCCATAACTTTCTTGTTTCTTATATAAATTTTGTTTTATGGTTTATGAAGTATTCATTATGTGAGCTGCTCTGTCATTATATGAATGATTTTAATGAAATTTAGTCATGGACCGGGTGTGGTGGCTCACGCCTGTAATCCCAACACTTTGGGAGACCAAGGTGGGAGGATCACTTGAGGTCAGGGGTTCAAGATCAATTTGGCCAACATGGTGAACCCTCCTACTAAAAATACAAAAACCAGCCAGGCATGGTGGTACACACCTGTAATCCCAGCTACTGGGAGGCTGAGGCAGGAGAATAGCTTTAACCTGGGAGACAGAGGTTGTAGTGAGCTGAGATTGCACCTCTGCACTCCAGCCTGGGAGACAGAGGAAGACTCCAACTCAAAAAAAAAAAAAAAAAAAGAAAGAAATTTAGTCATCCACACAAAATAATTTTTAGCTGTAATTCTAAAATTAGTTTGCTAAATTATATTTTATTTAGTTGGAACATTCCATTTTGTTCTTTTAATTGGAGAACCCTATATAAGCCTACTTTTCTTATTGTTTTTTTCACTTTTTATAATGGATGTAAGTAAATTTATTCATTGATTGGGCCAATTTGTTCAGGTAAGTACCAGGGAAGCTTCATAAGTCATGAGAATGTTTTTATATCAAAATGTAGCAAACAAGCATGATGGTGCTTGCTGTGTAACAGATGCTCCATAATAAGGCATAAATACTCCTGTGAAACTTGCAACTTCATGTTCAGAGGTGGAAAATATCAAAGTTAAACAATTGATTCTTCATGTGGCGAGTACTTTTTTTTCAGGCTGCAAAGCTGAATTTTGCTGAATTTAAAAAGAAGTTCTGCTTCGTTTATTTTCTAATTATCTTAAGTTTTGTTTTTTTTTTATATGTATTCCACCCATGTATGCATCATAGCCCTTCTTCTTTTTCTATGTTATGCCTACAGTTTTCCCACTGTTTTCTTCATGCCATGTCATTTCATACGGTGTTTTGTGGGTTTTGATGAGAACTGTGGTATTTTTTAATGCACTGAAAAATTGGTTTCAACTGGAGAGTTTGCTTATCAATGTAACTTTTAGATCAGTTAATTAAGATAAAAGGCATACACTGTCCACAGGAGAGAGGATTAAATCAGTTAGCATGGTGCTTCTTGCTTTGTAAAAAGAAAAAATATTGTTTGTAAAAAGAAAATCTTACTAGATTCTTACCCAAAGTGTGACAAATATAAAATTTGCTAGAAAATATATCATAGAAATTAAAATTTTAAGAGAGTTTATGGTAAGTAAACCATATTAAATTTAATTTTTTCTTTTTTTTTTAAGACAGTCTCACTGTGTCACCCAGGCTGGAGTGCAGTGACACAATCTGGGCTCACTGCAACCTACATCTTCCAGATTCAAGCGATTCTTCTGCCTCAGCCTCCCTAGTAGCTGGGATTACAGGCACCCACCATCATGCGTGGCTAATTTTTGTGTTTTTATAGAGACAGGGTTTCACCATGTTGGCCAGGCTGGTCTCGAACTCCTGACCTCAGGGGATCCACCTGCCTTGGCCTCCCAAAGTGCTGGGATTACAGGCGTAAGCCACCGTGCCTGGCCTAAATTGAATTTTTTATGATATAGCACAACTCGCATTTCCAGGCAGGATCTTCTGTTTTTACATGTGAATGTTAAAAATTGCAAAACAACAAAATGACCTTTGTAGATTTGGAATAATATTTCTTTTTCATATTGCTATTCCAATTTTGAGGAATTTCTCACTCTTATTTTTTAAATTTTGTTTAGTGGGTGAAGGTTAGCCTACAGTTTTTATGGTTATACACCTAAGTGTAGCCTCAATTATTTTCTCTGGAAAACTTTTGGAAATCATGATAGCTTTTGGATTAAAACATTTTTTGTTATTTTGCATGGAGATTAGTTTACTGTGTTCACAGAGTGGCCAGTCATGGGACCATAAGTAACACCTCCTCTTTTAGTGTCTTTCATACCATTACCATCAGCACCAGAAGCTCCAGGTGCCCCAAGCTTAAAATAAAGTGCTAAAGTACATTGGCTCCTCCCATGCACTGTGCTGGATTTAAAACATGCTGTCAAGGCCAGATGCGGTGGCTCATGCTTGTAATCCGAGCACTTTGGGAGGCCGAGTAGGGTAGATCACCTGAGGTCAGGAGTTCAAGACCAGCCTGGCCAAACATGGCGAAAACCCATCTCTAATGAAAATACAAAAATTAGCTGGGTGTAACGGCACACTCCTGTAATCCCAGCTACATGGGAAGCTGGGGCAGGAGAATCGCTTGCACCCGTGAGGCAGAGATTGCAGTGAGCAGAGATGGCACCATTGCATTCCAGCCTGGGCTACAAGAGCAAAACTGTCTCAAAACAAAAAAGAAAACAAAAACCATGCTGTCAAGTATCAAAATTCCTATGGTTATGACCGACATATGATAGAACAGTACAAAAACTATTTTGTATACTATTCAGCCAAGTTTATGACAAAGACACAGACATTATTTGAAATGCTGTTATCTTTCTATAAGGTTTTAGAAATGTATTCTCTAACTTGAAAGAGAAAATGTGTATTCTGTAAAACAGCATTTTGAAGTATATACAGGTGGTCAAATGCTTAGCTTTATGTAATTAATGCTTTATCTCAAATAGTTAACATTTTGGTGTGAGATTACATAACATTGTCTTAGCATTTTTCAAACATAACAAATGCAATATTATAAACTATAGTCGCAATGCTGAACAATCTTGAACTTATTCCTCCTATCCAACTATACGTATTCTTTGACAGATATCTTTCCAATTCCCCCATTTTTTGTAAATACCTTGGCATCTGGTGGTCACCGTTTTGCTCTCCACATCAATGAGATTAAGTTTTTTCAAATCCATGTGTAAGTGAAATAATGAGATAGTAATTTTGTAACTGGCTTATTTCAAGTAATATAATGTCCTTCAGGTTAATCCATGTGATTGAAAATAGAATTTTCTTTTAAATATAAATAGTATTCCATTGTGTATATATGCCATATTGTCTTTATTTACTTATTAGATGTTGAACTGTTGACTGTATAATTTGGCTGTTGGGAAGAGTGCTGGAAAGCAACATAGAAGGATGAATATTTCTTCATTCTGATTTTGTTTTGAATACATATCCAATAGTGCAATTGCTGTATTTTTTTTTTGCATCTTTCTTTTTTTTATTATTAATTTTTTTTGCATACAAAAACAATAAACATTTTCTAAAAATACATACAAACAAAAAGATGCGTATCAAACATATTAGGAAGGTTGCACATGGGAAGTCGGGGAATAGAAATGGGGGTGGGAGTTAAAATAAATGAGAGAGGGACTTTATATGGATCAGTGATAATAACTCAATCCTCTATTTGACAAAGAAGAGGGAGAAGGAAGAGGAAGAAAAAGAAAGTGGGATAAAGGATCAGAAAGGGAGGAAAATAGAAAAAATTAGAGTATGACTCCAGGGTAGACCTGTTTTGTTGTCATTGAGTTGGTTGGTTGGTTTGTCTGTCGTATTCTTCATGTTTCGCCAAGTTGGCCAGACTGGTCTCGAACTCCTAGCCCGAAGTGATCAACCCGCCTCGCCCCCCAGAGTGCCGGGACCACAGGCGTGAGCCACCACGTCCAGCCCCCACATTGCTTCTGGCCTCCGTGGTAGACCTCCCAGACGGAGCGGCCAGGCAGAGGAGCTCCTCACTTCTACCCAGACACAGGGCGGCCGGGCAGAGGGGCTCCTCACTTCCCAGACGGGGCAGCCAGGCAGAGACGCTCCTCACTTCTTCCCAGACGATAGGTGGCCGGGCAGAGGCGCTCCTCACTTCCCAGACGATGGGTGGTCGGGCAGAGGCGCTCCCCACTTCCCAGACGATGGGTGGCCGGGCAGAGGCGCTCCTCACTTCCCAGACGATGGGCAGCCGGGCAGAGGCGCTCCTCACCTCCCAGACGATGGGTGGCCGGGCAGAGGCACTCCTCACTTCCCAGATGGGGCAGCCGGGTAGAGGCGCTCCTCACCTCCCAGACGATGGGTGGCCGGGCAGAGGCGCTCCTCACCTTCCAGACGATGGGTGGCCGGGCAGAGGCGCTCCTCACCTTCCAGACGATGGGTGGCCGGGCAGAGGCGCTCCTCACCTCCCAGACGATGGGTGGCCGGGCAGAGGCGCTCCTCACCTCCCAGACGATGGGTGGCCGGGCAGAGGCGCTCCTCACCTCCCAGACGGGGCGGCCGGGCAGAGGCGCTCCTCACTTCTTCCCGGACGGGGCGGCCGGGCAGAGGCGCTCCTCACTTCTTCCCGACGGGGCAGCCGGGCAGAGGCGCTCCTCACTTCTTCCCGGACGGGGCGGCCGGGCAGAGGCGCTCCTCACTTCCCAGACGGTGGGTGGCCGGGCAGAGGCGCTCCTCACTTCCCAGACGGTGGGTGGCCGGGCAGAGACGCTCCTCACTTCTTCCCGGACGGGGCGGCCGGGCAGAGGCGCTCCTCACTTCTTCCCGGACGGGGCGGCCGGGCAGAGGCGCTCCTCACTTCTTCCCGGACGGGGCGGCCGGGCAGAGGCGCTCCTCACTTCTTCCCGGACGGGGCGGCCGGGCAGAGGCGCTCCTCACTTCTTCCCGGACGGGGCGGCCGGGCAGAGGCGCTCCTCACTTCTTCCCGGACGGGGCGGCCGGGCAGAGGCGCTCCTCACTTCTTCCCGGACGGGGCGGCCGGGCAGAGGCGCTCCTCACTTCTTCCCGGATGGGGCGGCCGGGCAGAGGCGCTCCTCACTTCTTCCAGACGGGGCGGCCGGGCAGAGGCGCTCCTCACTTCTTCCCGGACGGGGCGGCCGGGCAGAGGCGCTCCTCACCTCCCAGACGATGGGAGGCCGGGTAGAGGCACTCCTCACTTCCCAGACGATGGGTGGCCGGGCAGAGGCCCTCCTCACTTCCCAGACGGGGCGGCCGGGCAGAGGCGCTCCTCACTTCCCAGACAGGGTGGCCGGGCAGAGGCGCTCCTCACTTCCCAGACGATGGGTGGCTGGGCAGAGGCGCTCCTCACTTCCCAGACGGGGCGGCCGGGCAGAGGCGCTCCTCACTTCCCAGACGGTGGGTGTCCGGGCAGAGGCGCTCCTCACTTCCCAGACGGTGGGTGGCCGGGCAGAGGCGCTCCTCGCTTCCCAGACGGTGGGTGGCCGGGCAGAGGCGCTCCTCGCTTCCCAGACGGTGGGTGGCCGGGCAGAGGCGCTCCTCGCTTCCCAGACGGTGGGTGGCCGGGCAGAGGCGCTCCTCGCTTCCCAGACGGTGGGTGGCCGGGCAGAGGCGTTCCTCACTTCCCAGACGATGGGTGGCTGGGCAGAGGCGCTCCTCACTTCTTCCCGGATGGGGCGGCCGGACAGAGGCGCTCCTCACTTCTTCCCGGATGGGGCGCCCGGGCAGAGGCGATCCTCATTTCTTCCCGGATGGGGCAGACGGGCAGAGGCGCTCCTCACTTCCCAGACGGGGCAGCCGGGCAGAGGCGCTCCTCACTTCCTCCCGGACGGGGCGGCCGGGCAGAGGCGCTCCTCTCCTCCCAGACGATGGGAGGCCGGGCAGAGGCGCTCCTCACTTCCCAGACGATGGGTGGCCGGGCAGAGGCGCTCCTCACTTCTTCCCGGGTGGGGCGGCCGGGCAGAGGCGCTCCTCACTTCCTCCCGGACGGGGCGGCCGGGCAGAGGCGCTCCTCTCCTCCCAGACGATGGGAGGCCGGGCAGAGGCGCTCCTCACTTCCCAGACGATGGGTGGCCGGGCAGAGGCGCTCCTCACTTCCCAGACGGGGCGGCCGGGCAGAGGCGCTCCTCACTTCCCAGACGGTGGGTGGCCGGGCAGAGGCGCTCCTCACTTCCCAGACGGTGGGTGGCCGGGCAGAGGCGCTCCTCACTTCCCAGACGGTGGGTGGCCGGGCAGAGGCGCTCCTCACTTCCCAAACGGTGGGTGGCCGGGCAGAGGCGCTCCTCACTTCCCAGACGGTGGGTGGCCGGGCAGAGGCGCTCCTCACTTCCCGGACGGGGCGGCCGGGCAGAGGCGCTCCTCACTTCCTAGACGGTGGGTGGCCGGGCAGGGGCGCTCCTCACTTCCCAGACGGTGGGTGGCCAGGCAGGGGCGCTCCTCACTTCCCAGACGGTGGGTGGCCGGGCAGAGGCGCTCCCCACCTCCCAGACCGGGCGGCCGGGCAGAGGCGCTCCCCACCTTCCAGATGGGGCGGCGGCCGGGCAGGGGCTGCAATCCCAGCACCCTAGCAGGCCAAGGCAGGCGGCCGGGGGGTAGAGGCTGCCGCGAGGCCAGACCACGCCACCGCACTCCAGCCCGGGCAACACCGAGCACTGGGTGAGCGAGACTCCGTCTGTAGTCCCAGTACCTCGGGAGGCTGAGGCGGGCAGAGCACTCGGCGTCAGGAGCTGGCGACCAGCGTGGCCAAGATGGCGAACGCGTGCCTGCATCCAAAGGAGAAAAGGCAGGCAGCGGTGGCGCGTGCCGGCAGTCCCAGGCAGCAGCAAGCCGAGTAGATTGTAGCCTGGGCCAGAGAGGGAAAGAAAGAAAGAAAAGAAAGAAAGAGAGAGAGAAAGAGAGAAAGAGAGAGAGAGAGAGAAAGAAAGAAAGGAAGGAAGGAAGGCGCAATTGCTGTATTATATACTAGTTTGATTTTAAGTTTTTTTGAGTAATCTCTATTTTATTATTCATAATGGCTGTCCTCATTTACATTCAAACCAACAGTGTGTAAGCATTTTCTTTTATTGACATCTTTACCAACTAACACTTTTTTCTTTTATTTACTTATTTATTTATTTATTTATTTATTTTTGAGACAGTCTCACTGTGTCACCCAGGCTGGAGTGCAGTGGTGCGATCTTGGCTCACTGCAACCTCCGCTTCCCGGGTTCAAGCAATTCTCCTGCCTCAGCCTCCCAAGTAGCTGGGATTACAGGTCCCTGCCAACATGCCCGGCTAATTTTGTATTTTTTGTAGAGATGGGGTTTTGCCATGTTGGCCAGGTTTGTCTCGAACTCCTGACCTCAGGTGATCTACCTGCCTTGACCTCCCAAAATGCTGGGATTACAGGCATGAGGCATTGCATCCGGCCTTTTTAAAATTTTTAGTTAGCGTCATTCTAACGAGTGAGTTGATATCTCATAGTCTTTTTTGGCTTGCTTTCCCTAATAAGAATTGACATTTGGCTGGGCGCAGTCGCTTACACCCGTAATCTCAGCACTTTGCAAGGCCAAAGCGGGTGGGTCACCTGAGGTCAGGAATTCGAGACCAGCCTGGCCAACATGGTGAAACCCTGTCTCTTCTAAAAATACAAAAATTAGCTGGGTATGATGACACACGTCTGTAATCCCAGCTACTTAGGAGGCTGAGGCAGGAGAATCGCTTGAACCCATGAGGTAGATGTTGCAGTGAGACGAGATCATGCCACTACGCTCCAGCCTGGGTGACAGAATGAGACTCCATCTCAAAAAAAAAAAAAAAAAGACATTTAGCATTTTTAAATATATCTATTTGCCATATGTATGTATTTTCTTGAAAAATATGTGTTTTGCTTTTTTTTTTTTTTTTTTTTTGAGATGGAGTCTTGCTCTGTTGCCCAGGCTGGAGTGTAGTGGCATGATCCCTCAGCCTCCCGAGTAGCTGCAACTACAGGCGCCCACCACCACAGCTGACTAATTTTTTGTATTTTTAGTAGAGATGAGGTTTCACCATGTTGGCCAGGCTTTTCTCGATCTCCTGACCTCGTGATCTGCCTGCCTGAGCCTTCCAAAGTGCTGGGATTACAGGCATGAGCCACTGTGCCCAGCCGGCTCATTTTCAATAGTTATTTGTTTTATGTTGTATAGTCATTTAATTTTCTCATATATTTTTGATATTAACGCCTTGTCCCATTTTTTAGTTATCCTGTTGATTGTATTCTATGCAGCAGCATTTTAATTTGAAGTATTCTGACTCATTTATTTTTTCCTTTTGTTCCCTGGGATTTTGAGTTTAAATATTAATGGGGCCTTCTCTCTGGTTTTTGTTGTTGTTGTTGTTGTCTGTTTGTTTGTTTTTGTAGTAGTAGTAGTAGTAATAGTAGTTTGAGAGTTTCAGGCCTTACATTTTAGTATCTAATTTATTTTGAGTGGATTTTTATATGTGGTGTGAGTTAGGGTCTCCTTTTGTTGCTCTGCATGTGGCCATAAAGTTTTCTCAACATAATTTTCTATCTTTTTCCTAAGAAATTGTCACTTTTATTTAAAATCAGTTAGCTGTAAGTACATGGCTATATTTCTGGAATCTTTTTTTTTGCTGAGTTGGCCTAGTGTCTGTTTTTATTCAAGCACCATACTGTTTTTGTTACTGTAGTTTTGTAGTATATTTCAAAGTCAGGTAGGGTGATAGATTCACTTTTTTCTGTTTGATTGCTTTGGCTATTGAGGGTCTTTTGTGGTACAATATACATTGTAGATGTATTTTTTAAGAATTTGTATTAAGTATGTCACTGATATTTTCATTGAGGTTGCATTATATCTTTAGGTTATTTTGTGTAATACAAATATTTAACAATATTAATAATGGCAGTTCATTAATGATTAACTTTTTAATTCATGTATTAATTTCTTTAATTTTTTTAGAGTATAATGTAAAGTGCTTCAAAATTGATTAAATTTATTTCAAATTATAGTTACTACAGTTACTGTAGATGGAATTGTTTTTTAAATTCATTTTGAGATAGTTTATAGAAATGCTACTGACATTTGGATATTGGTTTTGTATCCCACGTGTTTAATAAATTTGTTTATTAGTTTTAATAGTTTTTGGTAAAGTCTTAGGCTTTTCTTAGGATTATGTATAGGGATAAAAGATTATTTATTATTATTTATTATTATTTTTTGAGACAGAGTTTCGCTCTTGTTGCATAGGCTGGAGTGCAATGGTGTGATCCCGGCTCACTGAAACCTCTGCCTGCCACATTCAAGCAATTCTCCTGCCTCAGCCTCCTGTGTAGCTGGGATTACACGCATGCGCCACCACACCCGGCTAATTTTTGCATTTTCAGTAGAGATGGGTTTCACCATGTTGGCCAGGTTGGTCTCGAACTCCTGACCTTAGGTGATGCACCTGCCTCGGCCTCCCTAAGTGCTGGAATTACAGGTGTGAGCCACAGCACCCAGCCTGAGATAAAAGATTATCATACAGTGATAATTTGACTCCTTTTTTCCCATCTGGATGCCTTTGATTTTATTCTTTAATTTCTCTGTCTTGGACATTTAGTACTATGTTTAGTAAGACTGAAGAAAGTGCACATCCTTGACTTGTTTTAGCTCTTAGAGTAAAATCTTATAGCATTTCCCTGTTCAGTATGTTAATAGCTGTGCATTTTTTGTTATATTTGACATTTATTGCATTGAGGTGCCTTTGTCCTATACCTAAATTTTTCAGAGATTTATCATGGGGGAATGTTGAATTTTGTCAAGCTTTTATTCTCCATGTATTTAAATGCTAGAGATGTAAGAATCACAACTAATTCTACATAAATACAAAATATCTTCAGAGACCACTATGAACATCTCTACGCATGCAGACTAGAAAATTTAGAGAAAATAGATAACTCCTGGATACACACAACTTTCCAATATCAAACCATGAAGAAACAGAAGTTTTGAACAGACCAAACATGTATAAAATGTATAATGATATGAAAATTAATTTAAAAAACATTGCCAACCATAAAGAGCCCTGTATCATATAAAATCACAGCCAAATTTTACCACATATAAAAAGATGATCTGGTACTAGTCTTACTGAATGTATTCCAAAATATCAAGGTGGGGTTCTGCCCTAACTCATTATATGAAACCGGTGTCACTTTGATACCAAAATCTAGTAAAGACCCAACAAAAGAGAAAACTGGAAACCAGTATTCCTGGTGAACCATTGAAGCAAAAATCCTTCATGAAATACAAGTAAACTATGCCGGGCGCATTGGCTCACGCTTGTAATCCCAGCACTTTGGGAGGCCGAGGCGGGCGGATCACAAGGTCAGGAGATCAAGGCCATGGTGAAACCCCGTCTCTACTAAAAATACAAAAAATTAGCCGGGCATGGTGGCGGGCGCATGTAGTCCCAGCTACTCGGAGAGGCTGAGGCAGGAGAATGGCGTGAACCCGGGAGGCGGAGCTTGCAGTGAGCCGAGATTGCGCCACCGCACTCCAGCCTGGGCAACAGAGCGAGACTCCGTCTCAAAAAAAAAAAAAAAAAAGAAAGAAATACAAGTAAACTGAGTTTATAAGCAAATCCAAATATTTTGGCACAATCATGTGAGGTTCATTTCATGTGTGCAAAGATGTTTTGTCATATGCAAGTGATTAAGTGCAATTCACTATGTAAAGATACTTAAAAGCAAAAAATTACATGATTAACACAACACATGCAGAAAAAGCATTAAAGAAAATTTAATGTTAAAACATGAAAATATTCTTAACAAATGACATTGATGAAACATACCTCAAAATAATAAGAGCCATCTGTGACAAATCTTCATCCAACATCATACTGAACAGGCAAAAGCTGGATTTATTCTTCATAAGAATAAAAATTAGACAAGAATATAGACTTTGAACAGTCTTATTCAACATAGTTCTGAAAGTTTTAGCCAGAGCGGTGCAACAAGATAAAGAAATAAAAGGCATCCAAATGGGAAGAGAGGAAGTCAAGTTATCTTCACTGATGATAAAATTCTCTATGTAGAAAACTTTAAAGATTTCACCAAATGTGTGCTAAGCCTAAAAAATGGCTTCAGTAAAATTTCAGGATACAAAATCAACAAACACAGATAAGTAGCATTTCTGTCCACCAATAATATTCAAACTGAGAACAAAATCAAGAACACAGTCCTATTTACGATAGCCACATACACACAAAACTAATAGAAATACATTCAATCAAGGAAGTAAAATATTTCTACAAGAAGTGCAAAACAATGCTGAAAGAAATTAGAGGCAATGCAAATAAATAAAAAAGCATTATATACTCATAGACTTCAAAAACCAATATAATTAAAATATCCATGCTACCTAAAGTAACCTACAGATTAAGTGCTATTTCTATCAAACTCTCAGTGCCATTTTTTATAGAATTAGAAAAAGAAAACTAATCTATTATTCTTTTTTTGAGATGGAGTTTCACTCGTCGCCAGGCTGGAGTGCAGTGGCGCGATCTCAAGCTCACTGCAACCTCCGCCTCCCGGGTTCAAGCGATTCTCCTGCCTCAGCCTCCTGAGGAGCTGAGATTACAGGTGCCCACCACCGGGCCCTGCTAATTTTGTATTTTTAGTAGAGACAGGGTTTCACCATGTTGATCAGGCTGGTCTCAAACTCCTGACCTCATGATCCACCTGCCTTGGCCTCCCAAAGTGCTGGGATTACAGGCGTGAGCCACCGCGCCCAGCAAAGAAAAATAATTTATATGTAAGAATAAAAGATCCCAAATAGCCAAGGCAAGTTTAGAAAAATAACCTGGAGGCCTCCTATTACCTGATTTAAAATTGTACTACAAACTACAGTAACCAGTATTACATGGTTCTGGTATGAAAATATACATTTAGATCAATGGAGGAGAGAGCCCTGAAACAAAGGTACACTTTTACAACCAACTTAATTTTCACAAAGCCCACAGAAATTAACAAAGGGAAAATAACTCCTTAATAAATGGGGTCTGGGCGCAGTGCCTCGCCTATAATCCCAGCACTTTGGGAGGCCAAAGCTGGCAGATCACGAGGTCGGGACTCTGAGACCACCCTGGCCAACATGGTGAAACCCCATCTCTAATAAAAGTACAAAAGTTAGCCGGGCGTGGTGGTGGGCGCCTGTAGTCCCAGCTACTCAGGAGGTGGAGGTTGCAGCGAGCCAAAATCGCACCACTGCACTGCAACCTGGGTGACGGAGCAATACTCTGCCTCAAAAAATAATAATAATAATAATAAATGGTACTGGGAAAACTGGTTAGTCATATGCAGAAAAAAGTCGACCCCTACCTCTTTCCATATAGAAAATATAAGTCAAGATAGATTCAAGACTTATCTGTGAGTCTTCAAGCTACAAAAATCCTAGAAGAACCGTTAGAAAGGACTTTCCTAGACACTGGCCTCTGGAATGAATTTATGAATATCTTAAAAGTGAGTGCAACAAAAATAAAAATCAAAAATTGGCATCTAATTAAAGAGCTTCTGCACAGCCAAGGAAACTATGAACAAAGGAAACAGACACCCTACAATATGAAATAAAATATTTGCAAAGTGCATACAAGTGATTAATATATCAAATCTATAAGAAATTTGACAAAGCAGAAAAATAATATCGACACCTCTCTAAGACATGAGTTGCCAATAAACATTAAAAAAAGTTTACCATCCCTAATCATCAGAGATGTAAATCAAAATGACAATGTGATACCTTTTCACACCAGTTAGAACGGCTGTTATTATAAGTCAAAAAATAACATGTTGAAGTTGTGGAGAATGCAATGTTGGTGGAAATACATAAAATTTAGCCCCTGTGGAAAGCAGTTTGGGGATTTCTCAAAGAACTAAAAATAGAGTTGTGGCTTAACCCATCAGCCCCATTGATCCCAAAGGAGAATAAATTATTTTGCCAAAAAGACCCTTGCACTCACATGTTTATTGCAGCAAAACTCACAATAGCAAAAGACAGAATTAAACAGGGTGCCTATAAATCCTAGATTGGATAAGAAAAATGAGACACTTATACAGCATGCAATACTATGCAACCACAGAAAAGAGTGAGGTAATGTCCTTTGTTGCAACATGAATGCAGCAGAAGGCCATTAATGTAAAAGGTAGACGAGCATTGAAAAACTACTTATCAGGTGTAGTGCACGCTACTTGGGCAATGAGATTGTTAAGTGTCCAAACCTCAACACCATGCAGCATACCATCTGCTACAAATCTGCACCTGTATTCCCTAAATCTGAAATAGAAATAACAAGATGTTTTGTGGGATAATGACATGTTATATTTCTTTACTTCCAAGTTTATGGTTGGAATTAGAGGTGAAATAATTATTTACTCCTTGAGGCATGGGAGTAAATGTTTCTATACCAGGTCTCCCAACATTTTGTAAGCTATCTTCTCTGAAAGCTCTTGGCCTATAGCCCAAGATGTGTTTTATTCCCAAGTGTGCAGTTAAAATAGATGACTCTACATCTGTATTTCTTATGTATTAACCATACACCAGACCATATAGTTAATTTATTACTCTTTTTGAGGAAAAGCGGTAGGTGATTTAATCACATTTTTTAAAAAAGAATGAACCATTTTTGAAAATATGAGGCTGGGAAGATCATGCTAAATTATTGAGTTAACAAAAGAAAACATTTTTCTTAAAAACATAGAAGTCTTATGACCGTAGCTTAAGAATGATGAAACAGAGATTGTGGGTTAAGACCACACTGCTGCAACCATTCCATCACAGTCATTCTCAAGAAAAAATAATAATAATAATGGGTCAGAAGGAATTTTTAGAATTTTTTTTTTATTCCATTAAAGTGTTACATTTTTGTTTGCTTCATTCTTTTTTCTTTTTTTGAGATGGAGTTTTGCTCTTGTCACCCAGGCTGGAGTGTAATGGCACGATCTCGGCTCACTCCAACCTCCACCTCCTGGGTTCAAGCGATTCTCCTGCATCAGCCTCCCGAGTAGCTAGGACTACAGGTGCTTGCCACCATGCTCGGCTAATTTTTGTATTTTTAGTAGAGAGGGGGTTTCACCATGCTGGTCAGGCTGGTCTCAAACTCCTGACTTCAGGTGATCCATCCGCCTCGGCCTCCCAAAGTGCTGGGATTACAGGCATGAGCCACTGCGCCCAGCCCATTATTTTTCATATAGAAGTCTGTACGTCAACAAAAGATGCCGTGAATTTCAAGTTAACATGCCCACACATACGTTCTCCCTAGAAATGTATTCCTGTGTTTACAGTAAAGGTGTAACATTTCTGATCTTTGGGCTGCTGTGTTTGTGTGAAATAGGGCAGCAAGTAAAGCAGAGTCAACCATGACTTTCTAGTTTCAACAGCCACAGCTCTGAAATTTAATGTTATGTCAACTGGAAATAATGACAGTATTTCAAAACTGAAAAAAATTGATAACTTTATATTTTTAGTTAATTATAATTTATAAAAACTAGATTCTGAATTGTTATTTTAAACAACTTGAACATGCAGATACCTAAAAGTTTCATCTGGATGATAGTATTAATATTTTAATAGCTTATATTCTGGATCAAATTTTGTTCTTTGTGTTTACTGGAAAGCAATTATTTATCTTCTAAGTGTAAATAAAGGAAAGGCTTTCCATAATCCTAATCATACAGATCTCCTAAAATTAGCACTATGTTTAGATTTGAATAAAATTCATAGCCCCATAAGTAATGTAAATGTTAATATTTCTTTCTAATACAAGTGAAATAACAATAGAAATAAGTTGTTAAAATGAGTTTTAAAAAACTTCACATTTTATTAAATAGCATTTAATGCCACATTATAAGTGACTAATCAGTAATTTGAATCTATTTTATTCACTGAGAGGACTTAATATTCTTATTCAATCAAAAAAAGTTATTATACTCTTTCTGAAACTTTCAGAAACTGTAGACCACTCAATATATAATAAGGTACATGGATACCACAAATATTCTATATAATAGGCTCATCCTTTTAATATAAATATTCAATATATTTCAAAAGTAAAATTGGTGGCTCTTAGAAATCATGAGAGGAAAACCATTGTTAGTATTCATTTATCAAAGTGTGTTAAGCTTAGTAATGAGTACTTTTTTTTTCTTTCTTTTTTTTTTTTTTTTTTTTTTGATGATGGAGTCTCGCTTTGTTGCCCAGGCTGGAGTGCAGTGGCACAATCTCGGTTCACTGCAACCTCTGCCTCCTGGGCTCAAGTAATTCTCCTGCCTCAGCCTCCCGAGTAGCTGGGATTACAGGCGCCTGCCAACACGCTTGGCTAATTTTTGTGTTTTTAATAGAGACAGGGTTTCACCGTGTTGGCCAGGCTGGTCTGGAACTCCTGACCTCAGGTTATCCACCTGCCTCGGCCTCTCAAAGTGCTGGGATTACAGGCATGAGCCACTGCACTTGGCCTTAATGTATTTTAAATATATATATTTAAATAACTTTTTTTCTCTAACAAGTGAAAAAAAATATTTACAAATTTAGAGAGGTTTTACTCCGAACAGTTGTTTAGAGTCTGTCTTTAAAGGTATTATATTATTTTTAATATTAAAAATCAACGTACTTTATTTCTGAGTGTTGGTTCAGACTATTCATAGTATTAAAAGTTTACTAACTTACATCACTAACTGAGCAAGCCATTAGAAATAAAATATGTAAGCCGGGCGCGGTGGCTCATGCTTGTAATCCCAGCACTTTGGAAGGCCGAGGCAAGCAGATCACCTGAGGTCAAGAGTTTGAGACTGGCCTGGCCAACATGGTAAAACCCCGTTTCTATTAAAAATACAAAAACTAGCTGGGCGTGGTGGTGCACACCTATCCTCCCAACTACTCAGGAGGCTGAGGCAGGAGAATCGGTTGAACCTGGGAGGCGGATGTTGCAGTGAGCTGAGACTGCACTCCAGCCTGGGCAACAGAGCGAGACTCCATCTCAAAAAAAAAAACCATACAAATTATGTGACTACAAATATGAAAATATTTTTTTCTCTTTATAAAATTTTTGAATCGGCCTTTGATTATGAAATATTCTACTTATGTAGGTACTACTTATATAAACTTGAATTCAGTTTTCATTAAAATGTTTCTGTTACTTCTGCCCTTTTTCATCATCCCTCTGCTTGTCTATTACTTCATGTTTTCCAGAGGAACTTACAAGTTCTCAGTAAATGATGCCTTAAACATGGGTTTAGATTTTGCCGTCCATAGTCTGCATCGTAATCCTGTTAAAAGGAAGGTCCATGTTTTCTTTTTCTGATCAGTAGTTTGAGAACGCATGAGTTGCTGTTAAATAATCTATGATTTTTTTTGTGGAAATACTGATCACTTGTTTTTTCTTTTTTTTTTGAGACAGAGTCTCGCTCTGTCGCCTAGGCTGGAGTGCAGTGGCACGATCTCGGCTCACTGCATGCTCTGCCTCCCGGGTTCACGCCATTCTCCTGCCTCAGCCTCTCTGAGTAGCTGGGACTACAGGCGCCCGCCACCACGCCCGGCTAATTTCTTGTATTTTTTAGTAGAGACGGGGTTTCACCGTGGTCTCGATCTCCTGACCTCGTGGTCCGCCCGCCTCGGCCTCCCAAAGTGCTGGGATTACAAGCGTGAGCCACCACGCCTGGCCTCTTTTTTTTTTTTTCGAGACACAGTCTCCCTCTGTCACCCAGGCTGGAGTGCAATGGTCGATCTGGGCTCACTACAACCTCCACCTCCTGGGTTCAAGTGATTCTCCTGTCTCAGCCTCTTGAGTAGCTGGGATTATAGGAGCGTGCCACCACATCCAGCTAATTTGTTGTATTTTTAGTAGAGATGAGGTTTCCCCATGTTTGTCGGGCTTGTCTTAAACTCTAGGCCCCAAAGTGCTGGGATTATAGGTGTGAGTCACCATGCCCAGCCATTCAATTATTTTTTCATATGAACATTTTTTAAATATAACAAGTGCTGAAGGAATAGTAAAACAATCTCTTATGTACCCAGCATGTGGATTCAAAAATTAATATTTTGCCACGCTTTTGTATGTCCATATCCATGTGTTTATTTTGTGTGCTGAGGCATCATGATGTTTTACTTCTAAAAAATTAAATATGTATTTTCTACCAAAAAAAGCAGCTCCCGGCTGGGCGTGGTGGCTCATGCCTGTAATGCCAGCACTTTGGGAGGCAGACGCGGGCAGATCACCAGACGTCAGAAGTTCGAGACCAGCCTGGCCAACATAGTGAAACCCTGTCTCTACTAAAAATACAAAAATTAGTCAGGCGTGGTGACATATGCCTGTAATCCCAGCTACTTGGGAGGTTGAGGCAGGAGAATCACTTGAAGCCAGGAGGCCGAGGTTGCAGTGAGTCGAGATCGCGCCACTGCACACCAGCCTGAAGGGGTGAGTTGCCCCTCCACACCTGAGGGCGTTTCTCATCAGGTGGAAGGAGAGACTTGGAAAAGAAAGATACACAGAGACAAAATATAGAGAAAGAAAAATGGGCCCAGGGGACCAGCATTCAGCATATGGAGGACGTGCACCGGCCCCAGCCTCTTGAGTTCCCTTGGTATTTATTGATCATTATCGGGCGTTTCTCGGAGAGGGGGATGTGGCAGGACAATAGGGTAATAGTGGAGAGAAGTTCAGCAGGAAAACATGAACAAATGTCTCTGCATCATAAACAAGGTAAAGAAAAAAGTGCTGTGCTTTTGATGTGCATATACATAAACATCTCAATGCCTTAAAGAGCAGTATTGTTGCCAGCATGTTTCACCTCCAGCCCTAAGGCAGTTTTCCCCTATCTCGGTAGGTGGAATATAGGATTGGGCTTGACACGGAGACATTCCATTGCCCAGGGAAGAGCAGGAGACAGATGCCTTCCTCTTGTCTCAACTGCAAAGAGGCCTTCCTTTTTTACTAATCCTCCTCAGCACAGACCCTTTACGGGTGTCAGGCTAGGGGACGGTCAGGTCTTTCCCTTCCCATGGGGCCATATTTCAGACTATCACATGGGGAGAAACCTTGGACAATACCTGACTTTCCTAGGCAGAGGTCCCTGCGGCATTCTGTAGTGTGTGGTGTCTCTGGGTACTTGAGATTAGGGAGTGGTGATGACTCTTAACAACTATGCTGCCTTCAAGCATTTGTTTAACAAAGCACATCCTGCACAGCCCTTAATCCATTTAACCCTGAGTTGCCACAGCACATGTTTCAGTGAGCACAGGGTTGGGGGTAGAGTTACAGATGAACAGCATCTCAAGGCAGAAGAATTTTTCTTTGTACAGAATAAAATGGAGTCTCTTATGTCTACTTCTTTCTACACAGACACAGTAACAGTCTGATCTCTGTTTTTTTCCCCACACAGCCTGGGCGACAGAGCAAGACTGTCTCAAAAAAAAAAAAAAAAGGAGCTCCCCCTTATAACAAAATACCATTTCACACCTTAGAAGATTAACCGTGTTGTCCTAATATTATAGACTACCCAGTCTATGTTCACATTTTTCCAATTATCCCCAGAATGCCTTCCATAGTTTTTTTAAATTCCAGAATGTAATAAAGGTTCAAGCTTTGCATCTGGTTGCTGTCTCTTAAAAATCTGAACTTTTCTTTCTGGCCAGGTGTGGGGGCTCACACTTGTAATCCCAGCACTTTGGGAGGTCAAGGCAGACAGATTATCTGAGGTCAGGAGTTCAAGACCAGCCTACCGAACATGGAGAAACCTCATCTCTACTAAAAATACAAAAATTAGCTGGCCGTGGTGGCACGGGCCTGTAATCCCAGCTACTTGGGAGACTGAGGCAGGAGAATTGCTTGATCCTCAGAGGTGGAGGTTACAGTGAGCTAAGATGGTGCCATGCATTCCAGCCTAAGGTACAGAGCAAGAATCTGTCTCCAAAAAAAAAAAAAGCACATTCTGGGAGCCGCTTCCAGGAAGATATATAGATTCTAAAAAGGTTAAAAGATAGCGACCAGGTACATCAGCTCATACCTGGAATCCCAGCTTTAGGTAGACAGCGAGGTAAGATTGCTTGAGGCCAGGAGTTGGAAACTAGCCTGGGCCATATAATGAGAACACCATCTCTACAAAAAGTTTTTAAAAGTAATGGGGGATGGTGGCCTATGCCTGTGGTTCTAGCTACTCGGGAACCTGGGGAGAAGGATCACTTTGAGCCCAGGAATTTGAGGCTCTACTGAGCTATGACTGTGCCACTGTGCTCCAGTGTGGGCAACAGTGAGACCCTGTCTCTACAAAAAATAAATAAAGTAGGAGGGTGTCAGGCTAAGCCAAAGAAGGACATGAAGGACATCATGTTTGATAAGTATAACTGTCACTGAAGCTCGGCAGGATCTTCTTCCGGGTGTGTGAACTTGCTTAATTTCTACTTAGAAAGCTCTTCCTCCAGGCCGGGTACGGTGGCTCACGCCTGTAATCCCAGCACTTTGGGAGGCTAAGGCAGGTAGATCACCTGAGGTCAGGAGTTTGAGGCTAGCCTGACCAACATTGTGAAACCCCCTCTCTACTGAAAAACAAAAGTAGCTGGGTGTGGTGGCATGTGCCTGTAATCCCAGCTACTTGGGAGAGTAGCTGAGGCAGGAGAATCGCTTGAACCTGGGCGGTAGAGGTTGCAGTGAGCTGAGATGGTGCCACTGCACTGCAGCCTGGGCAACAAGAGTGGAATTCCGTCTCAAAGGAAAAAAAAATAAAGAAAGACAGAAAGCTCTTCCTCCATGTACCTGTAAGGATCATTGTCTTAATTTTCTTCGTGTCTTAACATGATTCTTACCTTGTCAGATTTCATCCTATCCGAAATTGAAACTACTGCTTCCCTTTTTTTCCATAGCACTTAAAACTTTTTTTTTTTTTTTTTGAGATGGAGTCTCACTTTGTCACCCAGCCTGGAGTGCATTGGTGTGATCTCAGGTTGCTGCAACCTCCACCTCCCGGGTTCAAGCAGTTCTCCTGCCTCAGCTGGAATTACCTGTAGCTGGAACTACCTGTCGCTGGAATTACAGGCACTCGCCACCATGCCCAGCTAATTTTTTGTGTGTGTGTATTTTTAATAGAGACAGGATTACACCATGTTGGCCAGGCTGGTCTTGGACTCCTGACCTCAGGTGATCCGCCCACCTCAGCCTCCCAAAGTGTTGGTCTTCATTACAGGCGTGACCCACCGCACCCAGCCCCGGCTGATTTTTCTATTTTTAGTAGAGACAGGGTTTCACCATGTTGGCCAGGCTGATCTCGAACTCCTGACCTCAAGTGGTCTTCCTGCCTCGGTCTCCCAAAGTGTTGGGATTAGAGGCATGAGCCACTGTGCCCGGACTACTTTTTAACAAACCATCTCTATTCTTATATCATGTCCAGTAGAATGTGAACTTGATGAGAGCGGGGGATATTGTCAATTTACTTCAATACTATTTACCCCTAGAGCCTAGAACTGTACCATGCACATGGTAAGGAAACAAGTATTTGTTGAATGAATATTTTGAGCAGCTGTTCTCAGACTTTTTGGTCTCAGAAACTCTTTACTTTTTTTTTTTTTCTGTAGAGATGGGGACTCACTATATTGGCCAGCCTGGTCTTGAATTCCTGGGCTCAAGTGGTTTTCCCACCTTGGCCTCCCAAAGTGTTGGGATTACAGGTGTGAGCCACTGTGTCCAGCCTTGTTCTCTCTTTCTGAAAACATTTATAACCTCCGTATTTTCTGTGTTGAAATGTCACGGTAATGTGTCTAGGTATGGGTCTGATTCTTACTCAAGTGGGCCCTTCGACTTAGAGTAGAGGCAGTTTTTTTGTTCTTTGAATATTTCCTCTAATGAGTTTTCTTCTTTTTTTGGAACTTCTTTTACTCAGCTTTTATGTTTCCTTGGTGTATCCTCTGAATTTGCCATTGAAACTTCTACCTTGAATTGACACTTGTCATTTATGATCCTATTTTATCCGCCAAGTGAGCACCCAGCCATGCCTGAGTTTGCTGGGGCAAGGCAAGCCATGCCTTCTGGAACAAGGTGACTTGTTCTTGATGAATATGGATATGCTCTATCTTTCGCCCCCGCCCCCCGACAATCTTAATTTCTAAGGGAACTTTTCTTTCCATTTCTTGCTTACAAAAACCCTGACAGTCTTTCACAAAATATCTTCTACCTATTCCTGGTTGGTTTTAGTGTTGTTTGCTGGGCCTTGCCTTTATTTCCTCATAGATTTTTGCTCTTGATTTTGATGTCTTTCATGTTAGTGGGGTTAGTGGAATATTTGTTAACAGCCCACTAAAATGTGATCATAAGCTCTTTTGTGCCTGGGTGCTTGTATCCTTCAGTGGCTGAAAAGGGAAATGCTTAGTGAACCATTGGTCTCCGTCTTGCAGAAGGATTATATTGTCTGACTCCAGTGAACTCAGCCATGGCCAAGTCCTTTGTTTTAGCCAATGAAATATGAATACAAGTGACAATTATCATCTTCGAAGGGCATCTTAATGAGGTTTTGTTTGGTTGGTTTGTTTTGTTTCTGTGACAGTCCCTCTGTGTCACCCAGGCTGGAGCTGGAGTGCAGTGGCATGATCTCAGGTCACTGCAACCTCTGCCTCCCAGGTTCATGCGATTCTCATGCCTCAGCCTCCCAAACAGCTGGGACTACAGGTGCACACCACCACACCAGGCTAATTTATTGTATTTTTAGTAGAGATGGGGGTTCGCCATGTTGGCCAGGCTGTTAATGAGGTTTATTGTGGGCCTTTCAGTTTCTCCAGAGAAGGATCCTCTCGTATCTTGCCTGTAGGTATATATACCTGGTTGCCAGCATCTTTTTTTTTTTTTTTGGAGACGGAGTCTCGCTCTGTCACCCAGGCTGGAGTGCAATGGCGTGATCTCTGCTCATTGCAAGCTTCGCCTCCTGGGTTCATGCCATTCTCCTGGGTTAGCCTCCCGAGTAGCTGGGACTACAGGCGCCCGCCACTGTGCCTGCCTAATTTTTTGTATTTTTAGTAGAGATGGGGTTTCACTGTGTTAGCCCAGGATGGTCTCGATCTCCTGACCTCATGATCTGCCCACCTCGGCCTCCCAACGTGCCGGGATTACAGGCGTGAGCCACTGTGCCTGGTCAGCCAGCATCTTTTGTCTTCAGCTGCAGAATGGTGCTGCAGGTCTTACCATATATGTGGGTTTAATCTCTGATTTCCGTATAGCAGCTTATTCCTGTCATCTCATTTGCTGAATGCCCATGAGCTCTAATTAAAATTCTGCAGGGGGGCCGGGCGCGGTGGCTCATGCTTGTAATCCCAGCACTTTGGGAGGCTGAGGCGGGTGGATCACGAGGTCAGGAGATCGAGACCATGGTGAAACCCCGTCTCTACTAAAAAATACAAAAAATTAGCCGGGAATAGTGGCTGGCGCCTGTAGTCCCAGCTACTCAGAGAGGCTGAGGCAGGAGAATGGCGTGAACCCGGGAGGCGGAGCTTGCAGTGAGCTGAGATCACGCCACTGCACTCCAGCCAGGGTGACAGAGCGAGCTCCGTCTCAAAAAAAAAAAAAAAAAAATTCTGCAGGGGATAAACTTCCATTTCATATGAAGGTGTGGCCAGTGCTTTGTTCTCATGACTGGACAGTGCGTGTTCAACTGTTCCTTACACTTTTTTTTCAGCCACCATCCTTTATTCCTTTTGAATAAGGGAATTTGTACCATTTCCCCCTTTCTTATCATTTTAATGGGGTTTTGGGAGGAAGCACTTGTTGGTTGATATATTCCTTTTCTTAGAAAGATGAGTATTATTTAGCCAGGTGTGGTGGTGCACACCTGTAATCCCAGTTACACAGGAGGCTGAGGCAGGAGAATTGCTTGAACCCAGGAGGCAGAGGTTGCAGTGAACTGAGATCACACCACTGCACTCCAGCCTGGATAACGAGCGAAATTCCGTCTCAAAAAAAAAAAAAAAGAAAGAAATATGAACATTATTTTTCTTCCTTAGCATCCCAGGTAGAATTTCTAATTTTTATGTAGTTATCTTTTTCTTCTATTTGGCAATTCTTCATTATTTGTTATACAACTTGCTAAATTCTGAAATGGAAAGATTATTTTTCAAGAGTGCTCTCAGCTTTGTGGACCCATGAATGTTAATTTTCTACCTAGGTCACTTCAAGTAGGGTTCCCTTCTCATAATTTAGATGGAAAGATTAATAATATAGATTATTTTCATATTGGGAGATGGGCTACCAGAGTTAATCTCAAAAAATTGTATTGCTAGTGATGAGAAAATTAACAAATAAAAGTGATGGTAATATAAAGGTAAGATGAAGGGCTTACCATATGGCAGCCATGGTTCTGGGCACTTTATGAATTAACTCCTTCGTGCTATGGTTCTTTGTACTCCATTTTAGAAGAAGCCTGAGAAGATGATGCACAGATAGAGAGGCACCAGGACTTGGGAGGCACGTTGATCCATCTCCAGGAAAGACTGAGAAAAAGCATTGAATATAAGAAAAAATACTTCCTCTGTTCTCAGATCTTATTTGTTTTAAGGCCACACCGTTTTGAAGTTTTGAGTTTGAAACACAACCTGGACTGAAATCATGAGGGAGGTTGTGTAGGAAAGAATCATCAAGGGACTTAGTTGGGAGCTTCTCTACCACAGCTTACTCCTTATGGTATTAACCCCCTTTAAGTGTAAATGCCTTTGGTTTAAAAGGTTTGTACCTCATCTCTTACGAGAGTGTTCATACTGGAGAGAAACCCTATGAATTTACTGAATGTGGGGGAACTGTTACTCACATGTTGCATTTTGTCAAACGTGGAAGTCATGCTGAAGAGAAATCCTCTGCTTCTAAGGAGTATTGACAAGCCCTTAGCTAGATGACAACCTCACTGAGAAGCAGAAAATTCATGCTGGAGAGAAACCAGTGAAGGTAGCAATACTTCATTGAATATTCAAAAATTTTTCTGGAGAGAAAGCATCGAATGTACTGAGTATGATAATATTTCCTCTCAAACCTTATCCCTTACTCTGCATTTGGGAGATCATACACAGAGAAGCCTTATAAATGTAAGAGATGTGGAAATATCTTCAGCCAAAAGTAAATCCTCACTCATCAGGAAATTTTTACTGGAGAGAAACCTTGTGAATGTGGGAAAGCTTCCATTCAGATGTCACACCTCAACCAGCAGAGAATTTACAGTGGGGAAAACCCCTTTGCCTGTGAGGTATGTGGGAAAGTCTTCAGCCACAAGTCAAACCTCACTGAGCATGAGCATTTTCACACGAGAGAGAAACCTTTTGAATGTAGTGAGTGTGGAAAAGCCTTTAGCCAAAAGCATTATGTCATTAAACATCAGAACACTCATACCGGCGAGAAGCTTTTCGAATATAATGAATGTGGAAAATCCTTTAGCCAGAAGGAAAACCTCCTTACGCACCAGAAAATTCCCACTGGAGAAAAACCTTTTGAGTGTAAAGATTGCGGGAAAGCTTTCATTCAGAAGTCAAACCTCATCAGCCACCAGAGAACTCACACAGGAGAGAAGCCCTTTGTATGTAAGGAGTGTGGAAAAACCTTCAGTGGCAAATCCAACCTTACTGAGCATGAGAAAATCCATATTGGAGGGAAGCCTTTTAAATGTAGTGAACGTGGAACAGCCTTTGGCCAGAAGAAGTACCTCATAAAACATCAGAACATTCACACTGGAGAGAAACCCTATGAATGTAACCAAGTGGAAAAGCCTTCTCTCAGCGAACATCACTTATTGTACATGTGAGGATTCATTCAGGTGATAAACCTTACAAATGCAATGTTTGTGGGAAAGCCTTCTCTCAGAGCTCATCTCTCACTGTGCATGTGAGAAGCCATGCAGGGGAGAAGCCCTATGGTTGTAATGAATGTGGGAAAGCTTTCTCTCAGTTCTCAAACCTTGCTCTGCATTTGAGAATACACACAGGTAAGAAGCCTTATCAGTGCAGTGAATGTGGGAAAGCTTTCAGCCAGAAGTCACACCACATTAGACACCAGAAAATTCAGGCTCACTAAAAACCCCAGGAATGCCTTGAAAGCGAGAAAGCTTTCATTAGAAATTTGCACCTCATCATGCCCCAGAAATAATCCTTCTGAAGCAAAGCACCACGAATGAGGTTAACTTTGACAAGTACTAAAAACTTAAGGGACACCAGAAAATTTGTACTGAAGAGAGAGACATGCATATGATTAAAAGCCTGTGTCCCACAGAGAAACCTGCAGCAGAGATAATGGTGAAAGTTTAGGCACATTTTCACTAAAAATGGGAACAGAAAATGGAGGCCTGTTTTTTATTGCTACCACCACAGATCTGGAGATCTTCGCCGGTAACAAGAAAAATAAGTTGTAAATACTGGAAAGGAACAGACGAAAACAGATGACATGGTCATCTACAACTAATATTAAGACTCCTGTGGTATTGATTCTACCAAGCAGAAGAGATTTCAAAAAAAGACCTACGCATTTATTAGAATTTGGAATACGATGCAAGCGGCATCAGGAAGTGAGGAAATAATGGAACTATTTTTTTTAAGTGGAGGTAGTTTGTTCTCCAAGGGGGAAAAGTAGACCATGAACTATACATAAAAGTGAATCCAGAGATTAAAAACAGAAATATGGAAAAGCTATATACTAAAATGCATACGACCTTGGGAATAGGGAAACATTCCTTGGAACAATTTGAGAAATACTTAGCAGTTCTCCTTGTGAGTATGAATGCTCAGGAAATACGCGCTAGGATATTTAATGTGGCTTGATTTGTAGTAGCCAAAAATTAGAAACAACTGACACAGCCCATCACGAACAATATGGGAAATTCTTATGTAATACTATATATCTGTAAAATGCAACATAAGAAATCCACATGTATTAACAGAAAGATCCCAAAATTGTTGAGGGGGGATCAAGTTGCAGAATGATACAGATAGTACAATGACTTTTCGTAAATTTGAATTAAAAGTTTCCTCACAAAACTCAGTACTATCTATTGGTAATGGATGTATATTTGTATGTGCATGTTTTTGAAATGGATTGGAAGGATACAGACCAAACTCTTGATAGTGGTCACCTGTGAAGAGTGGAGAAGGGAAAGTAATGAGTGTGGGAGGTGGGATGTGTATTGGTTAAAGGGGACTTCAGCTTTTTATATAAACATCCACTTCTCTTTCAAAAGACTTCAAGTAAATATAAGAAGATACTGATCGATTCTGGATTGTGATATAGGGATATCTTGTCTTTTTTTGTACTTTTCTGTATTTTTAAAATTTCTCAAAATAGGAATGGGAGTGAGGATGGGAATGCTATATCTGTGGAAGTCATGTTATACTGGATTCATTTCCAATGAAATAGTAAACATTTTGTAGAACATATTTCTAAAATCTTATCACGGATGAATGGATGGACTTGCTCTCTATGTAATATGAAATTAATCGATTTTATTAAAATTTAAAAGGACAGCACCATCCAAATCTGTTTTAATTATTTTAACATGGTATACACACTATATCGGGGTCCCCAGCTCCCCCCAGCTGCATGGCAGGAGGTGAGTGGCAGGTGAGCGAGCATTGCCACCTGAGTTCCACCTCCTGCCAGATCAGCGGTGGCATTAGATTCTCATAGGAGTGCGAAACCTATTGGGAACCGTGCTTGTGAGGAATCTAGGTTGTGCGCCTCTTATGAGAATGTAATGCCTGATGATCTGAGGTGGAACAGTTTCATCCTGAAAACATCCCATCCCCATTCCTCTACCCCCACAAACCATCCACGGAAAAATTGTCTTCCATGAAACAGGTCCCTGGTACCAAAAAGGTTGGGGACCGCTGCACTATATGATCTCTGTCTTCATATTTCTAACATTTTGCAGAATGAGCTTAGGAAACTTTAACTTTTTCTTTTCTTTTCTTTTCTTTTTTTTTTTTTTGAGACGGAGTCTCACTCTATCACCCAGGATGGAGTGCAGTGGCGCGATCTCGGCTCACTGCAAGCTCCGCCTCCTGGGTTCATGCCATTCTCCTGCCTCAGCCTCTCCGAGTAGCTGGGACTACAGGCGCCCGCCACCATGCCCGGCTAATTTTTTGTATTTTTAGTAGAGACGGGGTTTCACCGTGGTCTCGATCTCCTGACCTCGTGATCCACCCGCCTCGTCCTCCCAAAGTGCTGGGATTACAAGCGTGAGCCACCGCACCCGGCCTAACTTTTTCTTAAACATACATACGCAGGCTTCATATAATTGGTCTTTTTCAGTTAGGCTGATTTTGGAATGTCAGTTTTCCTCTCCTGCATATTTCCATGGGAAACATGTGCATTAAATATTAAATTTTTGATAATATCTTTTTTTTTTTCCCATCTTGCTCTGTTGCCCAGGCCAGAATACCATGGCAGGATCTTGGCTCACTGCAATCTCCTCTGCCTACTGGGCTCAAGCCGTCCTCCCACCTCAGCCTCCCAAGTAGCTGGGACTACCGGCACGCACCACTGTCCTGTGCTAATTAAAAAAAAAAAAAAAAAAAAAGTAGCGATGGGGTCTCCGTATATTGCCCAGGTTAGTCTGAAATTCCTGGGTTGAAGTGATTCTCCATGGCCTGCTCAAGTGCTGCCATTACAGGTATGAGTCACCATGCCTGGCTAATTTTATTTTTAAGACAAAACAACTTCCCATAACTTCCACAGTTCAGTGCATTAGGTGCCAACACCTGCGTGTCTGTCTTAACCTGCGAGCTCTGTCACTCCTCCAGCTGCTGTTACAGAGAGAGAATGGGATGGGTATGAGAAAAATGGCTCAGACCCTAGACAGAGTTCTATTTTGTAAACCAGCCCTTCCTGAAAATTTTTTTATTCTTTCATCACATTATAATACAAAGAATATTATTAAAGGTTTTCTTGAATAATGGTGAATGTCAATAATACACAGCATTTGAGCTTGATTTTGAAACCTTAAAGAAAAACCTCCTTAAATGGCACTGCATCACTCTTATCTTTTAGCCTTTTTGGAGGAATTAGATACTTAAATGTCTAAATGAATCTGTCCTTTCTAATATGATGTACCCCATCTTTTTCTCTGCTTTCCCTGTTTGCAAATATATTTCACATTTTAAGGTGTTGTCTTTATGATACAGTTGGCCCTCTGTATCCATGGGCTCTGCATCCATTAATCAACGAACCCTGGATGGAAAGTGTTTAAAATACACAGCAATTTTAAAAACACAAATGTTAATATACAACTATTTGGATAGCATTTACATTTTATTAGGTATTATGACTAATCTAGAGATGATTGTAGCTGGGCATGTGGCACACATCTGTAGTCCTAGCCACTTGGGAGGGTGAGCTGGGAGGATCGCTTGAGCCCAGGAGTTTGAGGCTGCAGTCAGCCATGATTGCACCACTGTATTGCAGCCCGGGTGACAGAGACCCTGTTGAAAACAAACAAACAAGGCCGGGCGCAGTGGCTCACGCCTGTAATCCTAGCACTTTGGGAGGCCGAGGCCGGTGGATCATGAGGTCAGGAGATCGAGACCATCCTGGCTAACACGGTGAAACCCCGTTTCTACTAAAAGTACAAAAAATGAGCCAGGCGTGGTGGCGGGTGCCTGTAGTCCCAGCTACTCGGGAGGCTGAGGCAGGAGAATGGCCTGAACCTGGGAGGCGGAGCTTGCAATGAGGGGAGATTGTGCCACTGTACTCCAGCCTGGGCTACAGAGCAAGACTCCATCTCAAAAAAAAAGAAAGAAAACAAACAAAACCAGGAGGAAAAACACAAGGATGGAGACATAGATCAGTGAGAAGAGAATTGAGAGCCCACAAATGCTATGGGTTGAATGTCCCAACCAAAACTCATGTTGAAATTTAATTGCCATGGTAATGGCATGAAAGGTTGAGACTCTTAAAATGGCCATGAAGGGGCTGGGCGTGGTGGCTCACACCTGTAATCTCAGCGCTCTGGGAAGCCGAGGCGGGTGGATTGCCTGAGGTCACGAGTTCAATACCAGCCTGGCCAATATAGCGAAACCCCGTCTCTACTAAAATTACAAAAATTAGCCGGGTGTAGTGGCCCACACCTGTAATCCCAGCTACTTGGGAGGCTGAGGCAGGAGAATTGCTCCAATCCAGGAGGCAGAGGTTTGCAGTGAGCCAAGATCATGCCACTGCACTCCAGCCTGGGAGACGGAATGAGACTGCATCGCAAAAAAAAAAAAAGAAAAAAAGATGTCCATGAAGTCTCCACTTTCATGAGTAGGACTGGTGTCACGATAAAAGGGCAAGTTTTGTCCCCACTTGCTCTCTCTTGTCCTTCCTCCATGGGATAACGTAACAAGAAGGCCCTTGCCGGATGTCAGTCTCTCAATTGTGGACTTCCAGCCTCCAGAACTGTGTACCAATATGTTCCTGTTCCTTATACATTAACCAGACTCAGGTATTCTGTTATACCAACACAAATCAATTGATACACTGTGGGCAACTGATTTTCTACTAGAATGCCTAACTTACTTAATGTAGGAAAGAATAATTCCCTTAAAAAATGATGTTGGGGGCAGTGGCTCACGCCTGTAATCCCAGCACTTTGGGAGGCTGAGGCGGGCAGATCACAAGGTCAGGAGTTCGAGACCAGCGTGGCCAGCATGGCAAAACCCCGCCTCTACTAAAAATACAAAAATTAGCCAGGTGTGGTAGCCGGGGCCAGTAATCCCAGCTACTTGGGAGGTTAAGGCAGGAGAATCGCTTGAACCCAGGAGGCAGAGGTTGCAGAGGGCCGAGATCATGCCATTGAACTCCAGCCTGGGTGACAAGAGAAAGACTCTGTATTAAAAAAAAAAAAAAACTGTTGGGGCCATGCACAGTGGCTCATGCCTGTAATCCCAGTACTTTTTGAAGCTGAGGTGGGTGGATCACCTGAGGTCAGGAGTTGAAAATAAGACTGGCCAACACGGTGAACCACTGTCTACTAAAAATACAAAAACTTAGCTGGGCATGGTGCAGGATGCCTATCATCCCAGTACTTTGGGAGGCTGAGCTAGAAGAATCGCTTGAACCCAGGAGATGGAGGTTGCAGTGAGCTGAGATTGTGCCACTGCACTCCAGCCTGGCAGGAATGGTCAAAAAAAAAGAAGCTGGGACAATTGAAGTATAAAGATGAATTTGGACTCTTGCTTCACACCATATACAAAAATTAACTCAAAATTGTCCAAAGACGTAAAAATAAGAGATAAACTCTTGGAAGAAAACATAGGAACATAGGAGTAAATCTTCATGACCTTAGATTTGGCAATGATTTTGTAAATATAATACCAAAAGTATAAGCAGAAACAACAAAAGTGGAAAAATTGCATTTTGTCGACATTTAAAACTTTGTGTATCAGACACTATCAAGAAACTAAAATTGAGGCCGGGCGCGGTGGCTCACGCTTCTAATCCTAGCACTTTGGGAGGCCGAGGTGGGCGGATCACGAGGTCAGGAGATCAAGACCATGGTGAAACCCCGTGTCTACTAAAAATACAAAAAATTAGCCAGGCGTGGTGGCGGGTGCCTGTAGTCCCAGCTACTCGGAGAGGCTGAGGCAGGAGAATGGCGTGAACCCAGTAGGCAGAGCTTGCAGTGAGCCGAGATCATGCCACTGCACTCCAGCCTGGGTGACAGAGCGAGACTCCGTCTCAAAAAAAAAAAAAAAAAAAAGGAAACTAAAATTGAACATGCAGAATGGGAGAATATATTTAGAAATCATCCATCTGGGCCAGGCACGGTGGCCCACAACTATAATCCCAGCACACTGGGAGGCCGAGGAGGGCGGATCACCTGAGGTCAGGATTTCAAGACCGTCCTGGCCAACATGGTGAAATCTTGTCTCTACTAAACATAAAAATTAGCCAGATGTGATGGTGCATGCCTGTAGTCTGAGCTACTTGAGAGGGTGAGGCAAGAGAATGACTGAACACGGGAGGTGGAGATGGCAGTGAGGCCAGATCGAGCTATTGAACTCCAGCCTGGGTGGCAGAGTGAGACTCCATTTCAAAAAAAATAAAGAACAACCTATTAAAAATGGGCAAATTTCTGGGCACGGTGGCTCACGCCTCTACTCCCAGCACTTTAGAGGGCTGAGGTGGGTGGATCACGAGATCAAGAGGTCGAGAACAGACTGGCCAACATGATGAAACCCGTCTCTACTAAGAATACAAAAATTACAAGGAATGGTGGCATGTGCCTCTCATCCCAGCTACTTGGGAGGCTGAGGCAGGAGAATCACTTGAACCCCCGGAGGCGGAGGTTGCAGTGAGCCGAGATCCTAACTCTCCGGAGCAAGAGGCGAGTCGACCTCTCCAGTGCGCATGCGCGGAGCCCGAGCCGCCGCTTTGGTCACAGTGACCGCCACCGTTGCCCGGGGGTGGGTCCCTGAGACTGGGACAAGCAGGAGCCCTGTGTGATCGTGCGTCGGAGTCGGGGCTGAGATCAGTCGTGGCCAGGGCGTTAACAGGATGGTGTCCGAAGGCCGGGATTCGCGGAGACTCGAGAAACAGGAAGAAGCCTCGGGAGGAAGAAACCTCAGACGTATCGCCGGGGAGGCAGCGCGGGATCCCAGCCTCAGGCGTACGCGGACGGTGTGCCTGTGAGTCTCTCCAAAAGTGGTGCCCTTGTGATGTCGAGGACAGGTCTGCCTGTGTGGCCGCGGCCTGCTCTCTCACTGATGGTCGTGGCCGCGGAGAGCAGAACCCGGCAGCTTCAGGGGCTGCCTGGGGGTGGGTGTTAACCTGCTGCATGTATGTCAGTGCGCATTTGTGTGTGTGTGTGTGTGTGTGTGTGTGTGTGTGTGTTTGTGTGCCCACTTATGTCTCCCTCTGATTTCTCTCTCTCTCCCTTCTCGCCCTTTCGGTCGCTGTTACTATATCTGTCCGTCTGTGCGTGCGTGTTTGCTGGGACACAGATGCCCTTTGCGCCGGAGGATGGTATCTCGAACGTCACCATTTCTTGTGGTCAAGCCTCTCCCCGGATCTGCCTGGGTCGTATGACCTGCTGGCAGCCGTTTTCCCGATGGTACTAGTTCGTGTTTGTGGAGGCCTGGGAAACCTTGGCATCTGCGTAGGAGCCACAGGCGTGTTCATCCCCTCCCCATCCTGAGCAGACTCTTTCCTACGATGAAGACAACCACACCCCAGCCAAGGACAAAGGCCTCAGAGGCCTCATTGTCCACTCGCAGGAGGGTGACCAGAGAACTTCAACAAGAGGGTTCTGACTCCTCCCGCCCTTTGCCCCCATTGACAAATCTAGAAGCACTTCGAAACAGGGACAGAGAAGGAAGCCGGCAGCGAGATGGGGCAAGCATCTGTGTGGCTCAAACGCTGGCCTTCCTGGCCAAGTCACCTGTTGAGCACTCCTCCCCGGACGGCTGTGGTGGTGGCCGCATTGCCGCAAATCCTGCCTGGGCTCTGGCCTCTGGTCTGTCCTCCCTCTTGCTCTGCCTGCCCTGTTTCTGAGAAGCCTAGGGGCTTCCTATTCTGGCTCAATGTCTTCAACCCAGAAGATTTCTCAGTCCATCCAGGAGAAACTTCCTGGGGGTCCGTGTCATGATTGTTTCCGTCTAGAAACTATTTTCAGCATGATTGGACAGGTGTGCTAATCCGCGAGCTCTGGGCTTCCATAGCTATCTGGGACAGGGAAGGTTTCCGGGTCTCCGTGGCACAAGTGATGGCTGCGTGGTCGGTCCAGGAAGAGAGCGAGGCAACCCGACCGTTCCTGACATTTGTCTTCTAGGAAAGGGGGTGTCACATCCAACCTGTACTTCCTCTCTGATTCTGGAGGGCCAACCGGTTCCTCTGCCCTTGGGAAAAGAGCCTTCTAGCACTGAACCTTCTGGCTGCTACGGATGTCAGGGAGCCAAAGGGACTAGGTTTTGCTGGGTGCAGGGGAGGTGGCGTCAGGGGTACCCACACGTTAGCGGGGTGCGGATGGGGTGTAGTTTGTGAAAAACCCTCGGCCCCTCTGGTAGGCATCCCTGAATGTGGCTTGGATTCGGGCGCAGGCCCTGTGTCGCAGGTTTTCAGGTGCGTTTGGCTTTTCCTCAACTTTGTGGCGGAGGTCTCCCGTGGCCCCCGGGCGCACGGCTGGACATCACTGTCCTTCTCGTCATCGCCCCCTACGGCCTCAAAGACACGCGCTCACTCCATCTGTTCTTAGGAGACGTCGGTGCCACCTGTGGTCACACTGGCTGCATATAGGACTCGCCTCTGTCTGTCTTTGCACGTGTCGCGGGAAGCAGTGTCGGGATGCTGGAGCCCCCGGGTCTTGGAGATGAAGGCGACTGCTCCACCCAGGAATGAGGGAGGCAGTGGGCTCATGGGTCAGTGCATTTTCCGCCGACAGCACGCCTTGCGGCCCTGGGGATCTTTCTGTGCTCCAGCGAGACACTTCCCGCCTCACTGCATTGTAACCTCATTCACGATTACCTGGTGGGATCCATCATCGGATCCGAAGAGGAGTACCCACAGACCAGCCGGCACCCCGAAGCTCCTCCTCCACCGGGAACACATGCAGAAGACCGATCAAGGAGGTCCGGACGACAGGACTCTTACGGGATCGACCCTGGGTCTCCCGCAGGCACCCCTGGCAGTCCTCCTCCCCTCCGCAGACTCGGGCTGCGCCACCGTCGCCGCCGCAAGCGCCGCCACCGCCGCCCCAGTCCCCGCAGCCTATCGCGTGGCCCCCATTTTTTAAAGGGTCCGCAGCCTGACTCTCCGGAGCAAGCGGCGAGTCGGCCTCTCCAGTGCGCATGCGCGAGGCCCGAGCCGCCGCAAGGGTCACAGTGACCGCCGCCTTTGCGCGGAGATGGGTCCCTGAGACCGGGCGCAGTAGGAGCCCTGTGCGATCCTGCCTCGGATTCGGGGCTGAGACTAGTCGTGGCCCGTGCGTTCACAGGAGGGTGTCCGGAGGCCGGGATTCGCGGAAGGTCGAGAAGCAGGAAGAAGCCTCAGGAGGAAGAAACCTCAGCCGATCGCCAGGAAAGCAGCGCGGGATCCCAGCCTCAGGCGTGCAGGGACGGTGTGCCCGTGAGTCTCCCCAAAAGTGGTGCCTTGTGATGTCCAGGACAGGTCTGCCTGTGTGCCCGTGCGCTGCTCTCTCACCGGTGGGTCGTAGTCGCGGAGGGCAGAACCCGTCAGCTTCAGGGGCTGCCTGGGGACGGGTGTTCACCTGCTGCATGTATGTCTGTGTACGTTTGGGGTGTGTGCGTCTGTGTGTGTGTATTTGTGTGTGTGTCTGTGTTTGTGTGCCCACTTACGTCTCTCTCTGATTTCGCTCCCTCTCTCTTCTGGCTCTTTCAGTCGCTCTCTGTTACTATCTCTGTCGGTCTGTGCGTGCGAGTTTGCTGGGACACAGGTGCTCTCTGCGCCAGAGGGTGGTTTCTCCCACGTTAGCCTTTCTTGCGGTCAACCTTTCCCAGGGTCTCTGCCTGGGTCGTGTGGCCCGTTGGCCGTCGTTTTCTCCGCGGTTCCAGTTTGGGTTTGTGAAGGCCTGGGCAACGTGGGCATCTGCGTCGGTACCGCAGGGGCGTTGATCCCCTCCCCATCCTGCGCAGCCTCTTTGCTAGGATCAAGACCACCACACCCCAGCCAAGGACAAAGGCCTCAGAGGGCCTCGTTGTCCACCCACAGGAGGGTGCCCACAGAACTTCAGGAAGAGGGTTCTCGCTCCTCTCGCCCTTTGCCCTCTTTGAGACATATATCCACAGCTCGACTCAGGGACGGAGATGGAAGTCGCCTGCGGGATGGGGCAGGCATCTCTGTGGCTCAAAGGCTGGCCTTCCTGGCCCAGTCACTCGTTGGGCACTCCTCCTCTGATGGCCGTGGTGGTGGCGGCATTGCCGCCAATCCTGCCTGGGCTCTGGCCTCTGGTCTGTCCTCCCTCTTGCTCTGCCTCCCCTGTTTCTGAGAAGCCTAGGGGCTTCTTATTCTGGCTCACTGTCTTCAACCCAGAAGACTTCCCAGTCCATACGGGAGAAGCTTCCTGGGGCTCGGTGTCATGATGGCTTCCCTCTCGAAACCTTTTTCAGCATGACGGGGCAGGTGTGGTGACCCCGGAGCTCTGGACTTCCATAACTCTCTGGGACAGGGAAGCTTTCTGGGTCCCCGTGTCACAAGTCATGGCTGCGTGGTCGGTCCAGGAAGACCGCGAGGCAACCCGACCGTTCCTGACATTTGCCTTCTAGGAAAGGCGGTGTCGCATCCCACTGCACCTCCTCTGTGATTCTGGAGGGACATCCGGTTGCTCTGCCGCTGAGGAAAGAGCCTTCTGGCACTGAATCTTCTGGTTGCCACGGATGTCAGCGAGTCAAAGGGACTGGGTTTGGCTGGGTGCAGGGGAGGTGGCGTCAGGGGTACCTACCTGGTGGCGGGGTGGGGGTGGGGGTGTAGTTTGTGGAAACCCCTCGGCCCCTCTGGCAGGCCTCTCCGAATGTGGCTTGGATTCTGGCGCAGGCCCTGTGTCCCAGGTTTTCAGGTGCGCTTGGCTTTTCCTCAGCTGTGTGG
This sequence comes from Symphalangus syndactylus, assembly GCF_028878055.3. Classification (NCBI taxonomy): domain Eukaryota; kingdom Metazoa; phylum Chordata; class Mammalia; order Primates; family Hylobatidae; genus Symphalangus; species Symphalangus syndactylus. The sequence continues at coordinate 46,623,416 of NC_072435.2, read as the reverse complement.
CGGAGGTCTCCCGTGGCCACCGGGAGCACGGCTGGACATCACTGTCCGTCTCGCCATCGCCCCTTACGGCGTCAAAGACACCCGCTCACTCAATCTGCTCTTGGGAGAGGTCAGTGCGACATGTGGTCACCCTGGCTCCATCTCGGACTCGTCTCTGTCTGTCTTTGCACGTGTCGTGGGAAGCCGTGTCGGGATGCCTGAGCCCCCGGGCCATGGACATGAAGGAAGGCCACTGCTCCACACAGGAAGGAGGGAGGCAGTGGGCTCATGGGTCAGTGCATTTTCCGCCGACAGCGCGCCTTGCGGCCCTGGGGATCTTTCTGTGACCCAGCGAGACCCTTTCCGCCTCACTGCATTGTAACCCCCATTACCGATCACCCGGTGGGATCCATCATCGGATCCGAAGAGGACTCAGCACAGCCCAGCCGGCACCCCGAAGCTCCTCCTCCACCGGGAACCGAAGCGGAAGACCGATCATGGAGGTCCTGACGACAGGACTCCTACGGGTCCGACGCTGGGTCTCCAGCAGGCCCCTCTGGCAGTCCTCCTCCCCCCACCGTCGCCTCCGGCTGTGCCGCCACCGCCGGCCCAGTCCCCGCAGGCGGCCGCGTGGCCGCCATCTTTTAAAGGGTCCGCAGCCTGACTCCCCGGAGCAAGCGGCGACTCGGCCTCTCCAGTGCGCATGCCCGAGGCCAGAGCCGAAGCTTGCGTCACAGTGACCGCCGCCGTTGCCCGGGGATGGATCCCTGAGACCGGGCGCTGTAGGAGCCCTGTGCCATCGTGCGTCGGAGTCGGGGCTGAGACCAGTCCTGGCCAGGGCGTTCAAAGGAGGGTGTCCGGAGCCCGGGATTCGCGGAGGGTCGAGCAGTAGGAAGAAGCCTCAGGAGGAAGAAACCTCAGACGATCGCCGGGAAGGCAGCGCGGGATCCCAGCCTCAGGCATGCAGGGACGGTGTGCCCGTGAGTCTCCCCAAAAGTGGTGCCTTTGTGATGTCCAGGACAGGTATGCCTGTGTGCCCGTGCGCTGCTCCCTCACCGGTGGGTCGTAGTCGCGGAGGGCAGAACACGGCAGGTTCAGGGGCTGCCTGGGAGAGGGTGTTAACCTGCTGCATGTATGTCTGTGTGCGTTTGGGGTGCGTCCGTGTGTGTGCGAGTGTGCGTGTGTGTGTGTGTGTGTGTGTGTGTGTGCCCACTTACGTCTCTCTCTGATTTCTCTCCCTCTCTCTTCTGGCTCTTTCCGTCGCTCTCTGTTACTATCTCTCTCGGTCTGTGCGTGCGTGTTTGCTGGCACTCAGGTGCCCTTTGCGCCGGAGGGTGGTTTCTCCCACGTCAGACTTTCTTGCGATCAGAATCTCCCAGGGTCTCTGACTGGGTCATGTGGCCCGTTGACCGTCGTTTTCCCCCCGGTTCCGGTTTGGGTTTGTGAAGGCTTGGGCAACGTCGGTGCCGCAGGGGCGTTCATCCCCTACCGATCCTGCGCAGCCTCTTTGCTACGATGAAGACGACCACAACCCAGCCAAGGACAAAGGCCTCAGAGGACCTCTGTCCACCCACGAGAGGGTTCCCACAGAACTTCAGGAAGAGGGTTCTCGCTCCTCTCGCCCTTTGCCTTCTTTGAGACATCTAGCCACAGCTCGACACAGGGACGGAGATGGAACTCGGCTGCAGGATGGGGCAGGCATCCCTGTGGCTCAAAGTCTGGCCTTCCTGGCCCAGTCACCCGTTGGGCACTCCTCCCCTGATGGCCGTGGTGGTGGCGGCATTGCCGCCAATCCTGCCTCTGGTCTGTCCTCCGTCTTGCTCTGCCTGCCCTGTATCTGAGAAGCCTAGGGGCTTCTTATTCTGGCTCACTGTCTTCAACCCAGAAGACTTCCCAGTCCATCCGGGAAAAACTTCCTGGGGCTCGGTGCCATGATGGGGCAGGTGTGGTGATCCTGGAGCTCTGGGCTCCCGTAACTGTCTGGGACAGGGAAGCTTTCTGGGTCTCCGTGGCCCAAGTGATGGCTGCGTGGTAGGTCCAGGAAGAGCGCGAGGCAGCCCGACCGTTCCTGACATTTGCCTTCTAGGAAAGGCGGTGTCGCATCCCACCTGCACTTCCTCTCTGATTCTGGTGGGCCATCCGGTTCCTCTGCTCCTGGAGAAAGAGCCTTCTAGCACGGAATCTTCTGGTTGCCACGGATGTCACGGAGCCAAAGAGACCGGGTTTTGCTGGGTGCAGGGGAGGTGGCCTCAGTGGTACCTCCCCGGTTGCGGGGTGAGGGTGGGGTGTAGTTTGTGGAAACCCCTCGGCCCCTCTGGCAGGCATCCCTGAATGTGGCTTGGATTCCGGCGCAGGCCCGGTCTCGCAGGTTTTCTGGTGCGCTTGGCTTTTCCTCAGCTGTGTGGCGGAGGTCTCCCGTGACCCCCGGGCGCACGGCTGGACATCACTGTCCGTCTCGCCATGGCCCCCTACGGCGTCAAAGATACCCGCTCACTCTATCTGCTCTTGGGGAACTTCGGTGCCACGTGTGGTCACACTGGCTCCATCTCGGCCTCGCCTCTGTCTCTCTTTGCACGTGTCGCGGGAAGCTGTGTCGGGGTGCCGGAGCCCCCGGGCCATGGACATGAAGGCAGGCCACTGCTCCACCCAGGAAGTAGGGAGGCAGTGGGCTCCTGGGTCAGTGCATTTTCCGCCGGCAGCTCGCCTTTCGGCCTTGGGGATCTTTCCGTGCCCCAGCGAGGCCCTTCCCGCCTCACTGCATTATAAACCCATTCCCGATCACCTGGTGGGATCCATCCCCGGAACCGAAGAAGACTCCGTACAGTCCAGCCGGCACCCCGAAGCTCCTCCTCCACCGGGAACCACAGCAGAATACCGATCAGGGAGGTCCTGGAGACAGGACTCCTACGGGTCCGACCCTGGGTCTCCCGCAGGCCCCTCTGGCTGTCCTCCCCCACTCCTGCCGCCTCGGGCTGTGCCGAAACCGCCGCCCCAGTCCCCGCAGCCCGCCGCATCACCGCCATTTTTTAAAGGGTCCGCAGCCTGTCTCTCCGGAGCAAGCGGCGGGTCGGCCTCTCCAGTGCGCATGCGCGAGGCCCAAGCCTCCGCAGGGGTCACAGTCACCGCCGCCGTTGCCCGGGGATGGGTCCCTGAGACTGGGCGAAGTAGGAGCCCTTTGCGATCATGCGTCGGAGTCGGTGCTGAGACCAGTCCTGGCCAGGGCGTTCACAGGAGTTTCTCCGGAGGCCGGGACTCACGGAGGGTGGAGCAGCAGGTAGAAGCCTCAGGAGGAAGAAACCTCAGACGATCGCCGGGAAGGCAGCGCGGGATCCCAGCCTCAGGCGTGCACGGACGGTGTGCCCGTGAGTCTCCCCAAAAGTGGTGCCCTTGTGAAGTCCAGGACAGGTCTGCCTGTGTGCCCCTGGGGTGCTCTCTCACCGGTGGGTCGTAGTCGCGGAGGGTAGAACCCAGCAGCTTCAGGGGCTGCCTGTGGGTGGGCGTTAACCTGCTGCATGTATGTCTGTGTGCCTTTGGGGTGTGTGCGTCTGTGTGCGTGTGCCTGCGTGGGTGCGTGTGCCTGCGTGTGTGTGTGTGTTTGTGTGTGTGTGCCCTCCTGTCTCTCTCTGATTTCTCTCCCTCTCTTCTCGCTCTTTCCGTCGCTCTCTGTTACTATCTCTTTCCGTCTGTGCGTGCGTGTTTGCTGGGACACAGGTGCCCTTAACGCCGGAGGGTGGCTTCTCGCACGTCAGCCTTTCTTGTGGTCAGCCTCACCCCGTGTCTCTGCCTGGGTCGTGTGGCCCGTTGGCAGTCGTTTTCCCCGCCGTTCCAATATGGGTTTGTGAAGGCCTGGGCAATGGGTGCGTGTGCGTCGGAGCCGCAGGGGCGTTCATCCCCTCCCCGTCCTGCGCAGCCTCTTTGCTAGGATCAAGACGACCACAGCCCAGCCAAGGACAAAGGCCTCAGAGGGGCTCATTGTCCACCCACAGGAGGGTGCCCACAGAACTTCAGGAAGAGGGATCTCGCTCCTCTCCCCCTTTGCCCTCCTTGAGACACCTAGCCACAGCTCGACACAGGGACGGAGAAGGAATTCAGCTGCGGGATGGTGCAGGCATCTCTGTGGCTCAAAGGCTGGCCTTCCTGGCCCAGTCACCCGTTGGGCACTCCTCCCCTGATGGCCGTGGTAGTGTCGGCATTGCCGCCAATCCTGCCTGGGCTCTGGCCTCTGGTCTGTCCTCCCTCTTGCTCTGCCTGCCCTGTTTCTGAGAAGCCTGGGGGCTTCTCATTCTGGCTCAATGTCTTCAACCCAGAAGACTTCCCAGTCCATCCGGGAGAAACTTTCTGGGGGTCGGTGTCACGATGGCTTCCCTCTCCAAAGCATTTTCAGCATGATGCGGCAGGTGTGGTGATCCTGGAGCTCGGGATTCCATGACTGCCTGGGACAGGGAAGCTTCCTGCGTCTCCGTGTCCCAAGCGATGGCTGCGTGGTCGGTCCAGGAAAAGCGCCAGGCAACCCGACCGTTGTGACATTTGCCTTCCAGGAAAGGCGGTGTCGCATCCCACCTGCACTTCCTCTCTGATTCTGGAGGGCCATCCTGTTCCTCTGCTCCTGGGGAAAGAGCCTTCCAGCACGGAATCTTCTGGCTGCCACGGATGTCAGGGAGCCAAAGGGACTGGGTTCTGCTGGGTGCAGGGGAGGTGGCATCAATGTCACCTACCCGGTGGCGGGTCGGGGTGGGGTGTTGTTTGTGGAAACCCTCCGCCCCTCTGGCAGGCATCCCTGAATGTGGCTTGGATTCGGGCGCAGGCCCTGTCTCGCAGGTTTTCAGGTGCGCTTGGCTTTTCCTCAGCTTTGTGGCGGAGGTCTCCCGTGGCCCTCTGTTACTATCTCTTTCCGTCTGTGGGTGCGTGTTTGCTGGCACACAGGTGCCCTTAACGCCGGAGGGTGGCTTCTCGCACGTCAGCCTTTCTTGTGCCAGGGTAACCACCCAGCTCTCCACTTCCATTCTCACAGCCACTCCTGGCTGAGCTGAGGATGTTTGCACCTTTTCTTTCCCCTTTCGTGCCCAGCAACCTTTCATGTGGCATGTCTATCTGCCCAGGCTACATGTCCCCATGGCAGGCTACCCAGCTGGTGGCCTGCTTCCGTTCCAGGTGCCTCTATTTCACTCTCATGAGGTTGCTGAGGTGGGGTTCAGCTCCAATGATGATGAGGATAGAGATGATGATGCGATAGAGGTCACTGGGAAATACCTGGGGAGCTCCTCTGCTCTTCAGTCTGGGTCCCCAGTAGGTTGCCCACCAAGTTTTGGAAGGCAATGATTTGGACTTTTCCAGAATAGGAAACTTGGCAGGAGAGAACACAAAGGGGACAAAGGAGGGTGGTTGGCCATGGTGGCAGAGCTGTGTTGCTGTTTAACAAAAGAGGCAAAAAAAAAAAAAAGAAAAAGAAAAAAGAAAAAAAAAAAAGCCCAACAGGGCAGCAACAGTGGGAAATCAGAGACACAAAGCAGGGCTAGAGAACTGCGCAGCCTGTCCCACTCCCTGCCTTGCTCATGCTGTCTGCTTGCTTGCTTGCCCATCACAGTGCAAAAGCTCACATCCCATTTCTGTGTCTGGGATCATTCTCTTCAAGGAGACCTGCCTTACTGAGTGATTTAGCTTGGCCTGGGGAGGGGAAGGAAGGGAGGAAGAAGGAAGAGCGAGTGAGAGAAGGAGGGTGGGCAGGGGAGCAGACTGTGATCCCAGGTGAAGTGGGGCCTTTTTAGGGGGTGGAAGGAAGCTGCCCAGGCTTGTGTGTTTGTGAGTCTGTGTGTGTTGATATATGTATGTGACAGAGCAGGAGTAAAGGTGGGAGGGGAGGGAGGGAGGAACAAAGGGGGAAACTGAAATAAATTTATCTTTCTTTGAATGGAAATCAGAGTTTGGTGGTTCATGGCACCTATTAGTGTGAACATCAGGGTGAGCCCAGGGGAATAGCCATGGAAATCACAAGTTTCCTTCTGTTTGGGGGAAGAGAAGGCCCAGCTAACTCAAGTCCCTGGTTTTAAGAGCCACATTTGTTTGAGAATTTGAGGGAAATCATGAGAGAAAATGGGCATTACTGATCTGTGTCTCTTAACCCCCGTGGCTCTCTGTGAGCGGCGTGGAAGGTTGTCTGTGTACAGAGGCTGGGAGGGGGAGGCCCTGGAGCTGTGGCTGGAAAAGACGTTTTTCACTGGCGGGACCTGAGCCCCCATTGCCTATCCTGGTGTCTTTCCTGTTCCTTTCCTTCCCCTTTAGAGA